>NW_027422678.1:0-458250 GCF_048934315.1 Petromyzon marinus
AACGAAAGAACGAAAGAAGAAAAGCCAAAGAAAGACAAGAAAGACAGAAAAGAAAGACAGCACGCAGAAAGCAAAGAAAGAAAGAAAGAACGCAAGAAGAAAAGAAAGAAAAGAGAAGAAAAGAACAGAAAGAAAGAAAGAAAGAAAGAAAGAAAGCAAAGAAAAGAAAGAAAGAAAAGAAAAGAAAAGAAAGACAAGAAAGAAAGAAAGAAGAGAAGAAAGAAAAGAAAAAAAGAAAAGAAAGAAAAAGAAAGAAAGAAAGAAAGCAAGACAAGAGAAAGAACTCCCTCCCTCCCACCCCTCCGTCCCCTCCCTTCCCTCCTCCCTCCCCTCCCTCCCTCCCCCCTCCACTCCCTCCCTCCCTCCCCTCCCTCCCGTCCCCTCCCCTCCCTCCCTCCCTCCCCACCCTCCCTCCCCTCCCTCCCTCCCTCCCCTCCCTCCCTCCCCTTCCCCCCTCCCCTCCCTCCCTCCCTCCCACCCCTCCCTCCCTCCCCTCCCCTCCCTCCCTCCCTCCCCTTCCTCCCTCACCTCCCTCCCCTTCTTCCCTCACCTCCCTCCCCTCCCCTTCCTCCCTCCCTCCCTCCGTCCCACCCTCCCTCCCCTCCCTCCCTCCCCTCCCTCCCTCCCCTCCCTCCCTCCCTCCCTCCCCTCCCCTCCCTCCTCCCTCCCCTCCCCTTCCCCCTCCCCTCCCTCCCCTCCCTCCCTCCCTCCCCTCCCCTCCCTCCCTCCCCTCCCTCCCTCCTCCTCCCTCCCTCCCTCCTCCCCCTCCCTCCCTCCCTCCCCTCCCTCCCTCCCTCCCTCCCTCCCTCCCTCCCTCCCCTCCCCTCCCTCCCTCCCCTCCCTCAGCTCCCCTCCCTCCCCTCCCTCCCTCCCTCCCCTCCCTCCCTCCACTCCCTCCCCCCTCCCCTCCCTCCCCTCCCTCCCTCCCTCCCACCCCTCCCTCCCCTCCCATCCCTCCCTCACTCCCTTCCCTCCCTCCCCTCCCTCCCCTCCCTCCCCTCCCCACCCTCCCTCCCCTCTCACGACGTTCCGACCGCAACACAAGCAATCACCGTCAGGTGTGAAAACCACAGCAAGAACATTTAACTCGTAATCTCGTAGTCACTTACATGTTAATATCGCCTGATGATGTCACTTCCCTCTTAATGTCGCCTGATGATGTCACTTCCTGCTTAATGTCACCTCATGATGTCACTTCCCTCTTAATGTCACCTGATGATGTCACTTCCCTCGCATTCAATGCAAACATGTCCAGGGCCCCGAGCCCTCCACCTCCGTCTGAAATGTCCAATGTGCCCATCGCAGAAAGCTGGTGCTACACACAGGTAACTTGTTCCCCTGTTGTGGCCAATCACATTCAACGGGTCTCCCGTCTTGTGCCGATCAAAGTATGCGCATGGCTAATGTATTTAACTTTTACACGTTTTTTTGTTCATCGCGCAAAGCCATCCAAAATGGTTTCATAATTATGTGTAAGTGCAATTATGGATTATCATTGTACAGGCTATTTTTGTACATCAGATTGCAAAGTTCATAGAATTGCACTAACAACATTATACTAGATAATTGTCTCTGATTTTGACTGGTAGTGTATTTTTACAAAAGGGGCAGCAGTTTTTATCAAATAAAAAAATAAAAAGGCCTTTTATTGCACACTCTAATCTATGACATGTTGAGACTTGTTGTGTTAACGCTGTGCAGTAATGAACATGCAAGGTAATCCCAGAACACTAATAAGACCCTTTCATTTACAGTAATGTTTCTTTCCTTATAGACAGTTTGTGTTTTTTGAGCACAATATTCAGATGTGTGGGTGAAATACTTGAGGGTTTGTCAATGGTCATGTATTTATGGTAATGCATGAGCTTTATAGCTGTTATGTGCTCGTGTGTTTCAGGTTAAGGTCGTAAAGTTCTCTTATATGTGGACCATCAACAATTTCAGCTTCTGTCTTGAAGAAATGGGCCAAGTTCTCAAGAGTTCTACATTTTCAGCAGGCACCAATGATACATTGAAATGGTACAGTAAATTCTGGCTATTTTATGACATTAAAAAAAAATCACAATGCTCACGGAGGTGCTTTACTAGAACAATTTTGCATAGTGCATGTTTTAGTTCATACTATATTGTTTTAGTAATGTAGTCTGCGCGTACATACACACCTAATATTAACGACCATGTCTTGTTCATATGTTCAATCAGGTGCCTACGCATAAACCCCGAGGGTTTTGACGAAGAGAGCAAAGATTACCTATCGTTGTCCTTGTTATTGGTCAGCTGTCCCAAGAGTGAAGTCTACGCCAAGTTCAAGATTTCTATTCTTAATGCCAAGGGAGAGGAAACCAAGGCTATGGGTGAAACTACTTGTATTAAAGTATCAATTCACGTCATATGTGTATTTGGTAACAGGATTATATCATAATCAGCCATTATTTATCGACTGCTTGAAACATTTTATAAACCTTACGAACACCATCCCTCATCCTTCACATGAGCTGATCTAATATCTCCTTGTCTACGTTTGACATCGTCTTGGGCATGTACTTTACTTTTCTTCCTATTCGGCCACTAGTCTCATCCATCAACCATCCCATTTAGCGATGTGTCCTGTCCAAGCCCAATCTATATTTACAACAGTGAATATGATGTCTCTAATTTGCCGTTTTGATTTGACCAACGTGTTCCTCTTTCAGTTTCTCACTGTAATTCTCAACATACTTCTCTCCACGCTTTGTGTACTTTGTAGTTTTATTCCATTTGTCAGTGTTTCTATTTGTAATCAGTGTTTCATAGTAGGTAATATGCACTAGATTGGAATCTTTCATCCTGTAGCACATTGCAACTTTTCATTATCAAATTCATATTCCAAAAGTGATCTTGATCCTGTTCCACCTTCAGGAGTTTCCATTATGCATATTTTTGTGTTTTCCATGATATTGACCCTCCAATAATAATTTTATTTTGCTTAGTGTACCTGGACATTGTCATTCACGGACATTTCTTTTCCTAGTTTTACAATCTTCACCATGTGTTATTCCATTGTAATTTATCAAGTGACGGCTTTATTTTTTCTGCTTGCACTCACTGTTTATTACAACTTCATTATTTTTGTTTGTATTCTCATCCATTTTTTTATTCATTTCTGGTGGTTTTACAAAGGTTGGCATTTTCATCCCATTTCACACTTCTCCTTTACCTTGCTTTAGTGGTTCATATTGTTTGTTTTATAATTGCCTTATTACTTTCAGGATACTCTTTCAATGCGCGATAACTATTTTAAGTGATGACATCCATACATTTACTGTGCTTTGCTAAGGCTATTAACATTTCTCTGAGAGTCTAAATCTATCTTTTTGTTTTAAACTTTCATGTTTTTTTCTTAGTATTTGCTTTGGTGTTGTCTTTGGTAATGTTAACATGTAACTCACGTCACACAACCATGTTTACAAAGACAAGCATTATTAATACACAAACACATTCACCTAATCCATATGAACTATATCTTCATACACTTAAATCCAGGTCTGATTTTCATCTACCTTGAAGTTAAAAGCTAAACTGAACTATTTTTATTTTACCAGGCAAGGCCCACTGAGCTACAGTGTGGGAAAAAAGTATTTGATGCCCTGCTGATTTTATACGTTTGCCCACTAACAAAGAAGTGATCAGTCTATAATTTTCATGGTAGGTTTATTTGAACATGTAACTCACGTCACACAACCATGTTTACAAAGACAAGCATTATTAATACACAAACACATTCACCTAATCCATATGAACTATATCTTCATACACTTAAATCCAGGTCTGATTTTCATCTACCTTGAAGTTAAAAGCTAAACTGAACTATTTTTATTTTACCAGGCAAGGCCCACTGAGCTACAGTGTGGGAAAAAAGTATTTGATGCCCTGCTGATTTTATACGTTTGCCCACTAACAAAGAAGTGATCAGTCTATAATTTTCATGGTAGGTTTATTTGAACAGTGAGAGACAGAATAACAACAACAAAATCCAGAAAAACGCATGTCAAAAATTGTATAAATTGATTGGCATTTTAATGAGGGAAATAAGTATTTGACTCCATCTCAATCAGAAAGATTTCTGGCTCCCAGGTGTCTTTTATACAGGTAACGAGCTGAGATTAGGAGCACACTCTTAAAGGGAGTGCTCCTAATCTCAGCTTACCTGTATAACAGACACCTTTCCACAGAAGCAATCAATCAGATTCCAAACTCTCCACCATGGCCAAGACCAAAGAGCTCTCCAAGGATGGCAGGGACAAGATTGTAGACCTACACATGGCTGGAATGGGCTACAAGACCATTGCCAAGCAGCTTGGTGAGAAGGTGACAACAGTTGGTGCGATTATTCGCAAATGGAAGAAACACAAAAGAACTGTCAATCTCCCTCGGTCTGGGGCCCCATGCAAGATCTCACCTCGTGGGGTTGCAATGATCATGAGAACGGTGAGGAATCAGCCCAGAACTACACAGGAGGATCTTGTCAATGATCTCAATGCAGCTGGGACCATAGCCACCAAGAAAACAATTGGTAACACACTACGCCGTGAAGGACTGAAATCCTGCAGCGCCCGCAAGGTCCCCCTGCTCAAGAAAGCACATATACATGCCCGTCTGAAGCTTGCCAATGAACATCTGAGTGATTCAGAGGACAACTGGGTGAAAGTGTTGTGGTCAGATGAGACCAAAATGGACCTCTTTGGCATCAACTCAACTCGCCGTGTTTGGAGGAGGAGGAATGCTGCCTATGACGCCAAAAACACCATCCCCACTGTCAAACATGGAGGTGGAAACATGCTTTGGGGGTGTTTTTCTGCTAAGGGGACGGGACAACTTCACCGCATCAAAGGGAAAATGGACGGGGCCATGTGAGAACCTCCTTCCCTCAGCCAGGGCATTGAAAATGGGTCGTGTATGGGTATTCCAGCATGACAATAACCCAAAACACACGGCCAAGGCAACAAAGGAGTGGCTCAAGAAAAAGCACATTAAGGTCCTGGAGTGGCCTAGCCAGTCTCCAGACCTTAATCCCATAGAAAATATGTGGAGGGAGCTGAAGGTTCGAGTTGCCAAACGTCAGCCTCGAAACCTTAATGACTTGGAGAAGATCTGCAAAGAGGAGTGGGACAAAATCCCTCCTGAGATGTGTGCAAACCAGGTGGCCAACTACAAGAAACGTCTGACCTCTGTGATTGCCAACAAGGGTTTTGCCACCAAGTACTAGGTCATGTTTTGCAGAGGGGTAAAATATTTATTTCCCTCATTAAAATGCAAATCAATTTATAACATTTTTGACATGCGTTTTTCTGGATTTTGTTGTTATTCTGTCTCTCACTGTTCAAATAAACCTATCATTAAAATGATAGACTGATCATTTCTTTGTCAGTGGGCAAACGTACAAAATCAGCAGGGGATCAAATACTTTTTTTTCCTCACTGTACATAGCTCTTTTTCAGAAGTGCCCTGGCCACAAACAATAGCCTAACGAGATGGCTTATTGTGTGGAAATGCATAGCAGCCAAATACTCTGGATTTTTATAAATATGGAGGGAAAAACCGGAAGACCTGGATAAAAATACATGCAAGCACAAGGAGAACATGCAGACTCCAAATATACAGGCATCAGGGTTGAGATCGAACCCATGACCTATATACCAGGCGAGGTAGTTGACTGCCACCGTGGCGCAGGGCTTTAGAATACATTGCTATCTTTACATTTTGAAAATATAATGAAGTTTTTTTTTCCCATTACATGAAATTACCACAGTTTATTGTAAGAACTGGTGAGTATTGTTTGAAACCTATTTTTTTACAGAGACCCCGCGAGCATACCGCTTTGTCCAAGGAAAAGACTGGGGATTTAAAAAATTCATTCGAAGAGATTTTTTGCTTGATGAATCTAATAGCTTGCTTCCAGATAACAAACTGACACTCTTTGGTGAAGTAAGTATGACATGCTGCGGCTATTGTGTAATTTTCTATTTTATTCATTACAATTGCACAGTTGGAGTCAATATTCTACTTAATTGAAGATTGTAATAATTACTTTCCCTGTTCCATACAAGGAAATTGTTAACATGAGTTTTCCAAGCACTTTTTTCCTCCACTGGTGCTAGAGTTAACATAGCACAACAATTAAATAATCAAGCGTAATTTTTTTTAGGTTTTCTCCCTCTGGATAGTGTTTATATTTAAACCTTGACATTTTTATAAACTAGAATGTCAGGTATTACATAATGTGTTTTGTTTAAATGTCGCCACATGAATTCCTTTTCCTATTCTCGGACATCAGCCAGTTTGATGTAAATGTTTATTGTCCTTGGGGGGGTCCTTTTAATCACCAGATTAAATTTTTTTACCTTTAAAATCCTTTACAAAATACAAGCATTTTTGATAATGAAAGGAAGCACATCAAGGAGGGCTGTTCACTTCCTCTGTTGCTGTGCAGAACCCATAATTAGGGGCCTCACTACCTGTTGAAACTGTTTATACAGTGTAAAATAACTTGACAAAAATATAGAATGAAAATTGATTAATATGAAAAACATTTCACGGACCACTATTTTGGCATTATTCACAACACTTGTTCTGATATAGGATGTTTGTGCAGATTTGCTTGCTTGATTGAACCAAAGCCTACATCTTCATGCAAAATGTGAAGTTAAGTGAGGATTTGTAAAAAAAAATCATCAAATGCCTTCTCAAAGCTGGTTGATGTTTATGCAGGTTAGTGTGGGGCAGGATTCCGTGAACATTTCTGGTCAATCCAGCATGAGTACATTCAAAGTACCAGATTGCCGGCTGGCAGTTGACTTCGGGGGAGATCTGGGACAATTCCCGCTTCACTGACTGCCTGCTTCGTGTTGGTGGCCAGGAGTTTAAAGCCCACAAGGCCGTATTGGCAGGTCTGTGCCACAACAAGCAACACATGCGTCGTTTAGTGTACAATAGAACCATATAATTAATGATACTGTAATTAGTTTGGGGTAATCAACTACAGCCATTTCCTGTTTTACACTGAATTTTATTAACTAACACTGGCAAATGCTTACGTCAATTTGTAATGCTTTTTGTTAAAGGATACATCAGTAAATATGTGTAATGAATTCAACTGAGTCACAGACGCACTTCTTCAACCAACACACGGGGTACTACCCCTTAACACATGAACAACCTATGGTGGTGGACCACCAGGCTATCTACACTAATTACACGGGGTCCGGGTCCACGTGTTGGTGACTCTTGTAGGACGTAGATTCTTAAGGATGAACAACAGCAGCCGGTCCCTCTCAGGGACCCGGCTTTTATCCTCTGTGGCGGGGGTGGCTCCGCCCTTAGCCACGACCATCTTCTGGAATCCTCTAGCGGGTTCCCGGCCCTGACACGTGACCACCCCTAGCCCCCACCTGGGGGCCCTGTGTACACTTTACCGGTCACGTGTCCTTCGGGGTCAAGTGCCATGGCCCTTGGTAACCCCATTCCCATGGCCAGCACTCTCACACCCTATCCTGTAGGGGTCGGCACCGCACGCAGAGCGTGGTGCCACTCAGCACTGTCAGACAGCGCTCACCATGCCCCTCTCGGGCCGGTACTGCACCCACATCCACGTGGTGCCCTCGATGTTAATACGATGTTAATACATCGCACGCCGTGCCTCTCTATAGCCGGCATTACACAATGACATTCGCGATGTCACTACATATATATAAATGTAATATTGTATTATGTGAGAGATAAACATATTTAATAATCCTGTTGCTAAAGTTTTTATTCCGTTTTTATTTACTTCACTATATCATCGTTGTGCAGGAATTCATTTTACACAATGCAATTATGGTGTAGGTTTTGAGCCTCTAATTTGGACATTTATTTGCGTCCATGTTTGACAAATCTGTAATGGATATGCCATATGAAATAAAATATGGATCTGGATTGTACCTCTTTTGTATCTAGATTATTTGATCTCTAGATATAACATCTAAATGTGTCTGTACCACATTCCGGTGTTTTTCCAATTAACTGTACAGTAAAACCTTGAATTGCGAGTAAGTTCGTCTGCAAGTGTTTTGCAAGACGAGCCAAATTTTTTAATAAATATTAATTTGATAAACGAGTGAGGTTTTGCAATACGAGTAGTACGTATACGCTTTGTCTGCCGAGCGTCACGTGATCACAACTGATATACGAGTGCTTTGATATACGAGTGCTTTGGATTACAAACACGTTTCCGGAACAAATTATTCTCGCAATCGAAGGTTTCACTGTATTTGTTAACAGTTGCTTTACCTTTTTCAGGTCGGTCACTTGTTTTTAATGCTATGTTTGAACATGAAATGGAAGAGAGCAAAAAGGTATCTTTAAATGCAATCTTAATACAGCACATTAATACTGTGATCATACATTTCCAAGGTGCATTTGTCACAATGGATCGGTTGATAAGTATCTCTTGAGAGTGCTGTCAAATGTTGAACTATTACCCTAGTAACTCTTTTGGCGCATTGCACATTTATTATCAAAAAGTATTCATTCCGAGGGAATGTTAGATTGTATTTTATAGCTATTTTTTATACAACATTTCACAGAAGGCCATTGCATGTGTGTCAAGAATGGATTTATTACGCGCAATAAATAGTCATCGGCAAGTTGAATACAACTTTAATGGAGCCACTTTACATGTGTTGTGTAGATATAACGGATGTTTATTTTATTTAATTGAATGCTATATTTTCGTCTCCCAATATATGCCGAAGTTAATTTGAATATATTGTGTTGCTACCTTGCAGAATCGAGTGGAGATTAATGATGTGGAGCCTGACGTGTTCAAGGAAATGATGCGTTTTGTCTATACGGGAAGGGCTCCAAACCTCGAGAAGATGGCCGATGACCTGCTGGCCGCTGCTGACAAGGTTACACGCTTAAAATGTTAACATGAGATCGCACCACCTTGTGATGTATCGGTATGCAGTTGTAGGTCGCAAGTGAAATTAAAACAGCATTTAGGTATTTTCTAAAGCCCATGTCACAAATAATATGAATAGCAAATGTATATGATGCAGACGTTCACATTAGTGCTTTCAGGTTTTGGAATTGATGTCCTGGGAGATGATTGAATTTTCAACAAAAAATATAAATTGTCATGCAATTTCACAATGGAATTGAATGTCAAACTGGTATTAGTCCATGCTAGAGGCTAGTACGTGTGCATTGAAGTGCATTCACATGCAGCATTTTTATCCTAAGTGCAACCATTTGGCTGTGTGTTCTTGTATTGAGGGTTTTTTGTTAATCACATTAACAATTGATACAATTAGTAATAAAATAAAGGGAAGTGTTTTAAAAGATTGTTTGATGTGGCATGGCTGTATAGAAATAAATTGGAACAAATATACTTTTATTAAGGAAACGGATATCCTGCTGTTCCTGAAGATCTGCCAGATAATCAGTTAAGAGTCATTACTCTCCCTTCTGGAACATCATATTCAATAGTTCCTAAAGCGATTGTAATAAAATAAGAATACAAATCGTATAAAGTCGCATGTTTAAGCTTTGTTCATTAAAGTTTCATATTCTGCTAGAGTTGAAATATGGTGGCTTGCAGTTGCATTGTTTATCAGCTTAACAACCAAACTCTTTAAGCTCTTGGAAAACAACATCTCACCTCCTTTGTAATTTGCATGACTTTGTAACCAATATAATAAAGTTTAGGACAAGGACCCCTAATTATAGTAGAGATCAATAAATACATGACTTAAAACATAAATATGCTGAAAGGTTGATGCCATGTTTTAAGAAAATTCTCAAACATTTGACTGCTGTATACTGCGTTTATAAAGTAGTTCATGGGGTGAGGGAATGTTATACAAGCGAAATAGGTAGAGAAAATAGTGTTCTTAATACTGAAATTGCACTTTGTTTTTACTTTTCTCAAGTATGCATTAGAGAGGTTGAAGGTGATGTGCGAGGAGGCACTATGCACAAACTTGTCGGTGGAAAATGTTGCAGAGACTTTGATCTTGGCCGATTTGCACAGTGCAGAGCAGTTGAAGGCCCGGGCCATTGACTTCATAATAAACAGGCAAGTCTAGTGAGAGTGTGACTGTCACTGAGCTGCGTAACATTGATGATGCTTACATGGCAATTTGCATTACAGTCCCTTTTAATGGAGACTAACCGTTTGCCCCAATCCTTATAGACACTGCTTATTAGGAGCTCGCTTAACCCTGACTTGTACTTGCAGTCATGCGATGGACGTAATGGAGACGGCGGGCTGAAAGTCCATGGTTCTGTCTCGCCCTCACCTGGTTGCGGATGCTTTCCGTGCCTTGGCCACGGCCCAGTCTCCACAGCTGGGACCTCCATGCAAGCGTCTCAAACAGACTTAACGGTGGCAGGCAAAGAACATCTATGACCAGGAAAACTTGGGCTGCACGGTGCGGTTATTTACCTGTGGCCTCCATGCAAACAACCGTGAAGACTTTGCATCAGACTACCAACTTTCCTCTGCTTTGAAAATAATGTTAATTTAAGCAAATTTATTTACTTTCACAAAAAGGTGGCCAAATTCACTTTACCATGTAATATAGTGCTACATCTATACATCTACAACTCTATAAACAAGTACATATGTAGAAAAAATGGAAAACTACAGCCTAATAAACACCACGACATATCCCAATTGAGAGAGTGTAAAATAAAACGTTCGATGTGATTGTCCCTAGGTGGCAGGACAATTTGGTTCAATTGTTTAGTTAAGTAAAAACAGAATGGTCTAAAACCCTGCAATGTCTACCTTAACATGAAGGATGAGTATTCGTCCAGTGTCTGTGTACTCAAGGTTACAGATAGTGGCATAGAGAACAACCAGTTCTGAAAGATAAGAATGTGCCAAGCCATATAAGGCCTTAATTCAAGAGGTAAACTTTTCAGATTGATTTTTCATTGCACAGACAGCTTATGCATTGACTAGAACAGGAGTACTATGATTGCCGAGTTTGAAGACTGACAAAGATAATATTGCAGTCGTGTATCCTGCGTATAACAAAGCATGGATGGAGTACTCGGTGTAAGAAAAGGCAAGGCACAGCATCAATTTGGCCATGTTACGCAGTTCATAGCATTTCACTTTTTTGCTTGTATGGGCTTTCATGTATGACCCAAAGATTTTTGACTTACAACAAAAGTAAATCTTATTTCCATCAATTTAGTAGTTTGTATTCACGGAAACAAGATGTGCTGTGTTTCTAAGTTTTGTTTCGTATTATATTGTAATGATTTGTTTTTATTATGAATTTCATCTATTACCAACTCGTAGCATCATGTCAACCCAGAGTTTTACGTGATTGGAAGGACCATAATTTTTGCATCAGCGCTGTTTTACGTAACCTCTCACTTAAAATTAAATTGTACATAAAATTGCATAAGCTTTGAAGGATTACACACATAGATTTGGAAGCACAGATTTAAATAATATTCAAAGCTGCAGGATATAATATGAAAGTACAACAAATGAGCAGTGTCATGGATTTGAGTCGATTTGAAGAATATTACAATCTAATGCAATGTGTTGGGATATGAACAAATGCAAACGACGAGAATGTTGGAGGTTTTTTTACGTGTTAAACGTACAAAACAAGTTGGATAATACATGCAAAATTAAGGATAGCCAGTGTTGTAAGCAGTCTATTTATTTTGTTATTTGTTTAATATTTTAGTTTCGTCCTTATATATATTTGATGCTAAAGATGTATATGGTACATTGCACTCTACCTATTCAATTAAAAACTGATTAGGTGATTCGGGGAAGTTATTTGTTGTCATGGTGAGAGTTAAAGCATTGAAATCTGATTGGGGTTCTAATCTGCAGCAAGTCTATGCTGTCGTAAGTGAGTGTGACAAAAACTCTTAGCAGAGTGCAGCCAGTGCGGTGGACTAATTGAACCCTGAAATGTATCAGGCAGTTACCGATAATGTACTCTTCAAATTGTTGCCTTGTATGACTTCCGAAATTGAAAATACTTTGCGCCAAATGTAAATGTTTATTGGAAAATGGATATACTGTAACTGCCAAAAAAATATATATAATTGCAGAAATAATAATATGGTCTTTGTAAAAAGTGTGTGTTTTGAAAAAGTGTGATTGCATGCAAGACAGTTTTGGGTTCTTCCCACGAGTTTTTATGCATATTCAGAGATGAAAATATGTTAATTGGTTTAATAAAAAAATGTTGCTACAATTGTAATACAAAAATATAAACTTGAAGCTAGTAATGCGGCATAGTGCCCCAATGTTTGACCTTTTATCTTTTTCCATTACAGATAATACTGTTTTGGATGTAATATAAATGTTTTGTAAGGCCCTTTTACAATGAATTGTCAGCAGATGATTGGAATTGCAAAATGAACCATTCTTTGTATATTACGTGTTTTCTAAATTGATTTGCATTATAAATGGCAATATAAACCCTTTTCATATGGTAAATATATTACCGTTATCTGATCTCTTCTAGAAATCAGTATTTGGATATAAGAAAAAAAGCTGCTTTTAGCTCTGCACCACTTATTCCACATTTTTTTCATTAAAATTGTTTTTGATAATGTTAATATTTTCATTTATGACATTTTGCAGTGTTACACTTTTTTCGGTAAAGTCTCGTCGAAAGAAATTACTACACGACTTTACCCGAAAGAACCAAAGAGTCATTCCTGCAGTCACGAAAGCTTTGAATCTATTTTGCAGTGTATTTAAAAGTTGAATAAACATGAATGTACCTGGAAATATGTCCAGTTTAAGTTGTCATGTTCTTTACTCTGGGAATGTTACAGATATGTGGATATGTAAAATTTCAATTGACACCCAACAGCAACATTTTAACAAGTTGTATTTTGGAGCCAAAGGTAAACTTAAGTGTATATTTCCTTGCCACTTTTAAAGGCATGTTTACCATGTGTTGATAAACAGTTCACTGGAGAATTGTAATGTGTTCACTGTTCATCATTTACAGCGTTTTGTCAACCCACTGCTTAAACGAAGGCCTCACCACACCATGTCGGTCATTCTTCACCCACTGATGTTAACTGTGGCTGGGAATTGAACTGGTTGTTTCGTCAGTTTCCTAGTGCCACCACTCCATTCAATTACATCCTGTTTAATGTGTATAATTATAAGTGGCATTCTTACTCTTTGGTTCTATTCGGTAAAGTCACGTAGGTAAAAAAATTAAAACAACAAAAATCACGACGTTTCGGCCACAACACAAGCGGCCTTCATCAGGTGAAGGGACCAACCTGTCCAGCGGGCAGCGTTGGAGTGAAGAAAGCCAAGCGCTGGTCGCCTCCCTTTAAGCTGTGAGGGGGCAAACAGCAAACGCTCTGACAAAGGAAATTAGCATGAAACGCACCACTGACAAAGCTTGGAATTAGCACAAGATGATAATACACCACCCTGGGAGTTTGGAATACCACTATGCATGTTGTTGTTGCAACGCAACAACAACATGCATAAATACAAACTGACAATTTCATCCTTGCAGTCACGAAAGCTTCAAATCTAGAAGTCGCATTCTATTTTTGGTGGTCATACGTTCAGTATTTTCTGCTGAACTGAGTGTTGGATTTATTCATTTTAAATGTACTTTTTGCTTGGTTACATTTTGCTCAGGTAACAGCTCGCATTTGCGGTAATTGGTGCCATACATCAATGTCTTGTCTGGCATTAGACACGTCTGTACGAACAGTGTTTTCATTAGCCTCCATTTATCAGTTAGGGGAACAACTAAGCTCGAAGGGGCAGTACGTGTCGTTCTGGTCACTCAACACGACGTGTACTGTTCACGGACCACTGAGAAAACGCGTTGCAACAACAACATGCATAAATACAAACTGACAATTTCAGCCAGTGCAGCAGCTTTCTATAGCATGACCACATCGATTCAAGTTTCACAAACATCTTATTCGTATGTGCAGACGTGTAGCAACTACAATAATGTTTCTTTGAGGTGGTAGAGCCGGATGACTGCGTCAGCTGTAGCAGATTGTATCACTGTAATGCCTCCATTATGTTTGTGAATCGGGCATTGAATTGTTATATGTTCCACACTGGAGAGTTTTTTCTATTTTCCTTTTTTGTGCATCGACCGGATGTTGTTTAAGGTAGCCCGTAAGCTTTACGGAAGATCGAAGCCAGGTACCTTTTACATCGGGTCTTTCATGAGGTGTTTGTGTCTTGTGGACTTCATTCGGATTTCCAAGAATCACGTTTGAATGTTGACTTAAAGCTTTCGTGACTGCAGGAATTCACATTCTTGGGTCTTTCGGTAAAGTCACGTAGATAGGTTCAAAGAAAATAACAAAAAAACTACGACGTTTCGATCACAGCACAAGCAATCGTCATCAGGAGAGCAATCTTATTATCCCTGAGATCAGGGCTAGGCCAGCCCTGAACAAGATCCGTTTACCATTGGGAGAAGTGACAACAGCAGATGTCAGTGTGAAGGCGATCGGTATTACCTTAGTGTTGCGGCATCTCTTCAGAAATGTGAGTCACTTGATCGAGTCGACGGATCTTGTTCAGGGCTGGCCTAGCCCTGATCTCAGAGATAATGAGATTGCTCTCCTGATGACGATTGCTTGTGCTGTGATCGAAACGTCGTAGTTTTTTTGTTATTTTCTTTGAACCTATCTACGTGACTTTACCGAAAGACCCAAGAATATCACGTTTGAAGTTACATTGTTGAAGGTTAAGCGCGTGGGTCCAAAAAGGCTTGCGCGACTCGAGTGCTGGCGAGGGACTGTATTGAGATCCGAGTGGATGGGGAGACGTTCGTTTTTCCACGATTTGCTGTGCTTCCCGGACAGTTGCAGTATTGAGGCAAATGGATGGGGAAGTGATGCGTGGCAACTCGAGAAGCCAGGATTGTGGATCCTGCTTTAAGGTTCAAGTGCCACCGCATTGCATCGTTCAATTGGACATCAACAAGCCGGGTGTGTGCCGAGCTATTTATGGTCCATGCCATTGCACAGAATACACAAGGACCATGGCTTATACCATAGCACCGGTGATAAATAAGAATTATCAAACAAGAACATGGAACAAAAGCTGAAAAGTATTTAGGAAAAAAGCGTGGAGCGGTGCATGCTGAGAGTTACTCCGGGATGGAAAGAGGAATGCAGATGTACTGACATCGCAGACGTCGCTGTGTAATGCCGGCGGTAGAGGGGCACGGTGTGCGATGTACTCACATCGTGGACACCACGTATATAGTGACATCGTGGATGTCACTGTGTAATGCAGGCCCTAGAGAGGCACGGCGTGCGATGTACTCACATCGTGGACACCACTTGTATGTGGGTGTCGTGCTGGCCCTAGAGGGGGCTCTGTGAGTGCTGAGTCATAGCGCTGAGTGACACCACGCTCAGGTGTGCATTGCCGACCCCTACAGGATGGGGTGTGAGAGTGTCAGCCATGGAATCGGGTTACTTTAGGCCATGGCACTCTGGTTGACCCCGGAGAACACGTGACTGGTAAAGTCTACACAGGGTCCCCAAGTGGGGGGCTAGGGGTGGTCACGTGTCGGGGCGAGATCCTGCTCGAGGATTCTAGAAGGTGGTCGTGGCCAAGGGTGCGACCAGCCACGACCACGGAGGATATAAGCTGGGTCCCCAGAATTGCTGTTGTCATCCTGAAGATCTACATTCGACGTCCGTGAAGAGTCACCAACACGTGGACCTGGACCCAAGCTGGGGTCCTGTCCGTTGTAGCTACTCCCAGTGTAGTTACGGTGTAATTAGTGTAGTTAGCCTGGTGGTCACGTAGCTAGTTACGGTGTAATTAGTGTAGTTAGCCTGGTGGTTATGTAGCTAGTTACGGTGTAATTAGTGTCATTAGCCTGGTGGTCACGTAGCTAGTTACGGTGTAATTAGTGTAGTTAGCCTGGTGGTTATGTAGCTAGTTACGGTGTAATTAGTGTAGTTAGCCTGGTGGTCACGTAGCTAGTTACGGTGTAATTATTGTAGTTAGCCTGGTGGTTACGCAGCTAGGTACGGTGTAATTAGTGTAGTTAGCCTGGTGGTTATGTAGCTAGTTACGTTGTAATTAGTGTAGTTAGCCTGGTGGACACGTAGCTAGTTATGGTGTAATTAGTGTCGTGATTCAAAATAAAGGTTTTTGGGTTAGATCGCGTTAGTTATAAATGTGTCGTAACCCTCCACCACCCGACACGGCCAATCAGCAAAAAAGTGTCACGTTGACAAAAGACAAAAGAGTTCACTACATCAGCCCACCGCTGTGTTGAAGGGTGAATCCACAACATTTACAGCTTGAATACGACGTTTCGCTGGTAATTACATCCAGCATCATCGGGCAATTCGCCAGAATGGTAAAGCCCTCACTTGCTCCCGGTCTTAAATAGAGCAGCAGTAGGGTGACGTCTTCATTTAACTCATTCAGGTGCAGTAATTATATAATCGATTGGTGATCAGTGACAGCACCGTGACTACACGGGATGTCGCGCTTGGCCTGCGCAAAAGGCAGACGGCACAAAGAATGAAGACGCACAATATGACACTGTGAACTTGCGAGACAATTTCGTTTTGCGCGTGCGACACTCACCGCCATTCTGCTGGGTAAAATGTGTAGTACTCTTTGGTTCTATTGGGTAAAGTCACGTAGGTGAAAATAACATAACAAAAAATCACGACGTTTCGGCCACAACACAAGCGGCCTTCATCAGGTGAAGGGACGAGACTGTCTGGAGGACAGCGCTGACTTTACCCAATAGAACCAAAGAGTATGGATCCTAGCAGTCACGAAAGCTTTAAATCTAGAATTAAAATGTGTAGTCCAATCACTTGGCACTAAACATTTTATTTAAATGTGAAGACCTTTGTCGATCCACTGCTGGATAAATTCCTCCACCACGATGTTTCTGCCATGGGGGTTGTTTGACCATCATTCACCACATTGGTCAGTGTGGATTGGTGGACAGGTAGGTGCCCAGAATTAGTTCAGATATCACTCGCTAGTGATGTCATCCATGATCAGTAATCAAACTTGAGTCGCTGCTGGGTTCATAGTGCATTGCGCTAACAATTGCACCGCTACTACACCTTAAACATTGAATGTCATCATTGACCACGGTCAATCCACAGCTGGATGAAGACCTCCCGGTGCTATCCGTGTATCTGCTTGAGTCCCGAGTGGTTGGGGTCATCTGAGTGGAAGTGGTGTGTGGTTATCCACGTCGGGTGAGTTTTCTCACCAACCTGCATTGACCAGGGTATAATGACTAACGGTCACATATCTTTCCCACAATTTTAACGCATCTTGATACATTAACCAGAATCTGAAAATATGAAATATTCATCATTACGAGGAAATAAAACAGGAAGGAGACAGACTCCTAAACATGGATTTCTCTTTTTCTTAGTTCTTTCGGTAAAGTCACGTTGAAGGGAAACAATAAAATAATCAAATATATATAAAACAATAAAAATTCTCACGACGTTTCGACCATAACACAAACGGTCGTCATCAGGTGTGTCGGTTTGCATATATTTATTTTTAAACGGTGTATTTATTTATAAAAACGTTAGCGCCACACGCAGTGATTTGGCAGTATATTTAGAAGGACTAGTCCATCTATGTTCTGAAAAGAGGAGGGGGGAGACGAAAAATTTTAATGTATGCTGTCTGAAAGCCACTGTAAGCGTGAACAATCAATTAAGACCTGAAATGGTTTATCAAATCTTTCCAATGATTGCTAAGCCAGAATCCATCTTCTCAGTTGAAATTGTCTCTGTGCTTGTATATGTGGATAGCCTCATGAACGAATCTCTCATGGTAGCCAGATGGCTTACAAAGAACCTCTGTCTTGAAAAAGTCAATGTCATGTGAGCCTACTGAATTATAACAATGATCTGCCACGGCCGAGGTGTTGGTCCTACCGTGTTTAAGGTCTGCTTTGTGTTCACGAATGCGGTCTGAGACATGGCGTTTGGTTTCTCCAATGTAACTACTACCACAGAGGCAACTTAGTTTGTAGACACCAGGGTATTGTATGTCCGGAATCACATCTTTTACAGACGGAACCAGATCACGGATTTTATGTAATGTGTTGAAATGGACCTGGATCTTGTGTTTATTCAAGATTTTGGACATCTATTTTGTGATCCCCGCAATGTAGGGTAAAGTGATGGTTTTGAAAGGCTCCTCAAGTGGGTCCTTCTTCATGGTTTGAGTGATAGCTATGCGGATTGTATAGTCGGAGTAACCATTAGCCTTAAGAGCTTGGTGTACGTGCTTGAGTTCACTGTCTATGTGTTCCTGGTCGGATATGCATTGGACTCTTTAATACAGAGTCTTGATGAGAGAATTCTTCTGTGATGGATGGTGGTGGGAATCCGGCTTCAGATAAGCATCCGTATGGGTAGCTTTCCTGTAGACAGAGTGGCTCATTGAACCATCAGGTCTCTTTTTAATTAGGACATCCAAAAAAGGTAGCTTGCCATCTTTTTCGACTTCCATGGTAAATCTGATGGCTGGGTGTATGGAATTGATGTGGTCGAAGAATTGGTCTAGAGCAGGCCGGCCATGTGGCCAGATGACAAAAGTGTCATCCACGTACCTCTTCCATAAGGTTGGGCGCAGAGTGGCAGTCTGGATGGCGTCAGTCTCAAATTTCTCCATGAAAATGTTAGCTATAACCGGAGATAGGGGGGAGCCCATTGGGGTGCCCTCAGTTTGTTTGTAGAAAGTTCCATTCCAAGTGAAGTATGTATTGGTTAAACAGTGTCTCACCAGGGGGGGTACCTCAGTGTTTAGTCCTTGATGAACCAAGTCTTCAATGATTGCGATGGTGTCAGGTACAGAAACCTTGGTGAATAAGGAAACTACATCAAAACTGACAAGCAGGTCGTCTGGGGACAGGGAAATACCCTTGATTGTCGATACCAGGTGAGTAGAATTTTGTACCGCAGAGGTGGTTTTTCCAGTGAAAGGATGCAGGATTTCAGACAAAAAACGAGCCAGTTTGTAGGTGGGGGAGTTGATAGTAGAGACGATGAGACGAAGGGGTGTATCTACTTTATGTATTTTTGGTAAGCCGTATAATCTTAGTGGCCTGGCAGCAGAAGGTTTCGACGAAAACTGTTTAGATTGATCAATTAATGCGGTTGAATCAGAAATTATTTTGTTGGTTTGTGTGACGAGGCTGTTGGTGGGATCTCTTTTTATTTTTGTATAACTACCATCGTCGAGTAATTCTTTAATTTTGTTGTTGTATTCTATTTTATCCATGATGACAGTAGCATTGCCCTTGTCAGCTGAGAGGACTACAATATCATCCCTCTTTTTTAATTTATATAATTCAAAACGCTCATCTTTGCTGAGGTTGCTAGCTGGCATCTTAGCGTTTTTGAAGGTTGCAGCGATTTCAGATCTTTTTGGCATTGCCTTTGTCGGCTGAGAGAACGACGTTCTCTCAGCCGACAAAGGCATTGCCACTGTCATCATGGACAAAACAGAATATAACAACAAAATTCAAGAACTACTCAACGATGGCAGCTATACAAAAATAAAAAGAGATCCCACCAACAGCCTGGTCACCAAAACGAACAAAATTATCTCTGATTCAACAGCATTAATTGATGAGAACAAACAGTTCTCGTTGAAACCCTCTGCTGCCAGACCACCAAGATTATATGGCCTTCCAAAGATACACAAAGAAGATACACCCCTTCGTCCCATCGTCTCTACTATCAGCTCCCCCACCTACAAACTGGCACGTTTTCTGGCTGATATACTGCGACCTTTCACTGGAAAAACCACCTCTGCGGTACTAAATTCTACTCACCTGGTATCGACAATCAAAGACATTTCCCTGTCCCCAAACGACCTGCTTGTCAGTTTTGATGTGGTGTCCTTGTTCACCAAAGTCCCGGTACCTGACACCATCGCTATCATTGAAGACCTGGTTCATCAAGGACTGCATACTGATGTACCCCCCCTGGTGAGACATTGCTTAACCAACACATACTTCACCTGGAATGGAACTTTCTACAAACAAACTGAGGGCACCCCAATGGGCTCCCCCCTATCTCCGGTTGTAGCCAACGTATTCATGGAAAAAATTGAAACTGACGCCATCCAGACTGCCACTCTACGCCCGACCTTATGGAAGAGGTACGTTGATGACACCTTTGTCATCTGGCCACATGGCCAGCCTGCTCTAGACCAATTCCGCGACCACATCAATTCCATACACCCAGCCATCAGATTTACCATGGAGGTCGAAAAAGATGGCAAACTACCCTTTCTGGATGTCTTAATTAAAAGGAGACATGATGGTTCAATGAGCCACTCTGTCTACAGGAAAGCTACCCATACAGATGCTTACTTGAAACCGGATTCCCACCACCATCCATCCCAGAAGAACTGCCTCATCAAGACTCTATACCATAGAGCCCAATGCATTTCCGACCAGGAACACATTACCAGTGAACTCAAGCACGTACACCAGGCTCTCAGGGCTAATGGCTACTCCGACTACACAATCCGCAAAGCCATCACTCCAGTCATGAAGAAGGATCCTCTTGTGGAGCCACTCAAAACCATCACCTTACCCTACATTGCAGGGGTCACTAAAAAGATCTCCAAAATCCTGAATAAACACAAGATCCAGGTCCGATTCAACACAGTACATAAAATCCGTGATTTAATTCCATCTGTAAAAGATGCTGTTCCAGACATACAGTACCCGGGCGTTTACAAACTAAAGTGCCTCTGTGGTAGTAGCTACATTGGAGAAACCAAAAGACATATCTCGGACCGCATCCGCGAACATAAAGCAGACTTGAAACACGGTAAGACGAACTCCTCTGCCGTGGCAGATCACTGTTACAATTCAGTGGGCTCACATGACATTGACTTCTCCAAGACGGAGGTTCTTTGCAAACCAACTGGCTACCATGAGAGATTCGTTCATGAGGCCATTCACATATACAAGCACAGAGACAATTTCAACCGAGAAGATGGATTCAGGCTTAGTAACCACTGGAAAGATGTGTTAAATCATTTCTGTTCTTAATTAATTGTAATTTTACGATGACCTTCAGACCGCAGCTCTTTCGCCAGCATTGCCTCTTAATACCTCTCACACCACGGTTAATGGTATGGTTTACAACATGGAGTATACTAGGGCTTCGCAGCTGTCTCTCTCCCCCTCCTCTGTTCCGACCATGGACGAACTCGTCCGTCTGAACGGGGCCCGTAGCTATCCGTGGTACGGAAATTTGAGGGTAAGAATCCACCCATTTTTTCACCATATAGCATTGTGATATATAACGACTTATGGTTGGTAGCTTAGCTGATTGGAGAATATAGAGTTTATTGATAACATGAAGGTAATTTATATTTTAGTTTTTATTGGTTCACTATATAGTACTGTGAATAGCTCAGATGTGTAGTCATTTCTGTGACCAGTCACTAGCAAATCACCCAGTTATTTCAATGCTAAATTCGCCTAGTTATTTCAATGCTAAATTCTCCTGTTTGATTTGTACTAAGTGCCTCGGTGAATGTGTATGCTCTGACTTCAACGTAACTATTTCTGTAGCAGTTACAAGCGAATCACTCAGCCATTTCAATGCTAAATTCTATGCTAATCCCATTATCAAGGGGTGCCTCTGCGGATGTGTATGCCTTAATTTAGCTATTTCAATGCTAAATTCTATGCTAATTCCTTTTAACAATGGGTGCCTCTGCGGATGTGTATGCTTTAACTTTTAACATAGCTATTTCTGTGACCAGTCACAAGCTAATCATTCAGCCATTTCAATGCTAAATTTTATGCTAATTCCTTCGTCAAGGCTCTTTGTTCCTCTCACACAGCTTAAAAGCCGTGATCTGAACGTGGCTCTCTCACTCCAGCGCTGTCCTACCAGACAGTCTCGCCCCCTTCACCTGATGAAGGCCGCTTGTGTTGTGGCCGAAACGTCGTGAGAATATTATTGTGTTATTTTATTTTATCAATTTATTATTTTATTCTCATTCTACGTGACTTTACCGAAAGAACCAAAGAAGATAGATGGACTAGTCCTTCTAAATAAACTGCCAAATCGCTACGCACGGCGCTAACGTTTTTATAAATAAATAAATACACCGTTTTTTAAAAAAAATGTATGCAAACCGACACACCTGATGACGACCGTTTGTGTTATGGTCGAAACGTCGTGAGAATTTTTATTGTTTTATATATATTTTATTATTTTATTGTTTCCCTTCAACGTGACTTTACCAAAAGAACTAAGAATATGAATTACTCCAGTCACGAAAGCTTTAAATCAAAATGGATTTCTCTGTTAGATGCAGTCATTTGATGCCACTATTTGTGATATCTCAGGGAACACGATGTGACAAATCAAGCATACCAGCTTATATGGAAGAATGTCTCGATTCCAGCTCTCAAATCAACAGATAGACACGATGCTTATATAAATAACCACATTGTACAGCTTACCGACCTGCCAAGGAGTTAACCAGTTCTTTCGATGTCCTCTAGTACACAGGTAACTATAGGCTACAACAGGTGTTTCGTAAAGCCAGTAGATACACCTTTCTGCGGCCCACTTTTCAACTCCCACAAAATCAGCAGCCTGCAATACAATGCAGCGATATGGTCCAATTAACACTTCAATGGCGACTAATGGGAGATGCGAATGGACCGTGGAAGACTGGCCCACAAACTTCAGTTTGAGAATGCAGAGGACTAGAGGGAAAAATGCCAAGGAAATCCCAATCGGATACCCCCCCCCCCCAATTTCTCTCTACGAAGAGTTGACGGCGGGGATTTGAGAGGCGGCAGCAGCAGCAGCAGATGGTGGCCGTACGCTTGTGGCAGCGAAGCCCCGAGTAGCTGTCCCTGCAGGTGCACACGCCAGGGAGCCGCGCAGCGCCCGCCGTTGACGCAGCCATCTCGGCACAGCGCTGTTCGGGGGGCATCGCCAGAGGCGCACGGGAGGAGGAGCCTTTAGCCGTCGGCAGAATCCTTGCATCGGGTAGAGCTGCCCCAGACATCGTCGTCGTCGTTGTCGTCGGCCGCCAAGTGATCAGAGTGGCGATGATGACGCATTGGCGAATGTTCGTGCGTGTGTATGTGGTCACAACGGTGACTTCCTGGGCCTCAATTATGTCGGCGCAGACTTAAATGAGTACCTGGTGTGCTGTGGATACAACGTCAGCATTGGGGCGACAAAAGCGGCTTTGGGGCCGTCCATAAATGACGTCACGCGATTTTGGACGATTTTTGACCCCCCCCCCTCGTCATTGTCACAAATGTCTGACCCCCCCCCCCAAAAAAAAAGATAAAACATCTTCTTTGGTCTGGTAGGACAGCACTCCAGCGCTGTCCTACCAGACAGTCTCGTCCCTTCACCTGATGAAGGCCGCTTGTGTTGTGGCCGAAACGTCGTGAGAATATTATTGTGTTATTTTATTTTATCAATTTATTATTTTATTCTCATTCTACGTGACTTTACCGAAAGAACCAAAGAAGATGAATCATTGCAGTCACGAAAGCTTTAAATCGAAAGATAAAACATGCTTCAAATCGCTTTAAACTATTGTCATTGTAGTGCGTATTTATTGTGCCGCTGCACTCTGATGTTGTAGGAGAAAACATTTATTAACAAGTCTATTTAATTAAGTGGAACGTGTTGTCTATATTTATTTAAAGTTGCGCATTTTGATGTGACGTCACATTTATCACCCCCCCCCCTCGTCACGCATCGTCACAAATGTCTGACACCCCCCCCCCCCAGGTGCGTGACGTCATTTATGGACGGCCCCTTTGGCGTGGTGTTGGCCACACCACCTACTCGATACAAGACGTACACAAGCTGAAGAATCAGACTGGCGAACGAGAGGCACAATTGAAATAAATACATCGTGACACGGTTGGCATAGATGAGGTGAGAAGGAAAGGAGAGCACCCCATACCTCTGAAGAGTGGCATAACCTTTCCTATCATAGGGGCACAGCTGACAGTAATTCTAGAGGAATGGGATTATATTATTGCTGTCTCTGAGAATCGCGCTTCGTGTTTGATCGCTCTCATCGGATAGGGCGACCTGAAAAACTGGCGATGTACTTTCGGGTTACCAGAGCACAGAATGCAAGCTCACATTCACTCGGGTAAGATGGGCTGCAAGCACAGTGGCCAGATGTTAACTATCTCGCCTGGTATACAGGAGGTCGTTGGTTCGATCTCGACTGACGCCTGCTGCTGTATATTTGGATGTTCTCCCCTTGATCGTGTGGCTTTTTCTCCGAGTCCTCCGGTTTTTCCCTCCCAATTCAGAAGCATGCGTTTGGAGTATTTGGCTGCTAGAAATTTTCACACGATAAGCCACTTCGTTGAGCTATCATTTGTGGCCAGGTCGCTTCTAAAAAAAAGAGCTTTATAGCTCAGTGGGCCCTGGTAAAATAAAAAATAGTTTTAATTTAGTATGAGAACGCAACATTCTCGTCGGCAATGGCATAAGACAGGAGGCG
Source organism: Petromyzon marinus (assembly GCF_048934315.1). Lineage (NCBI taxonomy): Eukaryota > Metazoa > Chordata > Hyperoartia > Petromyzontiformes > Petromyzontidae > Petromyzon > Petromyzon marinus. The sequence goes on from NW_027422678.1 coordinate 24,566, forward strand.
GCAGTGTATACGTGGTGCATCTGCGTTCGAGGCTTAGCCAATTTTCACAGCCTCAGATCAATCCACTGCTGGATGATGCCTTTCCCCATATTATATGGGTTGCTTCACCATACTGCACCACACTGGTCAATGCGGTTTGTTTGAAGGGGTCCAGATATCACTTCCAATTCATGTTATAGTCATTCCCTGTAATCGAACTTACAGTGAGGGAAAAAAGTATTTGATCCCCTGCTGATTTTGTACGTTTGCCCACTGACAAAGAAATGATCAGTCTATAATTTTCATGGTAGGTTTATTTGAACAGTGAGAGACAGAATAACAACAACAAAAATCCAGAAAAACGCATGTCAAAAATGTTATAAATTGATTTGCATTTTAATGAGGGAAATAAGTATTTGACCCCTCTGCAAAACATGACTTAGTACTTGGTGGCAAAACCCAGGAGTGTCCCACTTTTGTAGAGGAAACCTTTACAGCAAAATCATCAAACACCCACCACCCCCACCACACTACCGTTCCCAAAGTCCGCCGAGTGGAAGGTCATGGCAACGCAAGAAAGTCGACTGATCTTTCACGAGGCCAGGACTCCCCACGCCCGTGTCTGAGGGTTCTAAGGTCAACTGTAGTTTAGATTAACAAAAATATCTGAATGCAACTGCAACTCACAAAATAACAAAATTAACCCAGAATGCACCAAATCTCGTCAGATCTTTGAAGCTCAACCGGGGAAGAGCCTGGGTTTAGTGCTTAATTTGAAGACTGTCTGGGAAAAGCAGACGTTTTATGCCTTGCGCTGCAAGTTGGCCAACAGATGTCGGTGTACGGTGACGCTTTTTATATTCTTGGTTCTTTCTGTAAAGTCACGTAGCAGGGAAACAATAAAATAATAAAAATATAAAACATCTATGCAGTTGTCGAGTGTTACCCCCCCCCCACCACCTTTCGTATGCACAGGTAATCTCCGAGTTACTCCGGTTTCCTCTCACGAGCCAAACAAGCTACAAAGGAATTGGTCGAACATCTGAACGCTGGAACTTCATGAATACAAAATCTCAGAAACAGTCAGGATTTCCTGAGTAAATGAACGGGAAAAAAATATTCTGACAGTATTATTATTATTATCACCCACGGATGCGCATGTGAATGCCGTTTTGTCAACAGCGCTGGATGCAGCAACAATACGTTCCTAACCTGAAGCTACGAAAAACCTCCCCTATGCATTAAGTGCCTGGCATGAGCAATTCACATTTTTCAGATTCCGTATTCAAAGATCGCACGTGTCCAAAACCAACGGCGCCACGTTCAAGTTGAAACCGGTTCCTTGCGAAGCCTCGGGAGGTACCGGTGGGGCGAGTGGGAGGACGTGTCTCACGGTGGGCCCCCCCCGACCCCAAACTCCCCCTTCTCTCTCCTCGCCGTCCGTCTCGATTTCCACCGCGGTTCTAGTTTCTGTACCGTGCCGCAATATCGGACCACAGCCTCTGCATGTCCTCCAGGCCCCTGGTCCAGAGCTCGCGTAGCTTCACCCAGCCGGTGCGCGCCGTTATCAGCAGGTAGTCGGCGTTCTGCGGGTATCGCAGGATCGTGTAGCGGGCCATGACCAGCGACTGGCAGAACCTGCGGGGAAAAGTAGACCATGTTGTTGTTGTCGCCGTTGCTGTCGGGACGGTTAATATCGTTTGTTATTCAAGAGGGTTTTTGCTGCCGACTTGTTGATCGGCTGGGATTTTAGCGTCCAGGAATTGCATCCATAGTTGGATCAAGTCTCGTGGTCAGCAGCAGAAGTGCCAGCAGAAGGAAAGTCGCTGTCTTCATCTTCCTCGTCTCCAGCAGCAGCAGCAGTGTGATCAGCAACATGATCGTAAACAACATCGCTATGAGTGTCTTTTCTATAATCATCATCACCGTCATCAGCAGCATCCGTAAAAGTGCTGTTAGCAACATCATGGTAATCAGCATTATTATGTCTTAACTGTTACTGATCCCCCCCGTTCACCAACACACATTAACCAGCATGGTGAAGTATGGTCAACTACCGCGATGATCGACATGGCATTGGCAAGACCTTCATTCATCATTGGTCTGATGAAGAGCTTTAAATAAATAATAAAGCACGTTTCGATTTAAAGCTTTCGTGACTGCAATGATTCATCTTCTTTGGACTGTCCTACCAGACAGTCTCGTCCCTTCACCTGATGAAGGCCGCTTGTGTTGTGGCCGAAACGTCGTGAGAATATTATTGTTATTTTATCAATTTATTATTTTATTCTCATTCTACGTGACTTTACCGAAAGAACCAAAGAAAATAAAGCACTTTTTTTTTGCCGCACAATCATCGAGTTTATCGGATTCTCGCCAGACCTGGATTAATTCTCGTTACGCAACCGCCACAGGTTTTTGAAGCCAACGTTTCCCGATGCGGCCAACGGCGATCCGGGCAGACCCGACCCGAACTGCCCCGGCCCCCCTCCGCTCTTACCTGCACGCCACCAGGAAGTAAACGGCCCTCCTCTCGTCCTCGGTGAGGGCCTGCACGCTCTCGTAGCCGGCCAGGACGTGACCCCCGGCCTCCATCGCCTCGCCGCTCTCCACCATCATGTACATGATGGCTATGGCCAGGTCGTACACGTGGTAGCCGAACATCATCGAGTTGAGGTCCACAATGCCAGAGACGCGGTGCCGCGGCGCTCCCTCCGCCGACTTGGGCCCCTGCTGCTGCTGCTGCTGCTGCTCGCTTCCTGCGGCCACCTCCTGCACCAGGATGTTGTCGTCATTGAAGTCACCGTGGATTATGCCTGCGGCGAGGGGGGAAAACGTCGAATTTTATTTCGTCCGTTGTCTTTTATTGTTGACCGTCCTCCCCTCGTCGCCGTCGTCATCGTTCGTGCCCGTGACGTTTTTATTCCGGCCGCACGATTGGGGTTGCGCAAGCCGCGTGTGCGAGTCTAAGAATGGCCCCCGCAGAGTCTCAGTGAATCACCAACTTCTTCTCCTGCCTTCAAAGGCACAGAATTACAATAACCCACCAGCGTCGTACAACTCTGCACGGGGGCGAGATATGGAGCGGTGTGTAGTGGTATGCACACCGCATCACGAGCCCTTGATTCCCGGCCATGGAGAACATCACTGATATCTGAACCAGTCCTGGGATCCTACCTACATCCTCACTGACCAGCATGGTGAAGGTGGCAAAACAACCCCCATGACCCTACACAGCCTGGAAAGCCTTCGTCCAGATAGTGCATTGACAAAGGGCTGTACATTATTATTAAGAGTATATGTGTAACAAAAACTGTTGAACACAATTTAGCATGCATTGAAAAATGATTTGGTAGAAATTACAATAATGATTTATATACAGTAGCGTCTGAATGTAATAACCCTGTCATTTGATTTCACCTGTGATCAGTGTCTGTGCGAGTGTTCCCCATTACATGCATGCCTTGTAATGCATCTGTGTATGCTGGGTAAAAGTAATCACGTAAAGCACATTGCAAAGAAAATGCTTGCCACAAATGAATCACAATACCTTGCTGATCTCGTCAAGCAGCATAAACCATCATGCGAACTCGGGTGATCCTCGCAGCGGCTTTTGGCTAACCATCGAACAAACAAAGACGGTCACCGCATCGCGCGCTTTCAGATGCACTTCTGCGGCCGTCTGAAAAGCTCTTCTTTCCGATATTAGGAAGGCACTGGAGCTATGCACTTTTAAACCTAGATTGAACACTAATTTATTTTTGAACTGATTTTTTGTGTTTAGTTTGTTGTCCTTCCCCCGCACCTCCGATTAGCACGGTTGGCTACGTACGGTGCAAAAGAAGTTCAACGTACACACGTACGCGGCACCCGTCGTGGCTTCAAGGCCTCGTCGGTGGCCTGAAGCGCCCCTCGCCCCCTGAGGCATGGAGCTACGTCCCGGGTGAAGCTGCGAGGCGAGCGTACATCTGGTAAACTTGTGCAGGTTGGGTTGGATCTCCTCGCGGAACTTGGCGATGACCTCCCTGACCAGACCCTGGTTGGGGTCGCCGTCCAGAGTGAAGAGGTAGGACTCGAGCAGGTGGGTGTTTGATAGGTTCCAGATGAAATCGTCTCGTTGCAGGGAGTGCAGGAACGGGTGCTCAAACTATGCAGATGTTTAAAAACGAAGGCGGTAAGATGACAAAAAATGCAATACGAGATTAACATAGCATTGGCCAGTTGAGTACACATGTAAGTTAAAGGCAGCAAAACGTCAAGCTAGCAAAGGATAGTCTTCGATTCAGAAAAGATGTTCTCCTTGACTTATTATTTTCTCTTCGGTTTTTTTCGGTAAAGTCACGTAGGTAAAACTATAAAATAAAAGAATAAATGAAAAAACAACTACATTTTTTTTCATTCTATCATTTTATAGTTTTACCTACGTGACTTTACCGAAAAAAACCAAAGAGTATGAATCCTTGCAGTCACGAAAGCTAAAAATCTAGACTTATTATGCAGCTGAGGGTGGGGCTGCCCAAGTCCTGCGTGCGGCTGGCAAATGTTTGATTGGTATTTGTGAATAACAGGACACTTGAATGGATCTGAGAAGTAGTTTTGTGAGATCACCTTCTGTGGGCCATTCTCTAACCAGAGGTGATGCACAGAATGAGATGTTTTTTTCCATCTCATGACATGGCACCAATTAGCACAACTCATACAGCCCTTATCAAGGCACTGCCGTATTCAGTGTTGGTCATGTAGGGTGTTTGACCATACTTCGCCAAACTGGTCAGTGTAGGTTGGTGAAGGATAGAGGACAAGGGGGGGTGGGGGGGGGGGCAGGACTGGTTCAGATATCACTTGCCACGAATGTTAGCCGTGGCCGGAAATAAAACTCAGGTGGCCGGGTTCGTAGCGCAGTGTGCGCACAACTGCGCCACCGCTCCACCCCGACGCTTGGAATAAAATTTGGGGGGGAAACAACAAAAATACGTTGTTCATAATAAAGGTTTTTGGGTTAGATCACGTTTATTTATAAATGTGTCGTAACCCTCCACCACCCGACACGGCCAATCAGCAAAAAAAAGTGTCACGTTGACAAAAAGACAAATAATTCACTACTTTAGCCCACCGGTGTGTTGAAGAGTGAATCCACATTTACAGTTTGAGTACGACGTTTCGCTGGTAAATACATCCAGCATCATCGGGCAATTAGCCAGAATGGTAAAGCCCTCGCTTGCTCCCGGTTTTATATAGAGCAGCAGGGTGACGTCATCACTTAACTCATATCAGGTGCAGTGATTAGAGGCGGAGGGGGGGGTATTGTAATTATATAATCGATTAGTAATCAGTCATTGGTTATGATTAGTAATGAGTTGTAGATTAGTAATTCTTTAAATCAAAATGTAATGTGTATTATTTAATAATACGCTTCCAGGCCGCACTAAGCCTGTAGCTGTCAGAGCGATTAAAGTTATTCTTGTTCCTCTCAATTTCAATGGATTCTCTAATTAGTCTTTGCCAGTAATAATTAGTTTTACACACCACTGCAACATTGTCAAAATCAATTGAGTGTCCTTGTTGACAAGCATGTTCTGCCACTGCCGACAGTTGTGTTTGAGATAATTTAATATTTCTCTGATGTTCTTTTAGTCTTACGCTGATGTTACGTCCCGTCTGCCCAATGTAGCAGCTGCCACATAAACAATTAATCCGATATACACCTTCTGTTGATAGTTAGGTAATGCGTCTTTAGTGCAAGATACTAGTTTTTGAATTTTGTGTACTGTACCAAATCTTACTGTAATGTTTTGCTTTTGCAAAACACGGGCTAATTTGTCAGTTACTCCTGAGATATATGGAATTTTTATTGTTTTAACAATCTGGTCGCTTTCAGCAGTATTGCTTTGCAATCGTGATTTGGCATTTAGTGCTCTGTTAATTTGAGCATTATTGTAGCCATTCTGTCGTAGTGCGTCTTTAACGTGTTTAATCTCTCTCACTAGACTCTCACCATCTGACACTGTTTTAGCCCGATGTATGAGCATCTTGATAAGAGAGGATTTCTGAGCTGGATGATGATGTGATTCTGCATTCAGATAGGCATCAGTGTGCATTTGATTTCTGTAAACGCTGTGTTATTTTATACATCGGACTAAAACAGTGTCAGATGGTGAGAGTCTAGTGAGAGAGATTAAACACGTTAAAGACGCACTACGACAGAATGACTACAATAATGCTCAAATTAACAGAGCACTGAATGCCAAATCAAGATCGCAAAGCAATACTGCTGAAAGCGACCAGATTGTTAAAACAATAAAAATTCCATATATCTCAGGAGTAACTGACAAATTAGCCCGTGTTTTGCAAAAGCAAAACATTACAGTAAGATTTGGTACAGTACACAAAATTCCAAAACTAGTATCTTGCACTAAAGACGCATTACCTAAATTATCAACAGAAGGTGTATATCGGATTAATTGTTTATGTGGCAGCTGCTACATTGGACAGATGAGATGTAACATCAGCGTAAGACTAAAAGAACATCAGAGAAATATTAAATTATCTCAAACACAACTGTCGGCAGTGGCAGAACATGCTTGTCAACAAGGACAGTCAAATGATTTTGACAATGTTGCAGTGGTGTGTAAAACTAATTATTACTGGCAAAGACTAATTAGAGAATCCATTGAAATTGAGAGGAACAAGAATAACTTTAATCGCTCTGACAGCTACAGGCTTAGTGCGGCCTGGAAGCGTATTATTAAATAATACACATTACATTTTGATTTAAAGAATTACTAATCTACAACTCATTACTAATCATAACCAATGACTGATTACTAATCGATTATATAATTACAATACCCCCCCCTCCGCCTCTAATCACTGCACCTGATATGAGTTAAGTGATGACGTCACCCTGCTGCTCTATATAAAACCGGGAGCAAGCGAGGGCTTTACCATTCTGGCGAATTGCCCGATGATGCTGGATGTATTTACCAGCGAAACGTCGTGCTCAAACTGTAAATGTGGATTCACTCTTCAACACACCGGTGGGCTAAAGTAGTGAATTATTTGTCTTTTTGTCAACGTGACACTTTTTTTGCTGATTGGCCGTGTCGGGTGGTGGAGGGTTACGACACATTTATAAATAAACGCGATCTAACCCAAAAACCTTTATTATGAATAATATTGGTCGCGAAAGCCTACATGTTAAACTGACTAACTTCTATGGGGAGGATACTTTTCTTAAAACCAGAAAATTGGAGAAGCTCCGCATTAAGCGGATGAAATTGATATCTTCACTGGCGTTCCTCAAAAGGTGCAGAGATTCAAAGGTAATACCAAACGCAGTTAAAATAACACATCACATAAAGTCTTCTAAAGCTAACCAAATACTACACAAAGCTAGCGAATTATTATTAATAGAGAGAATACAGCACAATAGGAGTGAATTATCTTACTTTTCGGAATCGCTAAAGCAGTTACACTTAGATATAAGCAATAGTGTATCTATGCATTATTGGAATATAATCGATAACATAACACAACAATCGGCTCATAATGTGTTTAAACTAACAAAAACTAACCAAATTAATACATTTTCTAGACTACATAATAAACAAATCCCTACTGAAAACCAAAAATTTAAAAACAAAACCGTACTGAACTTGACTAACACTGTATTAACCGGTGACATGGTCTCTATCCTTTCTAAAGGCCTTAACTTTGCCGTTACCCCACACACAATTCCAGTGGATGAGATAATTGCTGAGGTAGAATCAGCAGTTAGACTCCTTCCACATAATGAGGCAGAGATGACTAGACATGAGATTGCTAAAATAATTGAGAATAGCAAAGTTCCAAAAGTAAATATTAGCTCTAACGAGGCAAAAGCCTTAAGAGAGCTGCGTGTAAACAAGGATATCCAAATCCTAGCAGCTGATAAAGGCCGCACTACTGTAGTGATGTCACGAGCCGATTATGATAATAAAATTAGAAATTTACTAGAGGAAAGTACCTACATTAAAATTAAACGAGATCCAACTAATACTTTAGAACGTAAGACCACTGCAATAATTGCAAATTCATTAATCCCTAAAAATGAGCAATACCAAATTAAGCCAAGGGCCTCAAAACCACCTAGAATCTATGGGCTACCAAAGATTCATAAAATCGGCATCCCATTACGACCCATAGTCAGTACAATTGGCTCTGCCACATATCAATTAGCAAAATATATAACCCAACAAATACAGCCCTACATCGGTAGGACATCTTCATTCATAAAAAAAAAATTCAGAACATCTTGTGAATGTGCTTAAAGATATTAAACTTACTCCTGATGATATTCTGGTAAGTTTTGATGTGATTTCTCTATTCACTAAGGTTCCAGTGGACGAATCGCTTAAATTACTTGATACACTAGTAAAGAATACCGGTTTACCAAAAGATATTCCGAAACTTGCTGGCCATTGTTTAAATAACACTTACTTCTTATGGAGAGGGAATTTCTTTAAACAAAAGGAATGAGCAGCAATGGGTTCTTCTTTATCCCCTGCTACAGCAAATTTGTACATGGAAAACTTTGAAATAAGAGCACTTGCCTCGAGCACATTAAAACCATCCTTTTGGTTTAGATATGTGGGTGACACTTTGGTTGTCTGGCCACATGCTAAAGATACACTGAATGATTTTCTAAATCATCTCAATGCACAAAACCCGGCCATCCAATTCACCATGGAAATGGAGGTGAATAACACACTCCCATTCCTAGATATTTTGCTTGGACATGGCCTAAACGGTAAAATAACACACAGCGTTTACAGAAAGCAAACGCACACTGATACCTATCTGAATGCAGAATCACATCATCATCCAGCTCAGAAATCCTCTCTTATCAAGACGCTCATACATCGGGCTAAAACAGTGTCAGATGGTGAGAGTCTAGTGAGAGAGGTTAACCACGTTAAAGACGCACTACGACAGAATGGCTACAATAATGCTCAAATTAACAGAGCACTGAATGCCAAATCACGATTGCAAAGCAATACTGCTGAAAGCGACCAGATTGTTAAAACAATAAAAATTCCATATATCTCGGGAGTAACTGACAAATTAGCCCGTGTTTTGCAAAAGCAAGATTTGGTACAGTACACAAAATAAAAAAAACTAGCATCTGGGACTAAAGACGCATTACCTAAATTATCAACAGAAGGTGTATATCGGATTCATTGTTTATGTGGCAGCTGCTACATTGGACAGACGGGACGTAACATCAGCGTAAGACTAAAAGAACATCAGAGAAATATTAAATTATCTCAAACACAACTGTCGGCAGTGGCAGAACATGCTTGTCAACAAGGACACTGAATTGATTTTGACAACGTTGCAGTGGTGTGTAAAACTAATTATTACTGGCAAAGACTAATTTGAGAATCCATTGAAATTGAGAGGAACAAGAATAACTTTAATCGCTCTGACAGCTACAGGCTTAGTGCGGCCTGGAAGCATATTATTAAATAATACACATTACATTTTGATTGAAAGAATTACTAATCTACAACTCATTACTAATCATAACCAATGACTGATTACTAATCGATTATATAATTACAATACCCCCCCCTCCGCCTCTAATCACTGAAGCTGATATGAGTTAAGTGATGACGTCACCCTGCTGCTCTATATAAAACCGGGAGCAAGCGAGGGCTTTACCATTCTGGAGAATTGCCCGATGATGCTGGATGTAATTACCAGTGAAACGTCGTACTCAAACTGTAAATGTGGATTCACTCTTCAACACACCGGTGGGCTAAAGTAGTGAATTATTTGTCTTTTTGTCAACGTGACACTTTTTTTGCTGATTGGCCGTGTCGGGTAGTGGAGGGTTACGACACATTTATAAATAAACGCGATCTAACCCAAAAACCTTTATTATGAATAATATTGGTCTCGAAAGCCTACATGTTAAACCAAAAATACGCCGCTTGAAAACCAGCCATTCGATCACTTGGAAGGACTCTCACGTTGCTAATTATGAACAGCTGCGTACGTTCCGAGCGAGTGGGCTCGTTACGTCACATTACACTTGCTTACCGAGAGAAAAGGCTCGCCGAAACTCAAGAGTTTTTTTTTAAGATTGTCGCAGTAAGGGGTTGGGGAAACTATCGCTCCGCATTTCCCAATGAAGTAATTTGCGAGTTATTTCTTTTTTGGCTTTTTACTTTGGCGAATATTCTCATATTCTTGTTTCTTTCGGTAAAGTCACGTAGAAGGGAAACAATAAAATAAAACAAATATAAAACAATAGAATTTTCACGTTTCGACTGCAACACAAGCAATCATCATCAGGTGTGAAAACCACAGCAATAATTTTTTTTTTCAAATTTCCTTGTTGTGGTTTTCACACCTGATGACGATTGCTTGTGTTGCAGTCGAAACGTCGTGAGAATTTTATTGTTTTATATTTTTTATTATTTTATTGTTTCCCCCTCTACGTGGTGACTTTACCGAAAGCAACAAGAATATGAATCCCTGCAGTCTCACGTCACCTGTCAAGAGGCGCTCGTGCGCTCGTACCTGCTGCAGGGCTTGGTGGATGCTCGCTGCCAGCTTGCCCACCTGGTAGTACAGGCTGCCATCCGCCAGCACCCTGGACAGCAGCACGCCGGGCAGGTTCGTGAGCAGCCGCACGTTGAACTCCTTCTCTCCTTCGCAGCAGTCTGAGAATTCACAGCAGGAGTCGCCACCGAGGTCAAGAGGTCACCACGGTTAGTGAAATCTCACCGTCGCTTCCTTTTGCTGGAACATAAAAAGCTGTTCGGAAGCTGATATCGGAACCTCCAAGGTCTGGCCAAAGTGTCAACTCACCACTTTGCGCCCTGTGTTCATTACCCACGTGCTATACTACACAGGGTCTCTTATGAATTGCTCAACTGATAGCCAAGGCTACTATTCTTTTTTTAGGAAATTAAGCGACAATTTGCTGCTCAGCATTAAATGGTTAATAACAATAATGAACGTGCCAAGTCCGATATATAACGCACATAAAATTCGTGTAGTCTTTAAAACGCCAATCTCTCAAGCAACTTGAATCGAGTATTTCTGTTCCCCCCCCCCCCCCCCCCAAAAAATAGTAAATTGGAGTGATTTTTTTCTCATGACTTTCTTTCACGGTACTATTAACGCAGAAATTAATAACACGAACGCATTCCGAAATTCGCATTCCTATATGGCCTTGTTGTCTAAACCGCTATAGCTAAATAAAGCATTTGAGAGGAATAATACCTCGCCACACCCATGCGTAAGGCATCGGCCAAAGTTGCAACGTGGCATGCAACCCTCGTGCCTTAGCGCACGCTGACCGGAACCGCGGGCAATTCGCCCAGGTTCGGGCCAGAATGGATACGTCAGCACACGAGTCTAGCTGAATTCCCTGGGTTCAGCTTGAGCAAATTACTTAGGAGCAGGGTGAATGGGGGCCCATCTGCATCAGGAGGCGACTTTTATCGCTCGTTCCATCACGTAAATATAAGGGTCAGCGGCTTTCCGTGATCTACGCATTCCAAACACGGCGTTGGGCGGTGATGTCAGCTCACGCGATGAACCCCGAGCCTGGGTTTAAAGGAGCGCTGCTAGCCCAGGCATTGTAATCAGAATATGTACTTTTACTGGAGGAATCTGATGAGCTATGAAGCACTTTGCTTTACAAATGTTTAGCAGCCCAGTGTTGTCCCAACTACAGCCCGTGGGCCAAGCCCGAACCACCAAAATTAATTCATTCTGGTCTACAGGACAACTATCCCGCCACGCCTTACAGGAACTAATTAAGTACATGTCTCAGTCAGCAATACTCACTTGAAATTACACACGACAACCGTCGCCCCCACGCCCGCCCCCCAACTGAAAAGTTTGACAAGACCCTCCCGATATTCAGTGAGGCTCTGCTGTGAAAACAAGTGTAACGATGATGATTACAATAATAATAATATTAATAGAAGTGATGCGATGCAGGAGGTCGAAGTGGGTGTGGGGGAGAGATAAGCTCTGTATCGACATGTTTGCATTTCTCTAAATCTCTCCTCTTGCGGATAGATCTTTCTCCTATCTCTTCCATATAAATATCATATTTCTGATTAAATCTCTCTCTGAATGAGTTAAATGATGACATGACCCTGCTGCTCTATTTAAGACCAGGAGCAAGTGAGGGCTTCACCATTCTGGCGAATTGCCTGATGATGCTGGATGTAATTACCAGCGAAACGTCGTATTCAAATATTGTAAATGTTGTGGATTCACTCTTCATCACACCGGTGGGCTAAAGTAGTGAACTATTTTGTCTGTTGTCAACGTGACACATTTTTTTACTGTTTGGCTATGTCGGGTGGTGGAGGGTTATGACACATTTATAAATAACGCGATCTCACCCAAAAACCTTTATCATGAATAAATCTCTCTCATATCTCTACAATATATCGCTTGTGACATATCTTTCCCGTCTATGCTTGTTCATGTAATACATGGTTTTGGTTTGACGTGTTCCCCTTGTCAGCCAATCCGGAACTCGATGCAAAGAGTTTGACGTTTGCTTCTCAGGGTCTCGTGGGAAGATAAGCAGAAACAAAAATTACGATTTAGGTTTTGTAAGTATGTTGAAATTCTTTCGCACCATACGTACGTAGCCAACCGTGCTCATCGGAGGTGTGGGGAGGTGGAACACACTGTGCAGTTGGCGAATGGCGGCGTCGGTGAACTGTACAAACATTATATCTACCAACCTGCAGGTCAGTAGATGAGAAAACAGCAAGTGTGCTTCTGATCTCTCACCACAGATGTTATCGTCTCGTCCGTGTGGCTTTGCTGTGAGCAGTCATTCCAGTTTCATCCCACACACCAAACATTGTTTTTTTAATATATATGAAGAATTTACAAAATATCACAATGTGGACCTTGGGCCAGTACCAACAAGCAGTGCGTTACATCCACCAACCTCACAAAAACTAAAAAGTATGATCCTTTTACATCACTTATCGTCAGTGGAGTGCGACCCAGTATTATACCACCGCCTCATGCTCGGATATTGATCGTTGTCTTTGCAAGTATAAACCAATGCTGTGTTCGTATGATTACTATCAGCCTATGACTAAATCACCTGGAATGTGCCCTATCATAAGATCTGAAAGCTAAGCAGGTTGAGCCTGGATTAGGGCTTCTATGGGTGACAATCGTGCATTAAACAGGCATCACAGGCTGCTGCGTGGTGCTATGTTATGGGGGCCAGAGTTCAGTTGCAGCAAAATCAATTGTACTGCACTGTACATCTATTAAACTTGATTTGTCACTTTCGTGACTGCAGGAATGACTCTTTGGTTTTTTTCAGTAAAGTCACGTAGAAATAAGAAATAATAATAAAATTACATAATAGCATACGACGTTTCGATTGCAACGCAAGCAATCATCATCAGGCATAGAAGAGCTAAATTTAAGAGAGAGAGAGGAAACATAGAACCGCAGATATATATACAGACACCTAAGTAGAAGGGAGTTCACACAGAGACACAAAGAGAGACACAACGTACGGAGCACAGAGAGATAGGGTCTCTGTGCCGAGGCCTTAGCATGTAGGGGGAGACAAAGGGAGATGGAGACGCACATCAAGTAGAACAAGATTTAGTATTATGTACATCTCTTCTCCAATGTCTCTGCTCCCGGGACCCACGCAGGCGCAGCTCACCGATGCTCTCGAGCGACATGATCTTCCCGCTGACGTTGTCCACCACCTCCTGCATGGGGAAGCCCCTCTCCCGCAGGAACCTCATCATAGCCATCTGCACCTCGAGCATCTGCGGCCGCTGGCTGTCCCACGTGTTGGTGACCTTGAGCACGAACTGGCGACCGTCGCGCGCCAGCACGCGGTAGTTCTGGTCGACGTAGCTCGCCAGCGGGCTCACCCCCGCCACGCTCACCCCGTAGAGGCGCTCCACCAGCTCCGCCGCGCGGGACTCGCTGAGGCACGGCTTCTCGTGCTCGCGGCCATCGTCCTGCGGCGCGGCTTGCATCGTCTTCAACGGACAAAACGAGGGCAATCAAAAAGCTTTTGGGTTTTGCGAGTGCACGTTGGCGTTCGCTCCATTCGTGCAGCGCAAGGCGCCTCCGATGAGCACGGTTGGCTACGTACGGTGCGAAACAAGCTCAGAGTACACACGAGGCTACACCCTGGAGGCGCTACGCTTCACGGACAGCCCACAGTAGTTGTCGCATTTACAGAGTTGTGCCGACACACGTGGCATACTACTTATTTAAATTACATCTCCGAGATCTTTAGCATCCGACTGTGAAGCAGACAGTGCGCAATATTTACAGTTCATACACCCACAGCGTTAACCGGGGCGGTCGTGGGACTCGTACCACAAACATCTGCAACGCGCTACCGCTCGGCCATGAAGTCAATCGATCGATAAGCGATCAATAAACACGTCTCTTTGCTCGCATTACATTTAATAGCAACACATTTCACCGAACAGAAAAGCACCACTTAAACATGTCAGATAAGATTCGTAATAACAGAGAATTCTCCTTGTGTATTTCAGTGGAAATACAGCCAGTGCCTGATAAAGTAGCATTACTGTAACTGGAATTTTAACAAGAACCGTGGGTTTATGCAGCATTGGGGAGCTGCAGCTATGGCCCGAGTAAACACCTTGTCCCTTAAGCACGAAATCACGTGTTCAAATTCCACTGGATGTGTAATTGTGTGAATAATAATCAGGGCTTAATCTGTCACTGAATATTTTCCGGGTCGCTGGTGCGGAGTGGAGTGGGCAGCACAGCCCCGGTAGCCACGGCGATAGCGAAAGGTACACACTGGACGTGGTGTGCCGGGTGTCAGCAGATTTTTCAGAGTCGCTGACACAGAGCAGCCCTGGCCGAAATTATCTCCATACATATGTAAAAGGCAAAGTTGTGATTATGTGTGTCTATTCAAAATGTTTAGCGTACTTTCCGACATGCAACAAACTTGAAATTTGCCATGTGGGTACTTTCCAGACTGTACACCACGCAAAAATTATTAAAATACACTTTTGTGTTTTTTTCTGGGGGGAGGAGGGGGGGAGCTCAATAATGCATTTTTTTTGCACGGCAAGTGAGCTGTGACGTCAAATCTGTCACGTGACCCACGCATGTGGAAGCTTAACGCATTGTAGTGTAGCGGTTAGCGCACTGCGCTACGAACCCGGCAACCCGAGTTCAATTCTCGCTCACGGCCACCACCGGTGACGATCGACTCAGCCTCAAATGAGTAATTGCTGTGGTGTGTGAACATCGCCACTGGGGACACAAAGGCGGCCGGGCGTGGTGCTGTCACCCACCCCTTCGTCTGTATAGATAAAAGGGAAATTTGTGAATATGTGTGTCTGTTCGAAATGTTTAGCATACTTCCCGACATGCAACAAACTTGAAATTTGCCATGTGGGTAGCTTCCAGACTGTAAACAATGCAAAAAGTATAAAATATACTCTTTGGTTCTATTGGGTAAAGTCACGTAGGTGAAAATAAAATAACAAAAAATCACGACGTTTCGGCCACAACACAAGCGGCCTTCATCAGGTGAAGGGACGAGACTGTCTGGAGGACAGCGCTGGAGTGAGAGAAGCCACGCTCAGATCACGACCTTTAAGCTGTGTGAGAAGAAAAACACAAAGCGCCTTGACAAAGGAATTAGCATATAATTTAGCATTGAAATGGCTCATTGAAATAGCTAAGTTAAAGTATACACATCCACAGAGGTACCCCTTGGCAAAGGAATTAGCATAGAATTTAGCATTGAAATAGCTGAGTGATTAGCTTGTAACTGGTCACAGAAATAGCTATGTTAAAGTCAGAGCATATTTCACGTAAACAAAACGTGCCAATTAGTTACTGCTTCAGCACACTGGTGTATTGGATAGTAAACCCAGAACATTTACCATTAGAGTATGACGTTTCACTGATTATTACAACCAGCTTCATCAGGCGATTTGCCATAATTGTGAAGAAGTATTCCTGTTTCCGTCTTTGAAGTCAACTCAGCCTTAAATGAGTACTTGGTGCAGGGTGTGAACATCGCCACTTGGGAGACAAATGCGGCCGGGCGTGGTGTTTGGCCACCCACCCCATCGTGTGCTGGGCCGGCCTTCATAGGTGTTGGCTCCCAGCCATTGCCCCGAGTCTGTTAAGGCTATACGGGGGTCTTTGTCTTTGTGTGTATGAGATGCATGCGAGTGTGTGTGTGTGTATGAGATGTGTGTGTGTATATGAGATGTGTGTGTGTGTATATGAGATGTGTGTGTATGAGATGCATGTGTGTATGAGATGTGTGTGTGTGTATGAGATGTGTGTGTATGAGATGTGTGTGTGTATGAGGTGTGTGTGTATGAGATGTGTGTATATGAGATGTGTGTGTGTATGAGGTGTGTGTGTATGAGATGTGTGTGTGTATGAGATGTGTGTGTATGAGATGTGTGTGTATGAGATGTGTGTGTGTATGAGATGTGTGTGTATGAGATGCACTGCTGTATAATAATGTACTACTCACTACTGAGTACACAGTCCCCACTGTGTTCACAGCTACCACCCCAACGCACGCATAAACTCAACTCAGTCATTAAAAATGTTAAGTTATGTTTAGCAAACAATAGTCATTGCAACGTTATACTTGAATCTAATAAAAAGTTTAAGGCACTGCTGTATAATAATGTACTTGTCACTACTAACCACACAGTACCCACTGTGTTCACAGCTACCACCCCAACGCACACAAACTCAACACACACACACAGTGCGCTAACCACTGCACCACCGCTCCCCACACACACACAGTGCGCTAACCACTGCACCACCGCTCCCCACGTCCACCACAACCTGGCACCCGATGATGTATCGATCGGCTCGGCTCACCGTGGTTGCTGCGCCAAGTCACCTGCAGTGAAAATCGATTTAAATTTCGATTAACTATACTCGCGCCGATTCCTAATGGGATAACATTAGGAATCCATTATAGTAGAGTTACGGATGTATGAGTCGATTTCCATTGGGATAACATGGGAATCGATTTATTTGTGGCTTAGGCTAATAAAATCGATTTGCATTGGGATAACATGGGAATCAACAGTGGTCTAAAATGAACCTTCATTAATCGATTCCTCCTGTGTAGACGTGGGAATCGACCACGTTAGACGATCACGTGTGTGGGCGTGGTCTCTCAACGTCAATCAACCAGGTAGGGCGTTGACTGGTGGAGAGTTTGGGATCTGATTGATTGATTGATTGCTTCTGTGGACAGGTGTCTTTTATACAGGTAACGAGCTGAGATTAGGAGCACTCCCTCTAAGAGTGTGCTCCTAATCTCAGCTCGTTACCTGTATAAAAGACACCTGGGAGCCAGAAATCTTTCTGATTGAGAGGGGGTCAAATACTTATTTCCCTCATTAAAATGCAAATCAATTTATAGCATTTTTGACATGCATTTTTCTGGATTTTGTTGTTGTTATTCTATCTCTCACTGTTCAAATAAACCTACCATTAAAATTATATTTCTTAAAATTATATTTCTTTGTCAGTGGGCAAACGTACAAAATCAGCAGGGGATCAAATACTTTTTTTCCCTCACTGTAAACCCCAATGATCCGATCGAAATGAGGGATTTTGATCGGATCATTGGGGGGCCACGTGTCACTACCACCCCCCCCCCCCAAACAGTCATGAGCAGCACCTCCCCACACGCCCTGCCACCGAGAAAAATGTTTCACGTACGAGAGTGAAACTGATATTTTCATTCTCAGCTGGAATTTAGCCAAATGCAATACGCTTGAGAAACCTGGTTTAAAATCACAAGCAAGTTGCCTGAATTTCAAACCCATGGTCTCAGCGGTACAGCTCGGTGCTCTTGACAGGCTGAGCCAACCGGTCACTTCATCGCAAGCAACCGGAAGCATCAAGGTTGTCAATGCCGTGTGCGTCGTCCTAATGGGGAGCGGCAGTGTGGTGGCTTGCAACGCTGTGTTGCGAACCCAGTGAACAGAGTTCAATTCCTCCCCACTCACGACCAATAATGGTGCCGAATATTTAAACCACTTTCCATGGGTCGGCATGGCTTTAAATGAGTACCTGGTGCAGTGTGATCGTGGTGGTGGTTGTGATGGTGGTGATGATCATGGTTGTGATGATGGTGGTGGTGATGGTGTCTCTATGGGTCTCTGTGAGTCCCTGAGCCTCTATGGGTGTCTACGAGTCTCAGTCACTCTGGGTCTATATGGGTCTCTATGAGTCTCTACGGGTCTGTACGGGTCTCTGTGTGTCCCTGTGGGTCTCTATGAGTCTCTGTGTCTGTTGGTCTCTGTGTATCTCAGTGTGTCTCTGTGGGTGTCTCTGGGTCTCTGTGTGTCTCTGTCGGTCTCTCTGAGTCTCTGTGGGTCTCTGTGTGTCTCTGTCAGTCTCTATGTGTCCCTGTGGGTCTCTGTGGGTCTCTGGTGGCCGGGCCTGCTGTTGGCCACCCACTGCTCGTGTGCTGTGCCAGCCTTCATGGACGCTGTTACTCGCCAACAGCAATTGCCTCAACAGTCTGTTATTTCAAGTTTCATTTCAAGTTTTCATGTATTAGGTATAGCCCTGTGACATGGGAATCAATAGTGGTCACCCACCTAAGTTCATTATAAATGTGGGAGCATTATACGCATTAGTTCGCTATCACGACATACAGTACCCTGGTGTCTACAAACTAAGTTACCTCTGTGGTAGTAGTTACATTGGAGAAACCAAACGCCATGTCTCGGACCGCATTCGTGAACAGAAAGCAGACCTTAAACACGGTAGGACCAACACCTCGGCCATGGCAGATCACTGTTATAATTCAGTAGGCTCACATGACATTGATTTCTCCAAGACAGAGGTTCTTTGCAATCCATCTGGCTACCATGAGAGATTTGTTCATGAGGCCATCCACATATACAAACACAGAGACAATTTCAACCTAGAAGATGGACTCTGGCTTAGCAATCATTGGAAGGATTTGATAAACCATTTCAGGTCTTAATTGATTGTTCACGCTTACGGTGGCTTTCAGACAGCATAAATTAATTTTTCGTCTCCCCCCTCCTCTTTTCAGAACATAGATGGACTCTTGATTTAAAGCTTTCGTGACTGCAGTAATTCATATTCTTAGCTCTTTCGGTAAAGTCACGTTGAAGGGAAACAATAAAACAATAAAATATATATAAAACACAATATATATTTTATTATTTTATTGTTTCCCTTCAACGTGACTTTACCGAAAGAGCTAAGAATATGAATTACTGCAGTAACGAAAGCTTTAAATCAAAACATCAACAGGCTGATGTGCCACATCTCCTCCTTCAAGAAGTCTCACAGCCCTGCGATGTTGTGTCCACACAACCCAAACTACGGAGTGCCTGGTGGTAAACCGCTGTGCTGTAGCCTGCGCCCCTCCAGTGGAGGAGGAACAGTAAAACCTCGCTGATGCTCTCCTGAAGCACTCCTGTGCGCAACAATCATTGAGACTAGTTGCACGTGCATCGATTGTAAAACCCCGTTCCGTTTCAGGAAGTGGGGACAGTTGGTGCCGTGTGCTCGTTTCACGTCGGAGTGCCACTAAAGGCGCAGGTCCCACTCCTGAGTGATCGGTTACGCGACTCTCTTTTGCACGAATAATCAATCTCTTGCGATTTTATTTAATTATTTAAATCTTCCGTGACTGCAGCGATTCATATTCTTTGTTCTTTCGGTAAAGTCACCATGTAGAAGGGAAACAATAAAATAATAAAAAATATAAAACAATAAAATTCTTACGACGTTTCGACCGCAACACAAGCAATCATCGTCAGGTGTGAAACCCACAGCAAGAACATTTAACTCGTAATCACTTACATGTTAATATCGCCTGATGATGTCACTTACATGTTAATATCGCCTGATGATGTCACTTCCCTCTTAATGTTGACTGATGATGTCACTTCCTGCTTAATGTCACCTCATGATGTCCCTTCCCTCTTAATGTCACCTGATGATGTCACTTCCCTCGCATTCAATGCAAACATGTCCAGGGCCCCGAGCCCCCCACCTCCGTCTGAAATGTCCAATGCGCCCATCGCAGAAAGCTGGTGCTACACACAGGTAACTTGTTCCCCTGTGGCCAATCACATTCAACGGGTCTCCATCTTGTGCCGGTCAAAGTATGCGCATGGCAAATGCATTTAACTTTTACACGTTTTTTGTTCGTCGCAAAGCGATCCATAATGGTTTCATAATTATGTGTAAGTGCAATTATGGATTATCATTGTACAGGCTATTTTTGTACATCAGATTGCAAAGTTCATAGAATTGCACTAACAACATTATACTAGATAATTGTCTCTGATTTTGACTGGTAGTGTATTTTTACAAAAGGGGCAGCAGTTTTTATCAAATAAAAAAAATAAAAAGGCCTTTTATTGCACACTCTAATCTATGACATGTTGAGACTTGTGTTAACGCTGTGCAGTAATGAACATGCAAGGTAATCCCAGAACACTAATAAGACCCTTTCATTTACAGTAATGTTTCTTTCCTTATAGACAGTTTGTGTTTTTGAGCACAATATTCAGATGTGTGGGTGAAATACTTCAGGGTTTGTCAATGGTCATGTATTTATGGTAATGAATGAGCTTTATAGCTGTTATGTGCTCGTGTATTTCAGGTTAAGGTGGTAAAGTTCTCTTATATGTGGACCATCAACAATTTCAGCTTCTGTCTTGAAGAAATGGGCCAAGTTCTCAAGAGTTCTACATTTTCAGCAGGCACCAATGATACATTGAAATGGTACAGTAAATTCTGGCTATTTTATGACATTAAAAAAAATCACAATGCTCACGGAGGTGCTTTACTAGAACAATTTTGCATAGTGCATGTTTTAGTTCATACTATATTGTTTTAGTAATGTAGTCTGCGCGTACATACACACCTAATATTAACGACCATGTCTTGTTCATATGTTCAATCAGGTGCCTACGCATAAACCCCGAGGGTTTTGACGAAGAGAGCAAAGATTACCTATCGTTGTACTTGTTATTGGTCAGCTGTCCCAAGAGTGAAGTCTACGCCAAGTTCAAGATTTCTATTCTTAATGCCAAGGGAGAGGAAACCAAGGCTATGGGTGAAACTACTTGTATTAAAGTATCAATTCACGTCATATGTGTATTTGGTAACAGGATTATGTCATAATCAGCCATTATTTATCGACTGCTTGAAACATTGTATAAACCTTACGAACACCATCCCTCATCCTTCACATGAGCTGATCTAATATCTCCTTGTCTACGTTTGACATCGTCTTGAGCATGTACTCTACTTTTCTTCCCATTCGACCACTAGTCTCATCCATCAACCATCCCATTTAGCGATGTGTCCTGTCCAAGCCCAATCTATATTTACAACAGTCAATATGATGTCTCTAATTTGCCGTTTTGATTTGACCAACGTGTTCCTCTTTCAGTTTCTCACTGTAATTCTCAACATACTTCTCTCCACGCTTTGTGTACTTTGTAGTTTTATTCCATTTGTCAGTGTTTCTATTTGTAATCAGTGTTTCATAGTAGGTAATATGCACTAGATTGGAATCTTTCATCCTGTAGCACATTGCAACTTTTCATTATCAAATTCATATTCCAAAAGTGATCTTGATCCTGTTCCACCTTCAGGAGTTTCCATTATGCATATTTTTTGTGTTTTCCATGATATTGACCCTCCAATAATAATAATTTTATTTTGCTTAGTGTACCTGGACATTGTCATTCACGGACATTTCTTTTCCTAGTTTTACAATCTTCACCATGTGTTATTCCATTGTAATTTATCAAGTGACGGCTTTATTTTTTCTGCTTGCACTCACTGTTTATTACAACTTCATTATTTTTGTTTGTATTCTCATCCATTTTTTTATTCATTTCTGGTGGTTTTACAAAGGTTGGCATTTTCATCCCATTTCACACTTCTCCTTTACCTTGCTTTAGTGGTTCATATTGTTTGTTTTATAATTGCCTTATTACTTTCAGGATACTCTTTCAATGCGCGATAACTATTTTAAGTGATGACATCCATACATTTACTGTGCTTTGCTAAGGCTATTAACATTTCTCTGAGAGTCTAAATCTATCTTTTTGTTTTAAACTTTCATGTTTTTTTCTTAGTATTTGCTTTGGTGTTGTCTTTGGTAATGTTAACATGTAACTCACGTCACACAACCATGTTTACAAAGACAAGCATTATTAATACACAAACACATTCACCTAATCCATATGAACTATATCTTCATACACTTAAATCCAGGTCTGATTTTCATCTACCTTGAAGTTAAAAGCTAAACTGAACTATTTTTATTTTACCAGGCAAGGCCCACTGAGCTACAGTGTGGGAAAAAAGTATTTGATGCCCTGCTGATTTTATACGTTTGCCCACTAACAAAGAAATGATCAGTCTTTAATTTTCATGGTAGGTTTATTTGAACAGTGAGAGACAGAATAACAACAACAAAATCCAGAAAAACGCATGTCAAAAATTGTATAAATTGATTGGCATTTTAATGAGGGAAATAAGTATTTGACTCCCTCTCAATCAGAAAGATTTCTGGCTCCCAGGTGTCTTTTATACAGGTAACGAGCTGAGATTAGGAGCACACTCTTAAAGGGAGTGCTCCTAATCTCAGCTTACCTGTATAACAGACACCTTTCCACAGAAGCAATCAATCAGATTCCAAACTCTCCACCATGGCCAAGACCAAAGAGCTCTCCAAGGATGGCAGGGACAAGATTGTAGACCTACACATGGCTGGAATGGGCTACAAGACCATTGCCAAGCAGCTTGGTGAGAAGGTGACAACAGTTGGTGCGATTATTCGCAAATGGAAGAAACACAAAAGAACTGTCAATCTCCCTCGGTCTGGGGCCCCATGCAAGATCTCACCTCGTGGGGTTGCAATGATCATGAGAACGGTGAGGAATCAGCCCAGAACTACACAGGAGGATCTTGTCAATGATCTCAATGCAGCTGGGACCATAGCCACCAAGAAAACAATTGGTAACACACTACGCCGTGAAGGACTGAAATCCTGCAGCGCCCGCAAGGTCCCCCTGCTCAAGAAAGCACATATACATGCCCGTCTGAAGCTTGCCAATGAACATCTGAGTGATTCAGAGGACAACTGGGTGAAAGTGTTGTGGTCAGATGAGACCAAAATGGACCTCTTTGGCATCAACTCAACTCGCCGTGTTTGGAGGAGGAGGAATGCTGCCTATGATGCCAAAAACACCATCCCCACTGTCAAACATGGAGGTGGAAACATTATGCTTTGGGGGTGTTTTTCTGCTAAGGGGATGGGACAACTTCACCGCATCAAAGGGAAAATGGACGGGGCCATGTGAGAACCTTTTTCCCTCAGCCAGGGCATTGAAAATGGGTCGTGTATGGGTATTCCAGCATGACAATAACCCAAAACACACGGCCAAGGCAACAAAGGAGTGGCTCAAGAAAAAGCACATTAAGGTCCTGGAGTGGCCTAGCCAGTCTTCAGACCTTAATCCCATAGAAAATATGTGGAGGGAGCTGAAGGTTCGAGTTGCCAAACGTCAGCCTCGAAACCTTAATGACTTGGAGAAGATCTGCAAAGAGGAGTGGGACAAAATCCCTCCTGAGATGTGTGCAAACCAGGTGGCCAACTACAAGAAACGTCTGACCTCTGTGATTGCCAACAAGGGTTTTGCCACCAAGTACTAGGTCATGTTTTGCAGAGGGGTAAAATATTTATTTCCCTCATTAAAATGCAAATCAATTTATAACATTTTTGACATGCGTTTTTCTGGATTTTGTTGTTATTCTGTCTCTCACTGTTCAAATAAACCTTATCATTAAAATGATAGACTGATCATTTCTTTGTCAGTGGGCAAACGTACAAAATCAGCAGGGGATCAAATACTTTTTTTTCCTCACTGTACATAGCTCTTTTTCAGAAGTGCCCTGGCCACAAACAATAGCCTAACGAGATGGCTTATTGTGTGGAAATGCATAGCAGCCAAATACTCTGGATTTTTATAAATATGGAGGGAAAAACCGGAAGACCTGGATAAAAATACATGCAAGCACAAGGAGAACATGCAGACTCCAAATATACAGGCATCAGGGTTGAGATCGAACCCATGACCTATATACCAGGCAAGGTAGTTGACTGCCACCGTGGCGCAGGGCTTTAGAATACATTGCTATCTTTACATTTTGAAAATATAATTAAGTTTTTTTCCCATTACATGAAATTACCACAGTTTATTGTAAGAACTGGTGAGTATTGTTTGAAACCTATTTTTTTACAGAGACCCCGCGAGCATACCGCTTTGTCCAAGGAAAAGACTGGGGATTTAAAAAATTCATTCGAAGAGATTTTTTGCTTGATGAATCTAATAGCTTGCTTCCAGATAACAAACTGACACTCTTTGGTGAAGTAAGTATGACATGCTGCGGCTAATGTGTAATTTTCTATTTTAGTCATTACAATTGCACAGTTGGAGTCAATATTCTACTTAATTGAAGATTGTAATAATTACTTTCCCTGTTCCATACAAGGAAATTGTTAACATGAGTTTTCCAAGCACTTTTTTCCTCCACTGGTGCTAGAGTTAACATAGCACAACAATTAAATAATCAAGCGTAATTTTTTTTAGGTTTTCTCCCTCTGGATAGTGTTTATATTTATACCTTGACATTTTTATAAACTAGAATGTCAGGTATTACATAAAGTGTTTTGTTTAAATGTCGCCACATGAATTCCTTTTCCTATTCTCGGACATCAGCCAGTTTGATGTAAATGTTTATTGTCCTTGGGGGGGTCCTTTTAATCACCAGATTAAATTTTTTTACCTTTAAAATCCTTTACAAAATACAAGCATTTTTGATAATGAAAGGAAGCACATCAAGGAGGGCTGTTCACTTCCTCTGTTGTTGTGCAGAACCCATAATTAGGGGCCTCACTACCTGTTGAAACTGTTTATACAGTGTAAAATAACTTGACAAAAATATAGAATGAAAATTGATTAATATGAAAAACATTTCACGGACCACTATTTTGGCATTATTCACAACACTTGTTCTGATATAGGATGTTTGTGCAGATTTGCTTGCTTGATTGAACCAAAGCCTACATCTTCATGCAAAATGTGAAGTTAAGTGAGGATTTGTAAAAAAAAATCATCAAATGCCTTCTCAAAGCTGGTTGATGTTTATGCAGGTTAGTGTGGGGCAGGATTCCGTGAACATTTCTGGTCAATCCAGCATGAGTACATTCAAAGTACCAGATTGCCGGCTGGCAGTTGACTTCGGGGAGATCTGGGACAATTCCCGCTTCACTGACTGCCTGCTTCGTGTTGGTGGCCAGGAGTTTAAAGCCCACAAGGCCGTATTGGCAGGTCTGTGCCACAACAAGCAACACATGCGTCGTTTAGTGTACAATAGAACCATATAATTAATGATACTGTAATTAGTTTGGGGTAATCAACTACAGCCATTTCCTGTTTTACACTGAATTTTATTAACTACCACTGGCAAATGCTTACGTCAATTTGTAATGCTTTTTGTTAAAGGATACATCAGTAAATATGTGTAATGAATTCAACTGAGTCACAGACGCACTTCTTCAACCAACACACGGGGTACTACCCCTTAACACATGAACAACCTATGGTGGTGGACCACCAGGCTATCTACACTAATTACACGGGAATTAGCTACGGCGGACCGGACCCTGGCCGGGGTCCGGGTCCACGTGTTGGTGACTCTTGTAGGACGTATATTCTTCAGGATGAACAACAGCAGCCGGTCCCTCTCAGGGACCCGGCTTTTATCCTCTGTGGCGAGGGTGGCTCCGCCCTTGGCCACGGCCACCTTCTGGAATCCTCTAGCGGGTTCCCGGCCCTGACACGTGACCACCCCTAGCCCCCACCTGGGGGCCCTGTGTACACTTTACCGGTCACGTGTCCTTCGTGGTCAAGTGCCATGGCCCTTGGTAACCCCATTCCCATGGCCAGCACTCTCACACCCTATCCTGTAGGGGTCGGCACCGCACGCAGAGCGTGGTGCCACTCAGCACTGTCAGACAGCGCTCACCATGCCCCTCTCGGGCCGGTACTGCACCCACATCCACGTGGTGCCCGCGATGTTAATACATCGCACGCCGTGCCTCTCTGTAGCCGGCATTACACAGTGACATTTGCGATGTCACTACATATATATAAATGTAATATTGTATTGTGAGAGATAAACATATTTAATAATCCTGTTGCTAAAGTTTTTATTCCGTTTTTATTTACTTCACTATATCATCGTTGTGCAGGAATTCATTTTTCACAATGCAGTTATTGTGTAGGTTTTGTGCCTCTAATTTGGACATTTATTTGTGTCCATGTTTGACAAATCTGTAATGGATATGCCATATGAAATAAAATATGGATCTGGATTTTACCTCTTTTGTATCTAGATTATTTGATCTCTAGATATAACATCTAAATGTGTCTGTACCACATTCCGGTGTTTTTCCAATTCACTGTACAGTAAAACCTTGAATTGCGAGTAACTTGGTCTGCAAGTGTTTTGCAAGACGAGCAAATTTTTTTAATAAATATTAATTTGATAAACGAGTGAGGTTTTGCAATACGAGTCGTACGTATACGCTTTGTCTGCCGAGCGTCACGTGATCACAACTGATATACGAGTGCTTTGATATACGAGTGCTTTGGATTACAAACACGTTTCCGGAACAAATTATTCTCGCAATCCAAGGTTTTACTGTATTTGTTCAGAATCAGAATCAGAAAGGGTTTTATTCGCCATGTAAGTTCACACCGACACGGAATTTACTTTGGCAGGATGGTGCATACATTCAACATATAGGAATCTAAAATCTTAAATAAGTTTTAAACAAGTCTTACTATAATAAGGGTTAAAAGTCTAACACTAAGGGGCTGAAGTATATAAAATTAAATAAATATCGAATATAAAATAGCTTTAAGATATAATTAAAAAATACAAATAGGGAAACATAGTTAATATCAGCAACGTGTCGTTATGTAGATCAAATGTTAAAAACAGTGTTAGCCCTTGGCCTTGTTTAACAGGCCAGCAGCAGATGGGAAGAAACTGTTTTTATGGCGTGAGGTTTTGGTCCTGATGGACCGAAGCCTTCTGCCGGAGGGGAGTAGCTGAAACAGAGAGTGTCCAGGGTGGGAGAAATCGGCCATAATCTTCCTCGCTCGCCTCATAGACCTTGTCGTGTGCAGGTCCTCGAGGGTCGGTAGATTGCAGGCAATTACCTTCTCAGCAGTGTGGATGATACGCTGCAGTCTGCTCTTGTCCTTGGCAGTGGCAGCAGCGTACCAGACGGTTATGGAGGAGGTGAGGATGGATTCAATGATCGCTGTATAGAATTGCACCATCATTGTCTTTGGCAGGTTGAATTTCTTCAGCTGCCGTAGAAAGTACATCCTCTGTTGAGCTTTCTTGGTGAGGGAGCTGATGTTCAATTCCCACTTGAGGTCCCGGGAGAGAATAGTGCCCAGGAAGCGGAAGGACTCTACAATTTTTACTGGGGAGTCTAACAGGGTGATGGGGGTGAGTGGTGCTGTATTCTTCCTGAAGTCCACAACCATCTCAACTGTCTTTAGAGCATTTAGCTCTAAGTTGTTCTGGCTACACCAGGTCACCAGATTGTCAGCTTCCCACCTATAGTCAGACTCATCCCCACCAGAGATCAGCCCAATGAGGGTGGTGTCATCCGCAAACTTCAATAGTTTGACGGACAGATGATTGGAGGTGCAGCTGTTGGTATACAGGGAGAAGAGCAGAGGGGAAAGGACGCAGCCCTGAGGAGTTCCGGTGCTGATGGACCTGGAGCCAGAGACTTGTGTTCCCAGCTTAACGCACTGCTTCCTGTCAGACAGGAAGTCTGTGATCCATTTACAGGTGGTGTATGGCACGTTCAGCTGGAAGAGCTTGTCCTGAAGCAGGGCAGGGATGATGGTGTTGAAGGCAGAGCTGAAGTCCACAAACAGGATCCTGGCGTAGGATGCTGGGGCGTCCAGATGCTGTAGGGTGAAGTGGAGGGCCATGTTAACTGCATCGTCCACAGACCTGTTGGCTCTGTAGGCAAACTGAAGGGGGTCCAGGAGAGGGTTAACAGTTGCTTTACCTTTTTCAGGTCGGTCACTTGTTTTTAATGCTATGTTTGAACATGAAATGGAAGAGAGCAAAAAGGTATCTTTAAATGCAATCTTAATACAGCACATTAATACTGTAATCATACATTTCCAAGGTGCATTTGTCACAATGGATCGGTTGATAAGTATCTCTTGAGAGTGCTGTCAAATGTTGAACTATTACCCTAGTAACTCTTTTGGCGCATTGCACATTTATTATCAAAAAGTATTCATTCCGAGGGAATGTTAGATTGTATTTTATAGCTATTTTATATTCAACATTTCACAGAAGGCCATTGCATGTGTGTCAAGAATGGATTTATTACGCGCAATAAATAGTCATCGGCAAGTTGAATACAACTTGAATGGAGCCACTTTACATGTGTTGTGTAGATATAAAGGATGTTTATTTTATTTAATTTAATGCTATATTTTCGTCTCCCAATATATGCCGAAGTTAATTTGAATATATTGTGTTGCTACCTTGCAGAATCGAGTGGAGATTAATGATGTGGAGCCTGACGTGTTCAAGGAAATGATGAGTTTTGTCTATACGGGAAGGGCTCCAAACCTGGAGAAGATGGCTGATGAGCTGCTGGCCGCTGCTGACAAGGTTACATG
The DNA here is from genome assembly GCF_048934315.1 of Petromyzon marinus. NCBI lineage: Eukaryota > Metazoa > Chordata > Hyperoartia > Petromyzontiformes > Petromyzontidae > Petromyzon > Petromyzon marinus. The sequence goes on from NW_027422678.1 coordinate 53,413, forward strand.
CTTAAAATATTAACATGAGATCGCACCACCTTGTGATGTATCGGTATGCAGTTGTAGGTCGCAAGTGAAATTAAAACAGCATTTAGGTATTTTCTAAAGCCCGTGTCACAAATAATATGAATAGCAAATGTATATGATGTAGACGTTCACATTCGTGCTTTCAGGTTTTGGAATTGATGTCCTGGGAGATGATTGAATTTTCAACAAAAAATATAAATTGTCATGCAATTTCACGATTGAATTGAATGTCAAACTGGTATTAGTCCATGCTAGAGGCTAGTACGTGTGCATTGAAGTGCATTCACATGCAGCATTTTTATCCTAAGTGCAACCATTTGGCTGTGTGTTCTTGTTTTGAGGGTTTTTTGTTAATCACATTAACAATTGATACAATTAGTAATAAAATAAAGGGAAGTGTTTTAAAAGATTGTTTGATGTGGCATGGCTGTATAGAAATAAATTGGAACAAATATACTTTTATTAAGGAAACGGATATCCTGCTGTTCCTGAAGATCTGCCAGATAATCAGTTAAGAGTCATTACTCTCCCTTCTGGAACATCATATTCAATAGTTCCTAAAGCGATTGTAATGAAATAAGAATACAAATCGTATAAAGTCGCATGTTCAAGCTTTGTTCATTAAAGTTTAATATTCTGCTAGAGTTGAAATATGGTGGCTTGCAGTTGCATTGTTTATCAGCTTAACCAAACTTTTTAAGCTCTTGGAAAACAACATCTCACCTCCTTTGTAATTTGCATGACTTTGTAACCAATATAATAAAGTTTAGGACAAGGACCCCTAATTATAGTAGAGATCAATAAATACATGACTTAAAACATAAATATGCTGAAAGGTTGATGCCATGTTTTAAGAAAATTCTCAAACATTTGACTGCTGTATACTGCGTTTATAAAGTAGTTCATGGGGTGAGGGAATGTTATACAAGCGAAATAGGTAGAGAAAATAGTGTTCTTAATACTGAAATTGCACTTTGTTTTTACTTTTCTCAAGTATGCATTAGAGAGGTTGAAGGTGATGTGCGAGGAGGCACTATGCACAAACTTGTCGGTGGAAAATGTTGCAGAGACTTTGATCTTGGCCGATTTGCACAGTGCAGAGCAGTTGAAGGCCCGGGCCATTGACTTCATAATAAACAGGCAAGTCTAGTGAGAGTGTGACTGTCACTGAGCTGCGTAACATTGATGATGCTTACATGGCAATTTGCATTACAGTCCCTTTTAATGGAGACTAACCGTTTGCCCCAATCCTTATAGACACTGCTTATTAGGAGCTCGCTTAACCCTGACTTGTACTTGCAGTCATGCGATGGACGTAATGGAGACGGCGGGCTGAAAGTCCATGGTTCTGTCTCGCCCTCACCTGGTTGCGGATGCTTTCCGTGCCTTGGCCACGGCCCAGTCTCCACAGCTGGGACCTCCATGCAAGCGTCTCAAACAGACTTAACGGTGGCAGGCAAAGAACATCTATGACCAGGAAAACTTGGGCTGCACGGTGCGGTTATTTACCTGTGGCCTCCATGCAAACAACCGTGAAGACTTTGCATCAGACTACCAACTTTCCTCTGCTTTGAAAATAATGTTAATTTAAGCAAATTTGTTTACTTTCACAAAAAGGTGGCCAAATTAACTTTACCATGTAATATAGTGCTACATCTATACATCTACAACTCTATAAACAAGTACATATGTAGAAAAAATGGAAAACTACAACCTAATAAACACCACGACATATCCCAATTGAGAGAGTGTAAAATAAAACGTTCGATGTGATTGTCCCTAGGTGGTAGGACAATTTGGTTCAATTGTTTAGTTAAGCAAAAACAGAATGGTCTAAAACCCTGCAATGTCTACCTTAACATGAAGGATGAGTATTCGTCCAGTGTCTGTGTACTCAAGGTTACAGATAGTGGTATAGGGAACAACCAGTTCTGAAAGATAAGAATGTGCCAAGCCATATAAGGCCTTAATTCAAGAGGTAAACTTTTCAGATTGATTTTTCATTGCACAGACAGCTTATGCATTGACTAGAACAGGAGTACTATGATTGCCGAGTTTGAAGACTGACAAAGATAATATTGCAGTCGTGTATCCTGCGTATAACAAAGCATGGATGGAGTGCTCGGTGTAAGAAAAGGCAAGGCACAGCATCAATTTGGTCACGTTACGCAGTTGATAACTTCACTTTTTTGCTTGTATGGGCTTTCATGTATGACCCAAAGATTTTTGACTTACAACAAAAGTAAATCTTACTTCCATCAATTTAGTAGTTTGTTTTCACGGAAACAAGATGTGCTGTTTTCTAAGTTTTGTTTCGTATTATATTGTAATGATTTGTTTTTATTATAAATTTAATCTATTACCAACTCGTAGCATCATGTCAACCCAGAGTTTTACGTGATTGGAAGGACCATAATTTTTGCATCAGCGCTGTTTTACGTAACCTCTCACTTAAAATTAAATTGTACATAAAATTGCATAAGCTTTGAAGGATTACACACATAGATTTGGAAGCACAGATTTAAATAATATTCAAAGCTGCAGGATATAATATGAAAGTACAACAAATGAGCAGTGTCATGGATTTGAGTCGATTTGAAGAATATTACAATCTAATGCAATGTGTTGGGATATGAACAAATGCAAACGACGAGAATGTTGGAGGTTTTTTTACGTGTTAAACGTACAAAACAAGTTGGATAATACATGCAAAATTAAGGATAGCCAGTGTTGTAAGCAGTCTATTTATTTTGTTATTTGTTTAATATTTTAGTTTCGTCCTTATATATATTTGATGCTAAAGATGTATATGGTACATTGCACTCTACCTATTCAATTAAAAACTGATTAGGTGATTCGGGGAAGTTATTTGTTGTCATGGTGAGAGTTAAAGCATTGAAATCTGATTGGGGTTCTAATCTGCAGCAAGTCTATGCTGTCATAAGTGAGTGTGACAAAAAAGCTTAGCAGAGTGCAGCCAGTGCAGTGCGGTGGACTAATTGACCTCTGAAATGTATCAGGCAGTTACCGATAATGTACTCTTCAAATTGTTGCCTTGTATGACTTCCGAAATTGAAAACACTTTGCGCCAAATGTAAATGTTTATTGGAAAATGGATATACTGTAACTGCCAAAAAATATATATAATTGCAGAAATAATAATATGGTCTTTGTAAAAAGTGTGTGTTTTGAAAAAGTGTGATTGCATGCAAGACAGTTTTGGGTTCTTCCCACGAGTTTTTTTGCATATTCAGAGATGAAAAATGTTAATTGGTTAAATTAAAAATTTTTGCTACAATTGTAATACAAAAATATAAACTTGAAGCTAGAAATGCTTTATAGTGCCCCAATGTTTGACCTTTTTATCTTTTTCCATTACAGATAATACTGTTTTGGATGTAATATAAATGTTTTGTAAGGCCCTTTTACAATGAATTGTCAGCAGATGATTGGAATTGCAAAATGAACCATTCTTGTATATTACGTGTTTTCTAAATTGATTTGCATTATAAATGGCAATATAAACCCTTTTCATGTGGTAAATATATTACCGTTATCTGATCTCTTCTAGAAATCAGTATTTGGATATAAGAAAAAAAGCTGCTTTTAGCTCTGCACCACTTATTCCACATTTTTTTCATTAAAATTGTTTTTGATAATGTTAATATTTTCATTTATGACATTTTGCAGTGTTACACTTTTTTTCGGTAAAGTCTCGTCGAAAGAAATTACTACACGACTTTACCCGAAAGAACCAAAGAGTCATTCCTGCAGTCACGAAAGCTTTGAATCTATTTTGCTGTGTATTTAAAAGTTGAATAAACATTAATGTACCTGGAAATATGTCCAGTTTAAGTTGTCATGTTCTTTACTCTGGGAATGTTACAGATATGTGGATATGTCAAATTTCAATTGACACCCAACAACAACATTTTAACAAGTTGTATTTTGGAGCCTTGCCACTTTTAAAGGCATGTTTACCATGTGTTGATAAACAGTTCACTGGAGAATTGTAATGTGTTCACTGTTCATCATTTACAGCGTTTTGTCAACCCACTGCTTAAACGAAGGCCTCACCACACCATGTCGGTCATTCTTCACCCACTGATGTTAACTGTGGCTGGGAATTGAACTGGTTGTTTCGTCAGTTTCCTAGTGCCACCACTCCATTCAATTACATCCTGTTTAATGTGTATTATTATAAGTGGCATTCTTACTCTTTGGTTCTATTCGGTAAAGTCACGTAGGTAAAAAAATTAAAACAAAAATCACGACGTTTCGGCCACAACACAAGCGGCCTTCAGGTGAAGGGACCAACCTGTCCAGCGGGCAGCGTTGGAGTGAAGAAAGCCAAGCGCTGGTCGCCTCCCTTTAAGCTGTGAGGGGGCAAACAGCAAACGCTCTGACAAAGGAAATTAGCATGAAACGCACCACTGACAAAGCTTGGAATTAGCACAAGATGATAATACACCACCCTGGGAGTTTGGAATACCACTATGCATGTTGTTGTTGTTGCGTTGCAACAACAACAACATGCATAAATACAAACTGACAATTTCATCCTTGCAGTCACGAAAGCTTCAAATCTAGAAGTCGCATTCTATTTTTGGTGATCATACGTTCAGTATTTTCTGCTGAACTGAGTGTTGGATTTATTCATTTTAAATGTACCTTTTGCTTGGTTACATTTTGCTCAGGTAACAGCTCGCATTTGCGGTAACTGGTGCCATACATCAATGTCTTGTCTGGCATTAGACACGTCTGTACGAACAGTGTTTTCATTAGCCTCCATTTATCAGTTAGGGGAACAACTAAGCTCGAAGGGGCAGTACGTGTCGTTCTGGTCACTCAACACGACGTGTACTGTTCACGGACCACTGAGAAAACGCGTTGCAACAACACCATGCATAAATACAAACTGACAATTTCAGCCAGTGCAGCAGCTTTATATAGCATGACCACATCGATTCAAGTTTCACAAACTTCTTATTCGTATGTGCAGACGTGTAGCAACTACAATAATGTTTCTTTGAGATGGTAGAGCCGGATGACTGCGTCAGCTGTAGCAGATTGTATCACTGTAATGCCTCCATTATGTTTGTGAATCGGGCATTGAATTGTTATATGTTCCATGGTTCTGGGTGACCCCAGTCGCACACTGGAGAGTTTTTTTTTATTTTCCTTTTTTGTGCATCGACCGAATGTTGTTTAGGGTAGCCCGTAAGCTTTACGGAAGATTGAAGCCAGATACCGGGTCTTTCATGAGGTGTTTGTGTCTTGTGGACTTCATTCGGATTTCCAAGAATCACGTTTGAATGTTGCCTTAAAGCTTTCGTGACTGCAGGAATTCACATTCTTGGGTCTTTCGGTAAAGTCACGTAGATAGGTTCAAATAAAATAACAAAAAAAATCTACGACGTTTCGATCACAGCACAAGCAATCGTCATCAGGAGAGCAATCTTATTATCCCTGAGATCAGGGCTAGGCCAGCCCTGAACAAGATCTGTTTACCATTGGGAGAAGTGACAACAGCAGATGTCAGTGTGAAGGCGATCGGTATTACCTAAGTGTCGCGGCATCTCTTCAGAAATGTGAGTGACTTGATCGAGTCGACGGATCTTGTTCAGGGCTGGCCTAGCCCTGATCTCAGAGATAATAAGATTGCTCTCCTGATGACGATTGCTTGTGTTGTGATCGAAACGTTGCAGTTTTTTTTGTTATTTTCTTTGAACCTATCTACGTGACTTTACCGAAAGACCCAAGAATATCACGTTTGAAGTTACATTGTTGAAGGTTAAGCGCGTGGGTCCAAAAAGGCTTGCGCGACTCGAGTGCTGGCGAGGGACTGTATTGAGATCCGAATGGATGGGGAGACGTTCGTTTTTCCACGATTTGCTGTGCTTCCCGGACAGTTGCAGTATTGAGGCAAATGGATGGGGAAGTGATGCGTGGCAACTCGAGAAGCCAGGATTTTGGATCCTGCTTTAAGGTTCCAGTGCCACCGCATTGCATCGTTCAATTGGACATCAACAAGCCGGGTGTGTGCCGAGCTATTTATGGTCCATGCCGTTGCACAGAATACACAAGGACCATGGCTTATACCATAGCACTGGTGATAAATAAGAATGATCAAACAAGAACATGGAACAAAAGCTGAAAAGTATTTAGGAAAAAAGTGTGGAGTGGTGCATGCTGAGAGTTACTCTGGATGGAAAGAGGAATGCAGATGTACTGACATCGCAGACGTCGCTGTGTAATGCCGGCGCTAGAGGGGCACGGTGTGCGATGTACTCACATCGTGGACACCACGTATATAGTGACATCGTGGATGTCACTGTGTAATGCCGGCCCTAGAGAGGCACGGCGTGCGATGTACTCACATCGCGGACACCACTTGTATGCGGGTGTCGTGCTGGCCCTAGAGGGGCTCTGTGAGCGCTGAGTCATAGCGCTGAGTGACACCACGCTCAGGTGTGCATTGCCGACCCCTACAGGATGGGGTGTGAGAGTGTCAGCCATGGAATCGGGTTACTTTAGGCCATGGCACTCTGGTTGACCCTGGAGAACACGTGACTGGTAAAGTCTACACAGGGTCCCCGAGTGGGGGGCTAGGGGTGGTCACGTGTCGGGGCGAGATCCTGCTCGAGGATTCTAGAAGGTGGTCGTGGCCAAGGGTGCGGCCAGCCACGACCACGGAGGATATAAGCTGGGTCCCCAGAATTGCTGTTGTCATCCTGAAGATCTACATTCGACGTCCGTGAAGAGTCACCAACACGTGGACCTGGACCCAAGCTGGGGTCCTGTCCGTTGTAGCTACTCCCAGTGTAGTTACGGTGTAATTAGTGTAGTTAGCCTGGTGGTCACGTAGCTAGTTACGGTGTAATTAGTGTAGTTAGCCTGGTGGTTATGTAGCTAGTTACGGTGTAATTAGTGTCGTTAGCCTGGTGGTCACGTAGCTAGTTACGGTGTAATTAGTGTAGTTAGCCTGGTGGTTACGTAGCTAGTTACGGTGTAATTAGTGTAGTTAGCCTGGTGGTCACGTAGCTAGTTACGGTGTAATTATTGTAGTTAGCCTGGTGGTTACGTAGCTAGGTACGGTGTAATTAGTGTAGTTAGCCTGGTGGTTATGTAGCTAGTTACGTTGTAATTAGTGTAGTTAGCCTGGTGGACACGTAGCTAGTTATGGTGTAATTAGTGTCGTGATTCATAATAAAGGTTTTTGGGTTAGATCGCGTTAGTTATAAATGTGTCGTAACCCTCCACCACCCGACACGGCCAATCAGCAAAAAAGTGTCACGTTGACAAAAACTACACACCGCTGTGTTGAAGGGTGAATCCACAACATTTACAGTTTGAATACGACGTTTCGCTGGTAATTACATCCAGCATCATCGGGCAATTCGCCAGAATGGTAAAGCCCTCACTTGCTCCCGGTCTTAAATAGAGCAGCAGTAGGGTGACGTCTTTATTTAACTCATTCAGGTGCAGTAATTATATAATCGATTGGTGATCAGTGACAGCACCGTGACTACACGGGATGTCGCGCTTGGCCTGAGCAAAAGGCAGACGGCACAAAGAATGAAGACGCACAATATGACACTGTGAACTTGCGAGACGATTTCGTTTTGCGCGTGCGACAATCACCGCCATTCTGCTGGGTAAAATGTGTAGTACTCTTTGGTTCTATTGGGTAAAGTCACGTAGGTGAAAATAACATAACAAAAAATCACGACGTTTCGGCCACAACACAAGCGGCCTTCATCAGGTGAAGGGACGAGACTGTCTGGAGGACAGCGCTGACTTTACCCAATAGAACCAAAGAGTATGGATCCTAGCAGTCATGAAAGCTTTAAATCTAGAATTAAAATGTGTAGTCCAATCACTTGGCACTAAACATTTTATTTAAATGTGAAGACCTTTGTCGATCCACTGCTGGATAAATTCCTCCACCACGATGTTTCTGCCATGGGGGTTGTTTGACCATCATTCACCACATTGGTCAGTGTGGATTGGTGGACAGGTAGGTGCCCAGAATTAGTTCAGATATCACTCGCTAGTGATGTCATCCGTGATCAGTAATCAAACTTGAGTCGCTGCTGGGTTCATAGTGCATTGCGCTAACGATTGCACCGCTACTACACCTTAAACATTGAATGTCATCATTGACCATGATCAATCCACAGCTGGATGAAGACCTCCCGGTGCTATCCGTGTACCTGCTTGAGTCCCGAGTGGTTGGGGTCATCTGAGTGCAAGTGGTGTGTGGTTATCCACGTCGGGTGAGTTTTCTCACCAACCTGCATTGACCAGGGTATAATGACTAACGGTCACATATCTTTCCCACAATTTTAACGCATCTTGATACATTAACCAGAATCTGAAAATATGAAATATTCATCATTACGAGGAAATAAAACAGGAAGGAGACAGACTTGTAAACATGGATTTCTCTTTTCTTAGTTCTTTCGGTAAAGTCACGTTGAAGGGAAACAATAAAATAATCAAATATATAAAACAATAAAAATTCTCACGACGTTTCGACCATAACACAAACGGTCGTCATCAGGTGTGTCGGTTTGCATACATTTATTTATTTTTAAACGGTGTATTTAATAATTTATAAAAAACGTTAGCGCCACGCGCAGTGATTTGGCAGTATATTTAGAAGGACTAGTCCATCTATGTTCTGAAAAGAGGAGGGGGGAGACGAAAAATTTTAATGTATGCTGTCTGAAAGCCACTGTAAGCGTGAACAATCAATTAAGACCTGAAATGGTTCATCAAATCTTTCCAATGATTGCTAAGCCAGAATCCATCTTCTCGGATGAAATTGTCTCTGTGCTTGTATATGTGGATAGCCTCATGAACGAATCTCTCATGGTAGCCAGATGGCTTACAAAGAACCTCTGTCTTGGAAAAGTCAATGTCATGTGAGCCTACTGAATTATAACAATGATCTGCCATGGCCGAGGTGTTGGTCCTACCGTGTTTTGTGTTCACGAATGCGGTCCGAGACATGGCGTTTGGTTTCTCCAATGTAACTACTACCACAGAGGCAACTTAGTTTGTAGACACCAGGGTATTGTATGTCCGGAATCACATCTTTTACAGACGGAACCAGATCACGGATTTTATGTAATGTGTTGAAATGGACCTGGATCTTGTGTTTATTCAAGATTTTTGACATCTTTTTTGTGATACCCGCAATGTAGGGTAAAGTGATGGTTTTGAAAGGCTCCTCAAGAGGGTCCTTCTTCATGGTTTGAGTGATAGCTATGCGGATTGTATAGTCGGAGTAACCATTAGCCTTAAGAGCTTGGTGTACGTGCTTGAGTTCACTGTCTATGTGTTCCTGGTCGGATATGCATTGGGCTCTATGATACAGAGTGTTGATGAGATAATTCTTCTGTGATGGATGGTGGTGGGAATCCGGTTTCAGATAAGCATCCGTATGGGTAGCTTTCCTGTAGACAAAGTGGCTCATTGAACCATCAGGTCTCTTTTTAATTAGGACATCCAAAAAAGGTAGCTTGCCATCTTTTTCGACTTCCATGGTAAATCTGATGGCTGGGTGTATGCAATTGATGTGGTCGAAGAATTGGTCTAGAGCAGGCCGGCCATGTGGCCAGATGACAAAAGTGTCATCCACGTACCTCTTCCATAAGGTTGGGCGCAGAGTGGCAGTCTGGATGGCGTCAGTCTCAAATTTCTCCATGAAAATGTTAGCTATAACCGGAGATAGGGGGGAGCCCATTGGGGTGCCCTCAGTTTGTTTGTAGAAAGTTCCATTCCAAGTGAAGTATGTATTGGTTAAACAGTGTCTCACCAGGGGGGGTACCTCAGTGTTTAGTCCTTGATGAACCAAGTCTTCAATTATTGCGATGGTGTCAGGTACAGAAAGCTTGGTGAATAAGGAAACTACATCAAAACTGACAAGCAGGTCGTCTGGGGACAGGGAAATACCCTTGATTGTCGATACCAGGTGAGTAGAATTTTGTACCGCAGAGGTGGTTTTTCCAGTGAAAGGATGCAGGATTTCAGACAAAAAACGAGCCAGTTTGTAGGTGGGGGAGTTGATAGTAGAGACGATGGGACGAAGGGGTGTATCTACTTTATGTATTTTTGGTAAGCCGTATAATCTTAGTGGCCTGGCAGCAGAAGGTTTCAACGAAAACTGTTTAGATTGATCAATTAATGCAGTTGAATCAGAAATTATTTTGTTGGTTTGTGTGACGAGGCTGTTGGTGGGATCTCTTTTTATTTTTGTATAACTACCATCGTCGAGTAATTCTTTAATGTTGTTGTTGTATTCTATTTATCCATGATGACAGTAGCATTGCCCTTGTCAGCTGAAAGGACTACAATATCATCCCTCTTTTTTTATTTATATAATTCAAAACGCTCATCTTTGCTGAGGTTGCTAGCTGGCATCTTAGCGTTTTTGAAGGTTGCAGCGATTTCAGATCTTTTTTTGTCTGAAATCCTGCATCCTTTCACTGGAAAAACCACCTCTGCGGTACAAAATTTTACTCACCTGGTATCGACAATCAAGGGTATTTCCCTGTCCCCAGACGACCTGCTTGTCAGTTTTGATGTAGTTTCCTTATTCACCAAGGTTCCTGTACCTGACACCATCGCAATCATTGAAGACTTGGTTCATCAAGGACTAAACACTGAGGTACACCCCCTGGTGAGACACTGTTTAACCAATACATACTTCACTTGGAATGGAACTTTCTACAAACAAACTGAGGGCACCCCAATGGGCTCCCCCCTATCTCCGGTTATAGCTAACATTTTCATGGAGAAATTTGAGACGCCATCCAGACTGCCACTCTGCGCCCAACCTTATGGAAGAGGTACGTGGATGACACTTTTGTCATCTGGCCACATGGCCGGCCTGCTCTAGACCAATTCTTCGACCACATCAATTGCATACACCCAGCCATCAGATTTACCATGGAAGTCGAAAAAGATGGCAAGCTACCTTTTTTGGATGTCCTAATTAAAAAGAGACCTGATGGTTCAATGAGCCACTCTGTCTACAGGAAAGCTACCCATACGGATGCTTATCTGAAACCGGATTCCCACCACCATCCATCACAGAAGAATTATCTCATCAACACTCTGTATCATAGAGCCCAATGCATATCCGACCAGGAACACATAGACAGTGAACTCAAGCACGTACACCAAGCTCTTAAGGCTAATGGTTACTCCGACTATACAATCCGCATAGCTATCACTCAAACCATGAAGAAGGACCCTCTTGAGGAGCCTTTCAAAACCATCACTTTACCCTACATTGCGGGTATCACAAAAAAGATGTCAAAAATCTTGAATAAACACAAGATCCAGGTCCGTTTCAACACATTATATAAAATCCGTGATCTGGTTCCGTCTGTAAAAGATGTGATTCCGGACATACAATACCCTGGTGTCTACAAACTAAGTTGCCTCTGTGGTAGTAGTTACATTGGAGAAACCAAACGCCATGTCTCGGACCGCATTCGTGAACACAAAGCAGACCTTTAACACGGTAGGACCAACACCTCGGCCGTGGCAGATCATTGTTATAATTCAGTAGGCTCACATGACATTGACTTTTCCAAGACAGAGGTTCTTTGTAAGCCATCTGGCTACCATGAGAGATTCGTTCATGAGGCTATCCACATATACAAGCACAGAGACAATTTCAACCGAGAAGATGGATTCTGGCTTAGCAATCATTGGAAAGATTTGATAAACCATTTCAGGTCTTAATTGATTGCTCACGCTTACAGTGGCTTTCAGACAGCATACATTAAAATTTTTCGTCTCTCCCCTCCTCTTTTCAGAACATAGATGGACTAGTCCTTCTAAATAAACTGCCAAATCGCTGCGCGCGGCGCTAACGTTTTTATAAATAAATAAATACACCGTTTAAAAATAAATAAATTTATGCAAACCGACACACCTGATGACGACCGTTTGTTTTATGGTCGAAACGTCGTGAGAATTTTTATTGTTTTATATATATTTTATTATTTTATTGTTTCCCTTCAACGTGATTTTACCGAAAGAACTAAGAATATGAATTACTCCAGTCACGAAAGCTTTAAATCAAAATGGATTTCTCTGTTAGATGCAGTCATTTGATGCCACTATTTGTGATATCTCAGGGAACACGATGTGACAAATCAAGCATACCAGCTTATATGGAAGAATGTCTCGATTCCAGCTCTCAAATCAACAGATAGACACGATGCTTATATAAATAACCACATTGTACAGCTTACCGACCTGCCAAGGAGTTAACCAGTTCTTTCGATGTCCTCTAGTACACAGGTAACTATAGGCTACAACAGGTGTTTCGTAAAGCCAGTAGATACACCTTTCTGCGGCCCACTTTTCAACTCCCACAAAATCAGCAGCCTGCAATACAATGCAGCGATACGGTCCAATTTACACTTCAATGGCGACTAATGGGAGATGCGAATGGACCGTGGAAGACTGGCCCACAAACTTCAGTTTGAGAATGCAGAGGACTAGAGGGAAAAATGCCAAGGAATCCCAATCGGATACCCCCCCCAATCTCTCTCTACGAAGAGTTGACGGCGGGGATTTGAGAGGCGGCAGCAGCAGCAGCAGATGGTGGCCGTACGCTTGTGGCAGCGAAGCCCCGAGTAGCCGTCCCTGCAGGTGCACACGCCAGGGAGCCGCGCAGCGCCTGCCGTTGACGCAGCCATCTCGGCACAGCGCTGTTCGGGGGGCATCGCCAGAGGCGCACGGGAGGAGGAGCCTTTAGCCGTCGGCAGAATCCTTGCATCGGGTAGAGCGGCCCCAGACATCGTCGTCGTCGTTGTCGTCGGCCGCCAAGTGATCGGAGTGGCGATGATGACGCATTGGCGAATGTTCGTGCGTGTGTATGTGGTCACAACGGTGACTTCCTGGGCCTCAATCATGTCGGTGCAGATTTAAATGAGTACCTGGTGTGCTGTGGATACAACGTCAGCATTGGGGCGACAAAATCGGCTTTGGGGCCGTCCATAAATGACGTCACGCGATTTTGGACGATTTTTGACCCCCCCCCCCTCGTCATTGTCACAAATGTCTGACCCCCCCCCCCCAAAAAAAGATAAAACATGCTTCAAATCGCTTAAAACTATTGTCATTGTAGTGCGTATTTATTGTGCCGCTGCACTCTGATGTTGTAGGAGAAAACATTTATTAACAAGTCTATTTAATTAAGTGGAACGTGTTGTCTATATTTATTTAAAGTTGCGCATTTTGATGTGACGTCACATTTCTCACCCCCCCCCCCCTCGTCACGCATCGTCACAAATGTCTGACCCCCCCCCCCAGGTGCGTGACGTAATTTATGGACGGCCCCTTTGGCGTGGTGTTGGCCACACCACCTACTCATGTAGCCATGCCAACCTTAATGGGCAATGTTATTGCTAACAGTGCTTATCCCAACAACGCTGTATGAGAGACCGCTGTTAATGATGGTGGGTTTCTAGCCACCAGTCTGAAATATCCCCTTGTGATTCAAATACGTTGACGGTAGGCTTACCTTCTTCATGTGAAGACACGACAAATGGAATTGATGTACTGACGGTCAGAGTTATATATTTTGTTTACTGCAATCCCGTTTTTCCTCATTTGGCAGACCATGAACAAATTACATACTAAGTGTTAAAAGTCATTACACGTGGAACCATGTTAAAGGATGTGCAGCACACACTGCAGTGTTGATCGACAATGGAGTAGAAACACTTTCACGTGAACACAGCGTGAACACACTTTTTAAGAATAAGGGTTTCCAGCAATGAGCCATAGGTGGTTGTCACATGCAAAGGATCTTGCCTTATTGACCTTGTTATCACTTTCCATTGCTAAACACACACACACACACCTGCAGACCTCTTAATCTGCCACATATAATCGCTCATTATTTGGTTGAAAAATCTTAATATATTGAGATCAGCAGAGCTTGGGCAATTTATGAATGCGCCCGCTCATCTCGCGCAGGCTGCTGTCTCTTCCAGCTCGTCTGTAGTTCCACGGCGATTGTGAGGCGTAATTTGCATGAACGACGCAGTATGTAAAACTAAACATTGATGGGTTTTTTATGAAATGCAGATGGCACAAACTCCCCAAAAAAATTATGAAATGCGCACACGTGTCGCTGAATGGTAAGATAAAGGAAATACATACCGATGGTGCATCGCGCACCCATGTATCCCTTGGAACAAGCACACCGGTTACTGTTCAAGCGGGTACCTCCATTGTAGCACGGTGGATAGCAGAGGGCTACACACAAAACAAAAGACAGAATTTGAAACATGTTTTTTTATATATATAATAACAATGATCATTTGAATCCCTTTTTCAATCCAGTGCTGGATGAAGGCATCCCCATGCATGTCGGTCATTAAGGTTATTTGACCATACTTCACCACGCTGGTCAGTGTGGGATGGTAAATGGGGGAAGTCCCAGCGACGATGAATAAATATGTAACTCTTCACTGATGTGAGTCAAGGCTGCGAATTCAACTCAGATTTCTGGGTTCATGTGTATGTTCATCATTTTCATCAGCCATAATCCACTCCCAAAACCGTTGGCATCTCTCATGGTTCTGGGATGTAGCGATCCATTTAGCACCGCGTAAGAACAGGACGCCTTCTTGATTCGATAATTACTCGATACAAGACGTACACAAGCTGAAGAATCAGACTGGCGAACGAGAGGCACAATTGAAATAAATACATCGTGACACGGTTGGCATAGATGAGGTGAGAAGGAAAGGAGAGCACCCCATACCTCTGTAAAGGAGTTCCCGACGACTCACTCGGAGGCTAAGGTAAGGTAGGGGCTTCTGCCAAGGTTTTATTACAAATCTTTAACAATACACAGGGGTGAACAACTCCCCAGGGGTTAGGGGTCCCGGGCTAGGTCCTGACACAGCCGGCTGCCCTGTGCTGTCTCCTCTGCCCCGGCCGTGGGATCAACCAACACGGCCGAGCGAGGAACACAGCCACGTCTAGCCTGGCACTGTGCTCTCCCCTATCCCTACCCTTTTGCCCCTGGCTCCCCGTTTCACCCTTCTCAGACCCTACTCTCCAGCTACGACCCCTCTTACGTCCCGGGGTCCCCTTTTTATCCTTCAGGAGCCGTGACGTCACTCTGCTGCCCCGAGCGCATGACGTCACGTCATCGCCCTGGACAGCACAAGTGATGCCACTT
Organism: Petromyzon marinus; assembly: GCF_048934315.1. Lineage (NCBI taxonomy): Eukaryota > Metazoa > Chordata > Hyperoartia > Petromyzontiformes > Petromyzontidae > Petromyzon > Petromyzon marinus. Next base: position 68,660 of record NW_027422678.1, read on the forward strand.
CCCCATTCTACTCCTCTACATTACCCCCCCCCCCCTGTGAAAAAAACAGCCGACCCGGCTGCAAGAAAACCCCAACCTTAGGACAGCACGGCATCCCAGGCATCACAATAACAACAACCAAATGAACGGGAAAAAAAAAGTAAGACAGCTTCTTCCGGCCGGCAGTGCCGAGCGGGCGCCGGGGCTGGGTCCGACGAATGGCCGCCCAGGCCATCACTGGAGCCGCATCCCCCTTGAACGGGTATGCGCTGCTGGCCCGCTTCCCCGTGTGGCGTCCGCCGCCGGTGCAGGTGGGCTGTTCGCAGGCAACAGGCCCACCGCCGTAGCCTCCGGTGGCCGGGGGGTCCCCGCCGCCGCTACTTGGAAGGGCCCTGGGGGCACACAAACAGGGCGAACGCCGCCCCTGTCAACAGGACCCGGCCGGACAGGCACGACGGACGCATCACCCGCCGGCCGCCCCGGAGTTGGGGGTGGATCCCCCAGGGTAGATGGAATATAGCGTTTGAGCTGGGACGGGTGCACTATCCACCGCCGGCGTCCGAACCGAATCCGGACGCACTGCGGCCGGGGGACTTCCACGACCTCAACGGGACCCTGCCAAGGGCGGTGCAATTTGGCAGATGTGCCAACCGGGACCTGGGGACAATGCAGCCATGCTTTCTGGCCCGCTACCCACGGGAGGCCCGCTGCCTGGTGTTTGGGCAGCCGCTTATTAGCCGCCTGCCGGCCGGCGGAATTCTCAACAGCGGCCTGCCGTGCCTCGCGCAGCCGGTCAAGCGCAACTTTCAAAGGGACTGGCACAGCCGACCCCTTCCTGAAGGACCCCACGTCCAGTCGGACGTGCACCGGGGGCTCCGGCTCCCTCCCGTACATTAAATAAGAAGGCGAAAATCCCGTTGAGGCATGAGGAGCCAACCGATACGCTGCCAAGACCCACGGGACGAACAGGTCCCAGTCCGATTGAGACGTGTTTACATGGTGGCACAGCATGGAAGTGAGGGTGCGGTTCAAGCGCTCTACCATCCCGTCCGATTGGGGGTGGTAGGGCGAGGTGCGGATTTTCTTGGTGCCAAGGAGGTCACACACCTCCTTGAGCAGCTTAGATGAGAAATTCCGACGCGACCAACTGGGCCGCGACGTCCCCTGGGGCCTTGCAATGGCTAGAGCCCAGGGCGCAAGCACACCCGCCGCCTGCCGGCAATCTGGACAAACCGTCCGCATTTCCATGCAGTGCCCCCTTTCTGTGGATTACGTCAAAGGGGTAATCCTGGAGCACCTCGAGCCAGCGGGACAGCTGACCCGAGGGCTGACCAATCCTCAGCGAATATTGCAGGGCCGCGTGGTCGGTTCGGACTGTAAACCGCCTACCGTACAAGTAGGGCCTATACAATTGAACAAAAAAAGCTATGGCCAAAAGCTCCCTCCGAGTCACGCATTATCGCTGTTCCGTCGGAGACAGAACCCAACTGCCGTAGGCTACCACCCTCTCCACCCCGTCGACCACCTGGGCCAGGACTGCCCCAATGCCCATGTCGCTGGCATCGGTGTCAAGCAGAAAGGGCTTCGAGAAATCGGGGTACCCCAAGGGCGGCGCATCCGCCAAGGCCGTGCGAAGCGTCGCAAAAGCAGCCTCCTCCTCCGCGCCCCAGTAAAACCTTTGGCCTTTGGCAGAGAGGGCGTGCAGCGGCTTCGCAATCGTCGCAAAATCGCGGACAAACCGGCGATAGTACGATGCGAAGCCGACGAAGCTACGCACCTCCGCGACAGATGTGGGAGTCGGCCACGTCCGGACACAAGCCGTTTTCTCCGGGTCCGTGGCGACACCTGACGCACTAACAATGTGTCCCAAATATTTCACCGATGGTTGTAGCAAATGGCATTTCTGGGGTTTAAATTTCAAGCCCGCAGCGCGCACTTTGGCGAACACAGCCTCGAGGCGTTGCAAGTGCTCGTCAAACGGACGCCCAAAAACAATAACGTCGTCCAAGTAGATTAAACAAGACTCCCACTGCAGCCCCGCCAAAACCATCTCCATGAGACGCTGGAAGGTGGCTGGGGCCGAATGAAAACCCATAGGAAGCTGATTGAACTCGAACAGCCCCTGGGGCGTGCGGAACGCTGTCTTGGGTCTAGAGGCTTCGTCCAGCGGCAATTGCCAGAAGCCGGAGAGCAAATCTAGAGTCGAAAAGAACCGCGCGCCCGAGAGGGCGTCCAGGGAATCATCCATGCGAGGCAATGGATATGCGTCAGCCACCGAGATCTTGTTCAATTTACGGAAATCAACACAGAACCGGAGACTCCCATCCCGTTTCTTGACTAGCACAATGGGGACACCCCAAGGGCTAGTGGAAGGGGAGACGATGTCCGCCGCCAACATTTCGTCGACAGCCGAGCGGACATGCTCCTTTTCCGCAGGGCTAAAGCGGTGGGAATTAAGCCGAATAGGGGCTGAGTCGCCCGTATCTATGTGGTGTTCCAAAAGAGTAGTGCGACCCAGATCAAACTTACTTTGGCTAAACACATCGGTGAACCTCTCGATGAGTTCGCGGAGTTGCTGACGCTCCCCGGTGGACAACGTGGCATTCTCGTCGCACAACGTGGCGATCCACAATGCGTCAGAGTCCCCCGCACGCATCACGCCTGCCACGACTCCTCCATCCGGGGCAGCGCTCTCGGGTGGGGGAGCCGGGGTCGCGTGCGCCAGGACGGCACTGGCCGGGATTACGATCGGCGTGGGCTCCGAATTGAGGACCTGTAGAAAAAGGTCCTGGCCCCCCGACACGGCCGTCAAGGCGCCCACCAATTCCATCGTCCTTGAAAAGTAACTAGACGGGGACAGGAGGATACCTGTCTCCGTGGAGCCCCCTTTGAGCGGTCTGCGCAACCTAAGGGGTACGCTATAACTTTGCCCAATATGCCCAAACTGCTGCCGTTCGCGGCGACACAAGCCCCACGAACCGGCCCTAACGGACCGACGCTGTGGGGTAGAAGCTTGAAAATGGCCTCTGAAATAATGGTGGCAGACGCCCCCGTATCCACCAAGAGGCGAACTCGCACCCCCTGCATGCAACCCGCCAACGCTGAGGAGCCAGCAGCTGCCGCCACCATCCGATGTGCCAGCGTGTTCCAGTGGCGGGTCAGCCTGGGCCATCCAGTGGGTGACAATGGTGGTGCACCCGACCCCTTGAGGACACCCACCTGACGATGAACCCTAGCCCCGCTAGATGCATGAGGTGAGGGGGGCGGCCGCGCGGGTGATGCGTCGCGACTCGCCTGGGGCCCTGGGCTCGATGCCGATGAAGGTCCGGGAGGAGTTGGAGCCCCTTTGCTGAAGGCCCCCGGGGCATTCCTACACCCCCGCTCAATGTGGCCCTGCTGACCACAGCGGAAACAGGTCACCGTGGCAGTGTCCTGCGGGCGGGAAGGTCCCGGTTGCCCCCGCTGCTCCGGACGGCGACCACCCGCCCCCCTCCCGCGACGACCGGGCATCGCCAGGGCCGCGAGGGTGTCCACCCCCTGAGAGGCGGACTCCTCTTCTGGTGCCGGGATCCCCGCGCACACCGCCATCCGGGGCTGTTGGCGGAGGGAGAGGTGCACCTGGATGTTTTCGGCCACCGCCAACGACGTGATCTGGTGATCGCTATTTATGGATAAAGCGATCCCCAGCTCACGTGCCAGGTCGAGTAGCCATTCCAGGACCATCGAGTCCAGCGCCCTGCCCTGTATATCAGGGTATGTGGCCTGTGCCAAGGCCAGGAGCATGCAGCGGAAAACCAATGGAGATTCCCCCTCCTCCTGTCGCCGTAGTGAAAACTTCTGGCGTGTCCTGGACGGCGGCTCGAGTACATCGGCCATCCGGAGGTACACTGTCGGAAGCGTAGCCTTATCGGCCGGGGGAATAGACTTGAAGACCTGCATCGCCTTCTCATCCATCTCATCCATCAAGGTGCGGTGGCGCTGCGGCCCCCGTAGGCCACGCCGGAGACGCGGTGGTATAACACGGCCCCGCGGTGGCCCCTGTGGGCCACCCCGCAGGCGCGGCGACGGATCGATCTGCAGCCGCAGCCACAGCAACCTCCCGCGATGCGGCGAGGGGCGGCGGCGTTGCGGCCTCCCCGGGCCACGCCATAGACGCGGCGAGGTGTGGAGGCGCCACAGCACCCGCGACCCACCTGTCCGCGGCGCCGTACGGAGCCGCTGTGCCGGCGTGCGTGCCTGCGGCGGCCTCCGCATCCGCGGCATCCTCCCGCGACGCGGCGTGGTGCGGCAGCGTTGCGGCCCCCGTGGGCCACGCCGGAGACGCGGCGAGCAGCGGCCGCATTGCGGCCCCCCCGGGCCACGCCGTAGACGCGGCGAGGTGCGGAGGTGCAGCAGCGGCCGCCGCCAACCCCGCCGGCGCGGCGGAATGCGGAGGCGCACTAGCGCCCGTGACCCACCTTGAAGGCGCGACGAGGTGTGGGCCCGCGGCATCGCCAACGGCCAGCCCAGCGGCCCCGCCCGCGAAGAGGGCCGGCGGCGCTGCGGCCTCCGAGGGCAAGCTCGCAGACACGGCGAGGCGCGGAGCCGCGGCGGCATCCGCAGCCGCATCCGCGGCCGCCACAGCCGCAACAATGGCAGCCGCTTCCGGCGTCGCAGCGGAAATGACGTCCGCTTGCGGCTCCCCCACCAACATGGCCGCCACTTCCGGCGGCGCATGAAAAATGGCGCCAACTTCCAAATTGGCGGGCGGCAAAGCGGCGGGAATCCGCCGGTGCCACGCGGAGTGTGGGCCGGGTGGGTGCGTCCGCGCTCCCACCTCTGTAAGGGCGGCGGTGAGCTGCTCGATCGCCCGCAGGAGCAGCTGCGACTGCTCCTCGGCATCGCCCCCCGCCACCGGCGGTGGTGCGCTGGGACCCCCAACCGCTGACACCACCTGCCCCGCCGAGTCCATCTCCATGGCGACGGACTGCCCCCGGGTCGCAGCCGGAGCCTCCCCGACATCGTCAGCACTCTCCCGGCGTCTCGCTGGTGGATTCTTACGCCGCCCGCCCGATTTAGGCATAGCGACGGCAGCGTAACCACTCCTGACACCAGTTGTAAAGGAGTTCCCGACAACTCACTCGGAGGCTAAGGTAAGGTAGGGGCTTCTGCCAAGGTTTTATTACAAATCTTTAACAATACACAGGGGTGAACAACTCCCCAGGGGTTAGGGGTCCCGGGCTAGGTCCCGACACAGCCGGCTGCCCTGTGCTGTCTCCTCTGCCCCGGCCGTGGGATCAACCAAAACGGCCGAGCGAAGAGCACAGCCACGTCTAGCCTGGCACTGTGCTCTCCCCTATCCCTACCCTCTTGCCCCTGGCTCCCCGTTTCACCCTTCTCAGACCCTACTCTCCAGCTACGACCCCTCTTATGTCCCGGGGTCCCCTTTTTATCCTTCAGGAGCCGTGACGTCACTCTGCTGCCCCGAGCGCATGACGTCACGTCATCGCCCTGGACAGCACAAGTGATGCCACTTCCCCATTCTACTCCTCTACACCTCTGAAGAGTGGCATAACCTTTCCTATTATAGGGGCACAGCTGACAGTAATTCTAGAGGAATGGGATTATATTATTGCTGTCTCTGAGAATCGCACATCGTGTTTGATCGCTCTCATCGGATAGGGCGACCTGAAAAGCTGGTGGTGTACTTTCTCACTCTCGCTTGTGTACAATTACGGGTTACCAGAGCACAGAATGCAAGCTCACATTCACTCGGGTAAGATGGGCTGCAAGCACAGAGGCTAGATGTTAACTACCTCGCCTGGTATACAGGAGGTCGTTGGTTCGATCTCGACCCTGACGCCTGCTGCTGTATATTTGGATGTTCTCCCCTTGATCGTGTGGCTTTTTCTCCGAGTCCTCCGGTTTTTCCCTCCCCATTCAGAAGCATGCGTTTGGAGTATTTGGTTGCTAGAAATTTTCACGCGATAAGCCACTTCGTTGAGCTATCATTTGTGGCCAGGTCGCTTCTAAAAAAAAGAGCTTTACAGCTCAGTGGGCCCTGGTAAAATAAAAAAGTTTTAATTTTGTATGAGAGCGCAACATTCTCGTCGGCAATGGCATAAGACAGGAGGCGGCAGTGTATACGTGGTGCATCTGCGTTCGAGGCTTAGCCAATTTTCACAGCCTCAGATTAATCCACTGCTGGATGATGCCTTTCCCCATATTATATGGGTTGCTTGACCATACTGCACCACACTGGCCAATGCGGTTTGTTTGAAGGGGTCCAGATATCACTTCCAATTCATGTTATAGTCATTCCCTGTAATCGAACTTACAGTGAGGGAAAAAAGTATTTGATCCTCTGCTGATTTTGTACGTTTGCCCACTGACAAAGAAATGATCAGTCTATAATTTTCATGGTAGGTTTATTTGAACAGTGAGAGACAGAATAACAACAACAAAAATCCAGAAAAACGCATGTCAAAAATGTTATAAATTGATTTGCATTTTAATGAGGGAAATAAGTATTTGACCCCTCTGCATAACATGACTTAGTACTTGGTGGCAAAACCCAGGAGTGTCCCACTTTTGTAGAGGAAACCTTTACAGCAAAATCATCAAACACCCACCACCCCCACCACACTACCGTTCCCAAAGTCCGCCGAGTGGAAGGTCATGGCAACGCAAGAAAGTCCACTGATCTTTCACGAGGCCAGGACTCCCCACGCCCGTGTCTGAGGGTTCTAAGGTCAACTGTAGTTTAGATTAAAAAAATATCTGAATGCAACCGCAACTCACAAAATAACAAAATTAACCCAGAATGCACCAAATCTCGTCAGATCTTTGAAGCTCAACCGGGGAAGAGCCTGGGTTTAGTGCTTAATTTGAAGACTGTCTGGGAAAAGCAGACGTTTTAGGCCTTGCGCTGCAAGTTGGCCAACAGATGTCGTATGCACAGGTAATCTCCGAGTTACTCCGGTTTCCTCTCACGAGCCAAACAAGTTACAAAAGAATTGGTCGAACATCTGAACGCTGGAACTTCATGAATACAAAATCTCAGAAACAGTCAGGATTTCCTGAGTAAATGAACGGGAAAAAAAAGATTCTGACAGTATTATTATTATCACCCACGGGTGCGCATGTGAGGAGCGGGGCTTTAATTTCAACCACATCCCACACACGGCACACCACGTCCAGTACGCACTTCTCACACTACGGCCGTGGCTAAACAAAAAAAAAAATCACGTGTGCCTCCTCCGGTCTACCAGCGACCCAGAAAATATTCCATGAGAAATGTAAGGCCTCCTCGTGTGCGGGCGCGCCACGCGTGAAGACTGAATGGACTGCGGGGGGCTCTGGTCCTCTGGTTGTACGTGGAATGTACGGGGGGTGTGGTGGTTCGCCCAACTGGATGCGGACCGCTATAAATTCCGTGCACTGCACAAACCCCCGGTATAAAACCACGGCCTCTGCCGGACCACTGGGGGCAACCAGCGAGCTAAAAAGAGGTCAGAGTTGGAAAAGGTCCACCCCCCCCCCTTCTTTCTCTCCCCCTCACTTGTGAAAATGACTGAACAATTTGTCCGATACAATGCCATTGTTTCGAAGAGATCAACCGGATTATCTTTCGTCTTGGCTACACAGCCATACGTGTGCGTGTATACATCCCCCGTTTGTCAATCCACTGCTGGATAAGGGCTCACGCCACCCAGCAGTCGGTAGTGAGGGGTTATCTGACCACACGTCAGTGTGTCTTGATAAAGGTCAGGGGGAGTACAGACACAAAATGGATTTAGCTGCACTGCCCGGAATGCCCACGACTACTGCACCTGTATTTTGTGCAAGGTGGTCGCCCATTCGAGCAGTATCCAGGCTCAAAACTTGCTCAGACGAGATTGGTGCGCGGTTAGGCCGCAGGCCAATAGGGGTCGCATGCAGACACTTATAGAACACAAATCGCATGTCATTGTGGTTTGCGTTGACAACACTGCACGTCGGCGTCACGAGCGACTAGTCGCCATGCTGTGGACCCTGGGCAATAATCATTGGCAAATAAAACAGATAAGTAGCTGGATATAAGCACACCTGCTATAAGCACAGTTCTTATATGGCAACACATTCTTACGTTACACTGGTGGCCTTGCTCTGTAAAGGGTGTGCTTATATCCAGATTCTACTGCAACTGGCGGGCGTGTTAGGAAAACTTGATAACCCACACAAGCAGCTCACCTTCGTGAGAGGTAGGGCTTTGTAAAAGAGAGTAAGGGGATGGAAGAGATGATGCGAGCGAATGTTTTAAGGCCACTGTGCGGAACATCTGTACGGGGAAAGTTGTATTGTCAAGTGATTCAAAGAAGTCACACGTGGGGTTAGAGAGAACAATAATAAGTGTGGGTTACCAGGTTATTCTGGGACACCCCTCGATTGTGGTGCAATTGCTAGAGACCCTACGACAGCACCGTCACATTTGATCATCAACCGCAACTAAATCATTATTAACATCTAAAGATTCCAGTAATAATAAGCGAATTAACATAACCATTCATGCCTCCCCAATCTAATTACAGTGGCGAGTAAGTTCACCGAGCGAGCGATGTCAATTATAATGATGTTCTAAAGCGTTTGGAGAGCTTAAAATTTAAAGAACGAGAGCAGAGTCTCGACATTTACGACTTGGAAAAATTGAAAAACCGCCATTTTAATGACAGGCCCCTCAAATGTAAGACCAAAACATTTTAGACTTGGGCGTCTTATTTTTTCACAAACTCAGACTTAATCAAGTTTGCATCTGGAGATGCTGAAGGGTGACACATTCCAAACATGACATCAGATTTTAAAATCCGAAAACTGCGATTTGCCCTCTTAAAAATTCCGTGGGCTAAAACTTGTGTGTGTGTGTTTGTCGTTTGCAAGCTTGGGTCCTGCGAAAGTATTGTCTGGAAGTGTTGAAGGATGTCAAATCCAAACATGACATCAGAATTTAAAAAATTCGGCATCCGCATTGTTGCTTAATTTCAGCCTAAGCCTGTTCAGGTTTGCGTGTGTACGTATAGACGGTGCTTTGAAGGGGGTTGGCAATCGAAACATGTCGCGTTTTTCAATAACTGAATTTTCGGGGGATTTCTTTTTGTAAGTGCGTGGCACACAGGGTGGTGCGCTGCTATGCAGGATTTTCAAATGGATACGCGCGACATTGACAGCATAATTGGAAATCACATCGACAAGCGCCATAGGGAATATCTTCTTTAACATTCATTTATATTTTTGTTATTTTTTCGATTTTTATATTTTACGTGCCGAAAGTTGTTTTTGCGCCAATTTTTATTTTGCTTCTCACCTGCGCCAAAAAAAAATACACTTAACGTGAAATATATTCGGGGAGGGGGGCGGGGGGGGCAGGAAACTAAAGCAACACGACACAATAGTTCAAAGCTAGGCACACGTTGCACGCTGCACTGAAACTCTGCGTGAACTACATGTGAACTACATGTGAACTACATGTGAACTGTGAACGCCGTTTTGTCAACAGCGCTGGATGCAGCAACAATACGTTCCTAACGCACGAGCAGCTATGGCAGGGAGCAATGTTGGGATTAACCACAGGTTGTCGCCCCAGGAGGTAGCCGTGCAGAGGAACGCAAGCATCGTTTCCGGAGGATAGCTCTCCGCAGCTGGGCCGCTCGCGTCTCTCCTGTTTTGTTAAAAAATAAAGGCACTTTTGAAGGCGGAAAACTGGCTACACGCGTTACGCCAGTACTATCCTGTGCGCGCAGGTTATGCATGTAGGTAAATATTAGGCATGTACGAATAAGACTACCCCCCCCCACCACCCAGCAGTTCGACGTATCGTCATCACTCGGGCGCTGCGATAGATTCAAGATTAAACAATTTGGTTTTAATTACCAAATGTGGTGAACGCGGCACCTCGAGTGCCTGCGGTGGATTAGGTGACCGGATCAATTAGGTGGATTGCACGGATGGAATGCAAGTGGTTTCCCAGTAAAAGTGGAACATCTGGACCAGCGCAAGAGGTGAACGTTCGGCCAACGTTGGCCAAACGGTTTACTGGGCGATTCTAACGTTCACTATTTGCCACACGTGTTGCGAGCATACGGAATCGAGGATTCTGATCCGCTGCGTCGTTACTACGACCGATAAAAACACCGGTCCTGCAGTGGGTCACCATCGATGATGAAACTCGCATTTGTATTGTTTCACACTTTTTTTCGTTCTCGTCTCTACGGTTTTCGTTCACTCAACTTGGCCCGACTGCGATGCGTACGGTGTCGCTCGGACGTCGTTTGCATCACTTGTAAATAACAAATTCCCAAATGCACGATTAGATGCGAACGTTTGTGGGTGTAGGAATCGTTTGTTTACGGTCTATGCATCGCTACACGCCTAGTATTTGTGTATGCACACCCATACTTGTGTGTACAGATACGCTTATGCATGTAAAATACTATGGGTGATTTTCTGATTTAAAAAAAATTACTTGCTTGCATTTGTAACAATTATGGATCTTCTTATGGATTTTTGACCACTTACACGATGTCCTAATTTTTATGCGTTTTGGGGTTTTAACAAGTGATGTCATGTGGCAATTACCTCCTGTCAAGTGACACCACTCTTGGCGTGAAGGTGATGCCACCTGTTTGTGACATCACTTTTTCAGATCAATATAAAGAATATTTATTTATTTTGTCCCAAATTTTACGTCTCAGCCTGGATTGCGATATTTTTCAGATTAATCTGAAAATCTGGAACATCCCTAATAGTAATACATATACATCATAATTCTAACAGCATGCATTTAATGTCTCAATGTACACGTTTACTGTATAAGATTGTGAATGTACCTGTTACATGGGTGTCCACCAATCACTGAAGAAAATGGATTACAGTAGACTGCAGTCCTAGCTATGTTTATGAAATCACATAACCCATACACACTTGGTAATGTGAAGATTTCATCATCTGTGTCTCATGCCCTCCTCTCGACCGCCACATGTCGACCATCGCGTTGACACGCATCATATCGAGATTTAAAAGTCCCAGGTGTTTGCCAACATCACGTGCTTTTCTCGTGTGCTGCTATCGGCGACCACTCTAGAAAGATGGATGACCAACGGATGCAGTTATTTAGGAATTGGTGATTTTGCACAATGACCAAGGCGGAGACATTTTTGTGCACTCGGCACGCGCCTCTGTGCGTGCTGCCGACACGGATTCGCTCGAGGTTTTCGCAATCGTTAAATGCAAGCACGGTAAGGATTATTTTTGCTGCCAATATTTCAGCCAGGGGGACACGTTAAAGATCCCTTGGCGTAGTTCGCAAGAGTGGGACCACTGTGCGCTGGCGTCAGGGTCCACGTTTGGCGAAAATTACACCGCAAATTATCTCAATTGGATACATGGTGTTCATCACTCTCCCTACTGCCCATCCGAATGGCCCAGGTCAGTCTTCACATGAGACCATCCTGGTCTCTTGGGTTCTCATCTGCATGAACATAGCAAACTTGAAACTTGAACCGCACAGTTCAATTAGATGTATAATTACGATTATTTAATTATGGGTACATTCAAGGACAACACACCCTGTACAGGACAATGTGCTATACATACGAATATAATTATATGGGCCTAAGTAAGCAATGTCATATACCCATGCATGTGTTGCGTACACATACATGGGTATATGTTTGTACGTGTATTTACAGATGTATATATCTGCAAACATGTTCCTACGTTTATTATTAGTGGACTTACATATATATCTGTACATATGAATGCATGTGTCTATGTATGAATGTACACATGCATACATGCATGTATACATACATGCATGCATACACACATGACCTATGGGAAAAAAATGTATGTGTATGGAAATACGTATACGTGTCAATGTACGCGCCATACAGACATATACCCATGCATGTGTTGCGTACACATACATGGGTATATGTTTGTAAATGTATTTACAAATGTATAGATATGCTAACATGTTCCTATGTAAATTATTAGTGGACTTATATATTTATATCTGCACATATGAATGCATGTGTGTAGGTATGAATGTACACATGCATGTATACATCCATGCATATACACGTAACCTATGGAAAGCAAATGTACATGTGTATGGAAATATGTATAAATCCGCGTATGTACATATGCAACAAGGCAGTGGGTGACCAGTGCCTCCAGGTTGAGGAAACAACAGCTTCAACTTCAGGTTTGTTCAACCTCCGGTGACGTGAGATTGAGAGGCACGCGTACAGGCCTCGTGTCAATCCACTGCTGTATGAGGATGACCCCCACCCCACGTCGTGCTGCTCCGTTGGGGTCACGTGACCACAATTCACCGTGCCGGTCAGTGCGGGTTAAAGGTGGCCAAGAATGGACACGGGAGCATAGAAGCACAATACGACAATGGATGTTGTCTGTGACGGCCCTGTGCTTTCCCCGCCCGTCACTTGGCGCGTACAGGTGGATTCATTGAGAACTGGAACGTGAAAAAAAAGTCTGATGATGATGATGAAGCTCCTTTGCTAGGGACCAATTATACGGAGCAGTTTATCCCGGGAAGATATGTGCCCCTGTCCGGTTGGAGAAAGCGCCGATGTAACTGCTGCTCCGAATCTTATTCGTGCCTTCATCATGCTCGTTGATTAATCATGGAGGGACCCCTCTCTGTGGACTCCACAAATCTCCCACCTTCCTAAGTGCAAGTGATCGTCCAACCTTCAAACTTGTACCCATCAATGAGAACGCATCAACCCGGTACTCGGATCCCTCCACTGTGCTCTCAACCTAATTCCGACTCAACCGCAAGATGGAGGATCTTGAAGACGCCTTCAATGTCTTCAAGATCTTCCATGGGCTCTCAACGCTCCAACCTCTCCCCCCCCCCCCTCTAATCGCCTATAATATTATCTGCACACCAGCAACTAAGATCTCCCATCTTACTGCCCCCTGTTCAAGTCCAGACCAAAATCTTTCCTCGTCCTTCTTGTCTACGATCGTCGCAAGTCTCCGAAATGTTTCAAAGAAGAAAATGAATACTTTCCTGTTTTTGGGCGATTCCCAGCGATGCGGATTTAGACGGTCTCTCAATGCGCTTGGATCGTATTGCTGATGAAGCCAATGCCGTCGCATTCCAGTTACTCAACGAATCCACCGGACGCGCGCGCCATCGCCCGAGACTGGAAAACCCGAGGTGGCACTTGTGGCCTCCTCAACCTGAAGCCACGAAAAACCTCCCCTATGCATTAAGTGCCTGGCATGAGCAATTCACATTTTTCAGATTCCGTATTCAAAGATCGCACTGTCCAAAACCAACGGCGCCACGATCAAGTTGAAACCGGTTCCTTGCGAAGCCTCGGGAGGTACCGGTGGGGCGAGTGGGAGGACGTGTCTCACGGTGGGCCCCCCCCCACCCCAAACTCCCCCTTCTCTCTCCTCGCCGTTCGCTCGATCTCCACCGCGGTTCTAGTTTCTGTACCGTGCCGCAACATCGGACCACAGCCTCTGCATGTCCTCCAGGCCCCTGGTCCAGAGCTCGCGTAGCTTCACCCAGCCGGTGCGCGCCGTTATCAGCAGGTAGTCGGCGTTCTGCGGGTATCGCAGGATCGTGTAGCGGGCCATGACCAGCGACTGGCAGAACCTGCGGGGAAAAGTAGACCATATTGTTGTTGTCGCCGTTGCTGTCGTTACGGTTAATATCGTTTGTTATTCAAGAGGGTTTTTGCTGCCGACTTGTTGATCGACTGGGATTTTAGTGTCCCCACCTCTGCTCTCACCTGCACGCCACCAGGAAGTAAACGGCCCTCCTCTCGTCCTCGGTGAGGGCCTGCACGCTCTCGTAGCCGGCTAGGACGTGACCCCCGGCCTCCATCGCCTCTCCGCTCTCCACCATCATGTACATGATGGCCATGGCCAGGTCGTACACGTGGTAGCCGAACATCATCGAGTTGAGGTCCACAATGCCGGAGACGCGGTGCCGCGGCACTCCCTCCGCCGACTTGGGCCCCTGCTGCTGCTGCTGCTGCTCGCTTCCCACGGCCACCTCCTGCACCAGGATGTTGTCGTCATTGAAGTCACCGTGGATTATGCCTGCGGCGAGGGGGAACGTCGAATTTGATTTCGTCCGTTGTCTTTTATTGTTGACCGTCCTCCCCTCGTCGCCGTCGTCATCGTTTGTGCCCGTGCCGTTTTTATTCCGGCCGCACGATTGGTGTTGCGCAAGCCGCGTGTGCGAGTCTAAGAACGGCCCCCGCAGAGTCTCAGTGAATCACCGACTTCTCCTGCCTTCAAAGGCACAGAATTACAATAACCCACCAGCGTCGTACAACCCTGCACGGGGGCGAGATATGGAGCGGTGTGTAGTGGTATGCACACCGCATCACGAGCCCTTGATTCCCGGCCATGGAGAACATCACTGATATCTGAACCAGTCCTGGGATCCTACCTACCTCCTCACCGACCAGCATGGTGAAGGTGGCAAAACAACCCCCATGACCCTACACAGCCTGGGAATGCCTTCGTCCAGATAGTGCATTGACAAAGGGCTGTACATTATTATTATGAGTATATGTGTAACAAAAACTGTTGAACACAATTTAGCATCCATTGAAAAATGATTTGGTAGAAATTACAATTATGATTTATATACAGTAGCGTCTGAATGTCATAACCCTGTCTTTTGATTTCACCTGTGATCAGTGTCTGTGCGAGTGTCCCCCATTACATGCATGCCCTGTAATGCATCTGTGTATGCTGGGTAAAAGTAATCACGTAAAGCACATTGCAAAGAAAATGCTTGCCACAAATGAATCACAATACCTTGCTGATCTCGTCAAGCAGCATAAACCATCACGCGAATTCGGGTGATCCTCGCAGCGGCTTGTGGCTAACCATCGAACAAACAAAGACGGTCACCGCATCGCGCGCTTTCAGATGCACTTCTGCGGCCGTCTGAAAAGCTCTTCTTTCCGATATTAGGAAGGCACTGGAGCTATGCACTTTTAAACCTAGATTGAACACTAATTTATTTTTGAACTGATTTTTTGTGTTTAGTTTGTTGTCCTTCCCCCGCACCTCCGATTAGCACGGTTGGCTACGTACGGTGCGAAAGAAGTTCAACGTACACACGTACGCGGCACCCGTCGTGGCTTCAAGGCCTCGTCGGTGGCCTGAAGCGCCCCTCGCCCCCTGAGGCATGGAGCTACGTCCCGGGTGAAGCTGCGAGGCGAGCGTACATCTGGTAAACTTGTGCAGGTTGGGTTGGATCTCCTCGCGGAACTTGGCGATGACCTCCCTGACCAAACCCTGGTTGGGGTCGCCGTCCAGAGTGAAGAGGTAGGACTCGAGCAGGTGGGTGTTTGACAGGTTCCAGATGAAATCGTCTCGTTGCAGGGAGTGCAGGAACGGGTGCTCAAACTATGCAGATGTTTAAAAATGAAGGCGGTAAGATGACAAAAAATGCAATACGAGATTAACATCGCATTGGCCAGTTGAGTACATATGTAAGTTAAAGGCAGCAAAACGTCAAGCTAGCAAAGGATAGTCTTCGTTTCAAAAAAGATGTTCTCCTTGACTTATTATTTTCTCTTTGTTTTTTTTCGGTAAAATCACGTAGGTAAAACTATAAAATAAAAGAATGAATGAAAAAACAACTACATTTTTTCATCATCAGGTGTGAAAACCACAACAAGAATTTTTTTTTTTTTCCAATTTCCTTGTTGTGGTTTTCACACCTCATGACGATTGCTTGTGTTGCAGTCGAAACGTCGTGAGAATTTCATTGTTTTAGATTTTTTATTATTTTATTGTTTCCCTTCTACGTGGTGGTGACTTTACCGAAAGCAACAAGAATATGAATCCCTGCAGTCTCACGTCACCTGTCAAGAGGCGCTCGTGCGCTCGTACCTGCTGCAGGGCTTGGTGGATGCTCGCTGCCAGCTTGCCCACCTGGTAGTACAGGCTGCCATCCGCCAGCACCCTGGACAGCGGCACGCCGGGCAGGTACGTGAGCAGCCGCACGTTGAACTCCTTCTCTCCTTCGCCGCAGTCTGAGAATTCACAGCAGGAGTCGCCACCGAGGTCAAGAGGTCACCACGGTTAGTGAAATCTCACCGTCGCTTCCTTTTGCTGGAACATAAAAAGCTGTTCGGAAGCTGATATCGGAACCTCCAAGGTCTGGCCAAAGTGTCAACTCACCACTTTGCGCCCTGTGTCCATTACCCACGTGCTATACTACACAGGGTCTCTTATGAATTGCTGAACTGATAGCCAAGGCTACTATTCTTTTTTTAGGAAATTAAGCGACAATTTGCTGCTCAGTATTAAATGGTTAATAACAATAATGAACGTGCTAAGTCCGATATATAACGCACATAAAATTCGTGTAGTCTTTAAAACGCCAATCTCTCAAGCAACTTGAATCGAGTATTTCTGTTCCCCCCCCCAAAAAATAGTAAATTGGAGTGATTTTTTCCTCATGACTTTCTTTCACGGTACTATTAACGCAGAAATTAATAACACGAACGCATTCCGAAATTCGCATTCCTATATGGCCTTGTTGTCTAAACCGCTGTAGCTAAATAAAGCATTTGAGAGGAATAATACCTCGCCACACCCATGCGTAAGGCATCCGCCAAAGTTGCAACGTGGCACGCAACCCTCACGCCTTAGCGCACGCTGGCCGGAACCGGGGGCAATTCGCCCAGGTTCGGGCCAGAATGGATACGTCAGCACCACGAGTCTAGCTGAATTCCCTGGGTTCAGCTTGAGCAAATTACTTAGGAGCAGGGTGAATGGGGGCCCCATCTGCATCAGGAGGCGACTTTTATCGCTCGTTCCATCACGTAAATATAAGGGTCAGCGGCATTCCGTGATCTTCGCATTCCAAACACGGCGTTGGGTGGCGATGTCAGCTCACGCGATGAACCCCGAGCCTGGGTTTAAAGGAGCGCTGCTAGCCCAGGCATTATAATCAGAATATGTACTTTTACTAGAGGAATCCGATGAGCTATGAAGCACTTTGCTTTACAAATGTTTAGCAGCCCAGTGTTGTCCCAACTACAGCCCGTGGGCCAAGCCCGAACCACCAAAATTAATTCATTCTGGTCTACAGGACAACTATCCCGCCACGCCTTACAAGAACTAATTAAGTACATGTCTCAGTCAGCAATACTCACTTGAAATTACACACGACAACCGTCGCCCCCGCGCCTTACCCCCAACTGAAAAGTTTGACAAGACCCTCCCGATACTCAGTGAGGCTCTGCTGTGAAAACAAGTGTAACGATGATGATTACAATAATAATATTAATAGAAGTGATGCGATGCAGGAGGTCGGAGTGGGTGTGGGGGAGAGATAAGCTCTGTATCGACATGTTTGCATTTCTCTAAATCTCTCCTCTTGCGGATAGATCTTTCTCCTATCTCTTCCATATAAATATATTTCTGATTAAATCTCTCTATGAATGAGTTAAATGATGACATCACCCTGCTGCTCTATTTAAGACCGGGAGCAAGTGAGGGCTTCACCATTCTGGCGAATTGCCCGATGATGCTGGATGTAATTACCAGCGAAACGTCGTACTCAAATATTGTAAATGTTGTGTATTCACTCATCACACCGGTGGGCTAAAGTAGTGAACTATTTTGTCTGTTGTCAACGTGACACGTTTTTTACTGTTTGGCTGTGTCGGGTGGTGGAGGGTTACGACAAATTTATTAATAACGCGATCTCACCCAAAAACCTTTATCATGAATAAATCTCTCTCATATCTCTACATTATATTGCTTGTGACATCTCTCTCCCGTCTATGCTTGTTCATGTAATACATGGTTTTGGTTTGACGTGTTCCCCTTGTCAGCCAATCCGGAACTCGATGCAAAGAGTTTGACGTTTGCTTCTCTGTGCCATTAAAACGTCTCAGGGTCTCGTGGGAAGATAAGCAGAAACAAAAATTACGATTTAGGTTTCGTAAGTATGTTGAAATTCTTTCGCACCATACGTACGTAGCCAACCGTGCTCATCGGAGGTGTGGGGAGGTAGAACACACTGTGCAGTTGGCGAATGGCGGCGTCGGTGAACTGTACAAACATTATATCTACCAACCTGCAGGTCAGTAGATGAGAAAACAGCAAGTGTGCTTCTGATCTCTCACCACAGATGTTATCATCTCGTCCGTGTGGCTTTGCTGTGAGCAGTCATTCCAGTTTCATCCCACACACCAAACATTGTTTTTTTTTATATATATGAAGAATTTACAAAATATCACAATGTGGACCTTGGGCCAGTACCAACAAGCAGTGCGTTACATCCACCAACCTCACAAAAACTAAAAAGTATGATCCTTTTACATCACTTATCGTCAGTGGAGTGCGACCCAGTATTATACCACCGCCTCATGCTCGGATATTGATCGTTGTCTTTGCAAGTATAAACCAATGCTGTGTTCGTATGATTACTATCAGCCTATTACTAAATCACCTGGAATGTGCCCTATCATAAGATCTGAAAGCTAAGCAGGTTGAGCCTGGATTAGGGCTTCTATGGGTGACAATCGTGCATTAAACAGGCATCACAGGCTGCTGCGTGGTGCTACGTTGTGGGGGCCAGAGTTCAGTTGCAGCAAAATCAATTGTACTGCACTGTACATCTATTAAACTTGATTTGTCGCTTTCGTGACTGCAGGAATTACTCTTTGGTTTTTTCGGTAAAGTCACGTAGAAATAAGAAATAATAATAAAATTACATAATAGCATACGACGTTTCGATTGCAACGCAAGCAATCATCATCAGGCATAGAAGAGCTAAATTTAAGAGAGAGGAAACACAGAACCGCAGATAGATATACAGACACCTAAGTAGAAGGGAGTTCACACAGAGACACAAAGAGAGACACAACGTACGGAGCACAGAGACATAGGGTCTCTGTGCCGAGGCCTTAGCATGTAGGGGGAGACAAAGAGAGATGGAGACGCACATCAAGTAGAACAAGATTTAGTATTATGTACATCTCTTCTCCAATGTCTCTGCTCCCGGGACCCACGCAGGCGCAGCTCACCGATGCTCTCGAGCGACATGATCTTCCCGCTGACGTTGTCCACCACCTCCTGCATGGGGAAGCCCCTCTCCCGCAGGAACCTCATCATGGCCATCTGCACCTCGAGCAGCTGCGGCCGCTGGCTGTCCCGCGTGTTGGTGACCTTGAGCACGAACTGGCGACCGTCGCGCGCCAGCACGCGGTAGTTCTGGTCGACGTAGCTCGCCAGCGGGCTCACCCCCGCCACGCTCACCCCGTAGAGGCGCTCCACCAGCTCCGCCGCGCGGGACTCGCTGAGGCACGGCTTCTCGTGCTCGCGGCCATCGTCCTGCGGCGCGGCTTGCATCGTCTTCAACGGACAAAACGAGGGCAATCGAAAAGCTTTTCGGTTTTGCGAGTGCACGTTGGCGTCCGCTCCATCCGTGCAGCGCGAGGCGCCTCCGATGAGCACGGTTGGCTACGTACGGTGCGAAACAAGCTCAGCGTACACACGAGGCTACACCCTGGAGGCGCTACGCTTCACGGACAGCCCACAGTAGTTGTCGCTTTTACAGAGTTGTGCCGACACACGTGGCATACTACTTATTTAAATTACATCTCCGAGATCTTTAGCATCCGACTGTGAAGCAGACAGTGCGCAATATTTTCAGTTCATACACCCACAGCGTTAACCGGGGCAGTCGTGGGACTCGTACCACAAACATCTGCAACGCGCTACCGCTCGGCCATGAAGTCAATCGATCGATCAGCGATCAATAAACACGTCTCTTTGCTCGCATCACATTTAATAGCGACACATTTCACCGAACAGAAAAGCACCACTTAAACATGTCAGATATAAGATTCGTAATAACAGAGAATTCTCCTTGTGTATTTCAGTGGAAATACAGCCAGTGCCTGATAAAGTAGCAATACTGTAACTGGAATTTTAACAAGAACCGTGGGTTTATGCAGCATTGGGGAGCTGCAGCTATGGCCCACCGAGTAAACACCTTGTCCCGTAAGCACGAAATCACGTGTTCAAATTCCACTGGATGTGTAATTGTGTGAATAATAATCAGGGCTTAATCTGTCACTGAATATTTTCCGGGTCGCTGGTGCGGAGTGGAGTGGGCAGCACAGCCCCGGTAGCCACGGCGATAGCGAAAGGTACACACGGGACGTGGTGTGCCGGGTGTCAGCAGATTTTTCAGAGTCGCTGACACAGGGCAGCCCTGGCCGAAATTATCTCCATATAAATGTAAAAGGCAAAGTTGTGATTATGTGTGTCTGTTCAAATGTTTAGCGTACTTCCCGACATGCAACAAACTTGAAATTTGCCATGTGGGTAGCTTCCAGACTGTAAACAATGCAAAAAGTATAAAATATACTCTTTGGTTCTATTGGGTAAAGTCACGTAGGTGAAAATAAAATAACAAAAAATCACGACGTTTCGGCCACAACACAAGCGGTCTTCATCAGGTGAAGGGACGAGACTGTCTGGAGGACAGCGCTGGAGTGAGAGAAGCCACGCTTAGATCACGACCTTTAAGCTGTGTGAGAAAACACAAAGTGCCTTGACAAAGGAATTAGCATAAAATTTAGCATTGAAATGGTTCATTGAAATAGCTAAGTTAAAGCATACACATCCGCAGAGGTACCCCTTGACAAAGGAATTAGCATAGAATTTAGCATTGAAATAGCTGAGTGATTAGCTTGTAACTGGTCACAGAAATAGCTATGTTAAAGTCAGAGCATATTTCACGTAAACAAAACGTGCCAATTAGTTACTTCTTCAGCACACTGGTGTATTGGATAGTAAACCCAGAACATTTACCATTAGAGTATGACGTTTCACTGATTATTACAACCAGCTTCATCAGGCGATTTGCCATAATTGTGAAGAAGTATTCCTGTTTCCGTCTTTGAAGTCAACTCAGCCTTAAATGAGTACTTGGTGCAGGGTGTGAACATCGCCACTTGGGAGACAAATGCGGCCGGGCGTGGTGTTTGGCCACCCACCCCATCGTGTGCTGGGCCGGCCTTCATAGGTGTTGGCTCCCAGCCATTGCCCCGAGTCTGTTAAGGCTATACGGGGGTCTTTGTCTTTGTGTGTATGAGATGCATGCGAGTGTGTGTGTGTATGAGATGTGTGTGTGTATATGAGATGTGTGTGTATATGAGATGTGTGTGTGTATAAGATGCATGTGTGTATGAGATGTGTGTGTGTGTATGAGATGTGTGTGTGTATATGAGATGTGTGTGTATGAGATGTGTGTGTATGAGATGTGTGTGTGTGTATGAGGTGTGTGTGTGTGTGTATGAGATGTGTGTGTGTATATGAGATGTGTGTGTATGAGATGTGTGTGTGTATGAGATGTGTGTGTATGAGATGCACTGCTGTATAATAATGTACTACTCACTACTGAGTACACAGACAGTCCCCACTGTGTTCACAGCTACCACCCCAACGCACGCATAAACTCAACTCAGTCATTAAAAATGTTAAGTTATGTTTAGCAAACAATAGTCATTGCAACGTTATACTTGAATCTAATAACAAGTTTAAGGCACTGCTGTATAATAATGTACTTGTCACTACTAACCACACAGTACCCACTGTGTTCACAGCTACCACCCCAACGCACACAAACTCAACACACACACAGTGCGCTAACCACTGCACCACCGCTCCCCACACACACACAGTGCGCTAACCACTGCACCACCGCTCCCCACGTCCACCACAACCTGGCACCCGATGATGTATCGATCGGCTCGGCTTACCGTGGTTGCTGCGCCAAGTCACCTGCAGGGAAAATCGATTTAAATTTCGATTAACTATACTCGCGCCGATTCCTAATGGGATAACATTAGGAATCCATTATAGTAGAGTTACGGATGTATGAGTCGATTTCCATTGGGATAACATGGGAATCGATTTATTTGTGGCTTAGGCTAATAAAATCGATTTGCATTGGGATAACATGGGAATCAACAGTGGTCTAAAATGAACCTTCATTAATCGATTCCTACTGTGTGGACGTGGGAATCGACCACGTTAGACGATCACGTGTGTGGGCGTGGTCTCTCAACGTCAATCAACCAGGTAGGGCGTTGACTGGTGGAGAGTTTGGGATCTGATTGATTGATTGCTTCTGTGGACAGGTGTCTTTTATACAGGTAACGAGCTGAGATTAGGAGCACTCCCTTTAAGAGTGTGCTCCTAATCTCAGCTCGTTACCTGTATAAAAGACACCTGGGAGCCAGAAATCTTTCTGATTGAGAGGGGGTCAAATACTTATTTCCCTCATTAAAATGCAAATCAATTTATAGCATTTTTGACATGCATTTTTCTGGATTGTGTTGTTGTTATTCTATCTCTCACTGTTCAAATAAACCTACCATTAAAATTATATTTCTTAAAATTATATTTGTCAGTGGGCAAACGTACAAAATCAGCAGGGGATCAAATACTTTTTTCCCTCACTGTAAACCCCACTGATCCGATCGAAATGAGGGATTTTGATCGGATCATTGGGGGGCCACGTGCCACCACCACCCCCCCCCCCCCCAAACAGTCATGAGCAGCACCTCCCCACACGCCCTGCCACCGAGAAAAATGTTTCACGTACGAGAGTGAAACTGATATTTTCATTCTCAGCTGGAATTTAGCCAAATGCAATACGCTTGAGAAACCTGGTTTAAAATCACAAGCAAGTTGCCTGAATTTCAAACCCATGGTCTCAGCGGTACAGCTCGGTGCTCTTGACAGGCTGAGCCAACCGGTCACTTCATCGCAAGCAACCGGAAGCATCAAGGTTGTCAATGCCGTGTGCGTCGTCCTAATGGGGAGCGGCAGTGTGGTGGCTTGCAACGCTGTGTTGCGAACCCAGTGAACAGAGTTCAATTCCTCCCCACTCACGACCAATAACGGTGCCGAATATTTAAACCGCTTTCCATGGGTCGCCATGGCTTTAAATGAGTACCTGGTGCAGTGTGATCGTGGTGGTGGTTGTGATGGTGGTGATGATCATAGTTGTGATGATGGTGGTGGTGATGGTCTCTCTATGGGTCTCTGTGAGTCCCTGAGCCTCTATGGGTGTCTACGAGTCTCAGTCACTCTGGGTCTATATGGGTCTCTATGAGTCTCTACGGGTCTCTACGGGTCTCTGTGTGTCCCTGTGGGTCTCTGTGAGTCTCTGTGTGTCTGTTGGTCTCTGTGTGTCTTTGTGTGTCTCTGTGGGTGTCTCTGGGTCTCTGTGTGTCTCTGTCGGTCTCTGTGAGTCTCTGTGGGTCTCTGTGTGTCTCTGTCGGTCTCTGTGTGTCCCTGTGGGTCTCTGTGGGTCTCTGGTGGCCGGGCCTGCTGTTGGCCACCCACTGCTCGTGTGCTGTGCCAGCCTTCATAGACGCTGCTACTCCCCAACAGCAATTGCCTCAACAGTCTGTTATTTCAAGTTTCATTTCAAGTTTTCATGTATTAGGTATAGCCCTGTGACATGGGAATCAATAGTGGTCACCCACCTAAGTTCATTATAAACGTGGGAGCGTTATACGCATTAGTTCGCTATCACGACATACAGTACCCTGGTGTCTACAAACTAAGTTGCCTCTGTGGTAGTAGTTACATTGGAGAAACCAAACGCCATGTCTCGGACCGCATTCGTGAACACAAAGCAGACCTTAAACACGGTAGGACCAACACCTCGACCATGGCAGATCACTGTTATAATTCAGTAGGCTCACATGACATTGACTTCTCCAAGACAGAGGTTCTTTGCAATCCATCTGGCTACCATGAGAGATTTGTTCATGAGGCTATCCACATATACAAACACAGAGACAATTTCAACCGAGAAGATGGACTCTGGCTTAGCAATCATTGGAAGGATTTGATAAACCATTTCAGGTCTTAATTGATTGTTCATGCTTACGGTGGCTTTCAGACAGCATAAATTATTTTTTTGTCTCCCATCTCCTCTTTTCAGAACATAGATGGACTCTTGATTTAAAGCTTTCGTGACTGCACTAATTCATATTCTTAGCTCTTTCGGTAAAGTCACGTTGAAGGGAAACAATAAAACAATAAAATATATATAAAGCACAATATATTTTATTATTTTATTGTTTCTCTTCAACGTAACTTTACCGAAAGAGCTAAGAATATGAATTACTGCAGTAACGAAAGCTTTAAATCAAAACATCAACAGGCTGATGTGCCACATCTCCTCCTTCAAGAAGTCTCACAGCCCTGCGATGTTGTGTCCACACAACCCAAACTACGGAGTGCCTGGTGGTAAACCGCTGTGCTGTAGCCTGCGCCCCTCCAGTGGAGGAGGAACAGTAAAACCTCGCTGATGCTCTCCTGAAGCACTCCTGTGCGCAACAATCATTGAGACTAGTTGCACGTGCATCGATTGTAAAACCCCGTTCCGTTTCAGGAGGTGGGGACAGTTGGTGCCGTGTGCTCGTTTCACGTCGGGGTGCCACTAAAGGCGCAGGTCCCACTCCTGAGTGATCGGTTACGCGACGCTCTTTTGCACGAATAATCAATCTCTGGCGATTTATTTAATTATTTAAATCTTCCGTGACTGCAGCGATTCATATTCTTTGTTCTTTCGGTAAAGTCACCACGTAGAAGGGAAACAATAAAATAATAAAAAATATAAAACAATAAAATTCTTACGACGTTTCGACCGCAACACAAGCAATCATCGTCAGGTGTGAAAACCACAGCAAGAACATTTAACTCGTAATCTCGTAGTCACTTACATGTTAATATCGCCTGATGATGTCACTTACATGTTAATATCGCCTGATGATGTCACTTCCCTCTTAATGTCGCCTAATGATGTCACTTCCCTCTTAATGTTGACTGATGATGTCACTTCCCTCTTAATGTCGCCTGATGATGTCACTTACCTCTTAATGTCGCCTGATGTCACTTCCCTCTTAATGTCGCCTGATGATGTCACTTCCCTCTTATTGTTGCCTATTGATGTCACTTCCCCTCTCAATGTCACCTGATGATGTCACTTCCGTCTAAATGTCGCCTGATGTCACTTCCTTCTTAATGTCGCCTGATGATGTCACTTCCTGCTTAATGTCACCTCATGATGTCACTTCCTTCTTAATGTCACCTGATGATGTCACTTCCCTCGCGTTCAATGCAAACATGTCCAGGGCCCCGAGCCCCCCACCTCCGTCTGAAATGTCCAATGCGCCCATCGCAGAAAGCTGGTGCTACACACAGGTAACTTGTTCCCCTGTGGCCAATCACATTCAACGGGTCTCCGTCTTGTGCCGGTCAAAGTATGCGCATGGCTAATGCATTTAACTTTTACACGTTTTTTGTTCATCGCAAAGCCATCCAAAATGGTTTCATAATTATGTGTAAGTGCAATTATGGATTATCATTGTACAGGCTATTTTTGTACATCAGATTGCAAAGTTCATAGAATTGCACTAACAACATTATACTAGATAATTGTCTCTGATTTTGACTGGTAGTGTATTTTTACAAAAGGGGCAGCAGTTTTTATCAAATAAAAAAAATAAAAAGGCCTTTTATTGCACACTCTAATCTATGACATGTTGAGACTTGTTGTGTTAACGCTGTGCAGTAATGAACATGCAAGGTAATCCCAGAACACTAATAAGACCCTTTCATGTACAGTAATGTTTCTTTCCTTATAGGCAGTTTGTGTTTTTGAGCACAATATTCAGATGTGTGGGTGAAATACTTGAGGGTTTGTCAATGGTCATGTATTTATGGTAATGAATGAGCTTTATAGCTGTTATGTGCTCGTGTATTTCAGGTTAAGGTTGTAAAGTTCTCTTATATGTGGACCATCAACAATTTCAGCTTCTGTCGTGAAGAAATGGGCCAAGTTCTCAAGAGTTCTACATTTTCAGCAGGCACCAATGATACATTGAAATGGTACGGTAAATTCTGGCTATTTTATGACATTAAAAAAAAAATCACAATGCTCACGGAGGTGCTTTACTAGAACAATTTTGCATAGTGCATGTTTTAGTTCATACTATATTGTTTTAGCAATGTAGTCTGCGCGTACATACACACCTAATATGTCTTGTTTATATGTTCAATCAGGTGCCTACGCATACACCCCAAGGGTCTTGACGAAGAGAGTAAAGATTACCTATCGTTGTACTTGTTATTGGTCAGCTGTCCCAAGAGTGAAGTCTACGCCAAGTTCAAGGTTTCTATTCTTAATGCCAAGGGAGAGGAAACCAAGGCTATGGGTGAAACTACTTGTATTTAAGTATCAATTCACGTCATATGTGTATTTGGTAACAGGATTATATCATAATCAGCCATTATTTATCGACTGCTTGAAACATTGTATAAACCTTACGAACACCATCCCTCATCCTTCACATGAGCTGATCTAATATCTCCTTGTCTACGTTTGACATCGTCTTGGGCATGTACTCTACTTTTCTTCCTATTCGACCACTAGTCTCATCCATCAACCATCCCATTTAGCGATGTGTCCTGTCCAAGCCCAATCTATATTTACAACAGTCAATATGTTGTCTCTAATTTGCCGTTTTGATTTGACCAACGTGTTCCTCTTTCAGTTTCTCACTGTAATTCTCAACATACTTCTCTCCACGCTTTGTGTACTTTTTGGTTTTGTTCCATTTGTCAGTGTTTCTATTTGTAATCAGTGTTTCATAGTAGGTAATATGCACTAGATTGGAATCTTTCATCCTGTAGCACATTGCAACTTTTCATTATCAAATTAATATTCCAAAAGTGCTCTTGATCCTGTTCCACCTTCAGAAGTTGCCATTATGCATATTTTTTGTGTTTTCCATGATATTGACCCTCCAATAATTATTTTATTTTGCTTAGTGTACCTGGACATTGTCATTCACGGACATTTCTTTTCCTAGTTTTACAATCTTCACCATGTGTTATTCCATTGTAATTTATCAAGTGACGGCTTTATTTTTCTGCTTGCACTCACTGTTTATTACAACTTCATTATTTTTGTTTGTATTCTCATCCATTTTTTTATTCATTTCTGGTGGTTTTACAAAGGTTGGCATTTTCATCCCATTTCACACTTCTCCTTTACCTTGCTTTAGTGGTTCATATTGTTTGTTTTATAATTGCCTTATTACTTTCAGGATACTCTTTCAATGCGCGATAACTATTTTAAGTGATGACATCCATACATTTACTGTGCTTTGCTAAGGCTATTAACATGTTTCTGAGAGTCTAAATCTATCTTTTTGTTTTAAACTTTCATGTTTTTTTCTTATTATTTGCTTTGGTGTTGTCTTTGGTAATGTTAACATGTAACTCACGTCACACAACCATGTTTACAAAGACAAGCATTATTAATACACAAACACATTCAACTAATCCATATGAACTATATCTTCATACACTTAAATCCAGGTCTGATTTTCATCTACCTTGAAGTTAAAAGCTAAACTGAACTATTTTTATTTTACCAGGCAAGGCCCACTGAACTACAGTGTGGGAAAAAAGTATTTGATGCCCTGCTGATTTTGTACGTTTGCCCACTAACAAAGAAATGATCAGTCTATAATTTTAATGGTAGGTTTATTTCAACAGTGAGAGACAGAATAACTACAACAAAATCCAGAAAAACGCATGTCAAAAATTGTATAAATTGATTGGCATTTTAATGAGGGAAATAAGTATTTGACTCCCTCTCAATCAGAAAGATTTCTGGCTCCCAGGTGTCGTTTATACAGGTAATGAGCTGAGATTAGGAGCACACTCTTAAAGGGAGTGCTCCTAATCTCAGCTTACCTGTATAACAGACACCTTTCCACAGAAGCAATCAATCAGATTCCAAACTCTCCACCATGGCCAAGACCAAAGAGCTCTCCAAGGATGTCAGGGACAAGATTGTAGACCTACACAAGGCTGGAATGGGCTACAAGACCATTGCCAAGCAGCTTGGTGAGAAGGTGACAACAGTTGGTGCGATTATTCGCAAATGGAAGAAACACAAAAGAACTGTCAATCTCCCTCGGTTTGGGGCCCCATGCAAGATCTCACCTCGTGGGGTTGCAATGATCATGAGAACGGTGAGGAATCAGCCCAGAACTACACGGGAGGATCTTGTCAATGATCTCAAGGCAGCTGGGACCATAGTCACCAAGAAAACAATTGGTAACACACTACGCCGTGAAGGACTGAAATCCTGCAGCGCCCGCAAGGTCCCCCTGCAAAACAAAGTACATATACATGCCTGTCTGAAGCTTGCCAATGAACATCTGAGTGATTCAGAGGACAACTGGGTGAAAGTGTTGTGGTCAGATGAGACCAAAATGGACCTCTTTGGCATCAACTCAACTCGCCGTGTTTGGAGGAGGAGGAATGCTGCCTATGACCCCAAGAACACCATCCCCACTGTCAAACATGGAGGTGTAAACATTATGCTTTGGGGGTGTTTTTCTGCTAAGGGGACGGGACAACTTCACCGCATCAAAGGGAAAATGGACGGGGCCATGTACCGTCAAATCTTGGGTGAGAACCTCCTTCCCTCAGCCAGGGCATTGAAAATGGGTCCTGTATGGGTATCCCAGCATGACAATAACCTAAAACACACGGCCAAAGCAACAAAGGAGTGGCTCAAGAAAAAGCACATTAAGGTCCTGGAGTGGCCTAGCCAGTCTCCAGACCTTAATCCCATAGAAAATATGTGGAGGGAGCTGAAGGTTCGAGTTGCCAAACATCAGCCTCGAAACCTTAATGACTTGGAGAAGATCTGCAAAGAGGAGTGGGACAAAATCCCTCCTGAGATGTGTGCAAACCAGGTGGCCAACTACAAGAAACGTCTGACCTCTGTGATTGCCAACAAGGGTTTTGCCACCAAGTACTAGGTCATGTTTTGCAGAGGGGTCAAATACTTATTTCCCTCATTAAAATGCAAATCAATTTATAACATTTTTGACATGCGTTTTTCTGAATTTTGTTGTTTATCTGTCTCTCACTGTTCAAATAAACCTACCATTAAAATGATAGACTGATAATTTCTTTGTCAGTGGGCAAACGTACAAAATCAGCAGGGAATCAAATACTTTTTTCCCTCACTGTACATAGCTCTTTTTCAGAAGTGCCCCGGCCACAAACGATAGCTTAACGAGATGGCTTATTGTGTGGAAATGTATAGCAGCCAAATACTCTGGATTTTTATAAATATGGAGGAAAAAACCGGAAGATCTGGATAAAAATACATGCAACCACAAGGAGAACATGCAGATTCCAAATATACAGGCATCAGGGTTGAGATCGAACCCATGACCTATATACCAGGCGAGGTAGTTGACTGCCACCGTGGCGCAGGGCTTTAGAATACATTGCTGTCTTTACACTTTGAAAATAGAATAAAAAATGTTTTTCCCATTACATGAAATTACCACCGTTTATTGTAAGAACTGGTGAGTATTGTTTGAAATCTATTTTTTTACAGAGAGCCCGCGAGCATACCGCTTTTTCCAAGGAAAAGACTGGGGATTTAAAAAAATAATTCGAAGAGATTTTTTGCTTGATGAATCTAATAGCTTGCTTCCAGATAACAAACTGACACTATTTGGTGAAGTAAGTATGACATGCTGCAGCTAATGTGTAATTTTCTATTTTAGTCATTACAATTGCACAGTTGGAGTCAATATTCTACTTAATTGAAGATTGTAATAATTACTTTCCCTGTTCCATACAAGGAAATTGTTAACATGAGTTTTACAAGCACGTTTTTCCTCCACTGGTGCTAGAGTTAACATAGCACAACAATTAAATAATCAAGCGTAATTTTTTTTAGGTTTTCTCCCTCTGGATAGTGTTTATATTTAAACCTTGACATTTTTATAAACTAGAATGTCAGGTATTACATAAAGTGTTTTGTTTAAATGTCGCCACATGAATTCCTTTTCCTATTCTCGGACATCAGCCAGTTTGATGTAAATGTTTCTTGTCCTTAGGGGGGTCCTTTTAATCAGCCAGATTTATATTTTTTATCTTTAAAATACTTTACAAAATACAAGCATTTTTGATAATGAAAGGAAGCACATCAAGAAGGGCTGTTCACTTCCTCTGTTGTTGTGCAGAACCCATAATTAGGGGCCTCACTACCTGTTTAAACTGTTTATACAGTGTAAAATAACTTGACAAAAATATAGAATGAAAATTGATTAATATGAAAAACATTTCACGGACCTCTATTTTGGCATTATTCACAACACTTGTTCTGATATAGGATGTCTGTGCAGATTTGCTTGCTTGATTGAACCAAAGCCTACATCTTCAATCATCAAATGCCTTCTCAAAGCTGGTTGATGTCTATGCAGGTTAGTGTGGTGCAGGATTCCGTGAACATTTCTGGTCAATCCAGCATGAGTACATTGATAGTGCCAGATTGCCGGCTGGCAGTTGACTTCGGGGAGATCTGGGACAATTCCCGCTTCACTGACTGCCTGCTTCGTGTTGGTGGCCAGGAGTTTAAAGCACACAAGGCCGTATTGGCAGGTCTGTGCCACAACAAGCAACACATGCGTCGTTTAGTGTACAATAGAACCATATAATTAATGATACTGTAATTAGTTTGGGGTAATCAACTACAGCCATTTCCTGTTTTACACTGAATTTTATTAACTTACACTGGCAAATGCTTACGTCAATTTGTAATGCTTTTTGTTAAAGGATACATCAGTAAATATGTGTAATGAATTCAACTGAGTCACAGATGCACTTCTTCAACCGACACACGGGGTACTACCCCGTAACACATGAACAACCTATGGTGGTGGACCACCAGGCTATCTACACTAATTACACGGGAATTAGCTACGACGGACCGGACCCTGGCCGGGGTCCGGGTCCACGTGTTGGTGACTCTTGTAGGACGTAGATTCTTCAGGATGAACAACAGCAGCCGGTCCCTCTCAGGGACCCGGCTTTTATCCTCTGTGGCGGGGGTGGCTCCGCCCTTGGCCACGACCACCTTCTGGAATCCTCTAGCGGGTTCCCGGCCCTGACATGTGACCACCCCTAGCCCCCACCTGGGGGCCCTGTGTACACTTTACCGGTCACGTGTCCTTCGTGGTCAAGTGCCATGGCCCTTGGTAACCCCATTCCCATGGCCAGCACTCTCACACCCTATCCTGTAGGGGTCGGCACCGCACGCAGAGCGTGGTGCCACTCAGCACTGTCAGACAGCGCTCACCATGCCCCTCTCGGGCTGGTACTGCACCCACATCCACGTGGTGCCCGCGATGTTAATACATCGCACGCCGTGCCTCTCTATAGCCGGCATTACACAGTGACATTCGCGATGTCACTACATATATAAATGTAATATTGTATTGTGTGAGAGATGAACATATTTAATTAGCCTGTTGCTAAAGTTTTTATTCCGTTTTTATTTACTTCACTATATCGTTGTTGTGCAGGAATTCATTTTTCACAATGCAGTTATGGTGTAGGTTTTGAGCCTCTAATTTGGACATTTATTTGCGTCCATGTTTGACAAATCTGTAATGGATATGCCATATGAAATAAAATATGGATCTGGATTTTACCTCTTTTGTATCTAGATTATTTGATCTCTAGATATAACATCTAAATGTGTCTGTACCACATTCTGGTGTTTTTCCAATTCACTGTACAGTAAAACCTTGAATTGCGAGTAACTTGGTCTGCAAGTGTTTTGCAAGACGAGCAAATTTTTTTAATAAATATTAATTTGATAAACGAGTGAGGTTTTGCAATACGAGTAGTACGTATACGCTTTGTCTGCCGAGCGTCACGTGATCACAACTGATATACGAGTGCTTTGATATACGAGTGCTTTGGATTACAAACACGTTTCCGGAACAAATTATTCTCGCAATCCAAGGTTTTACTCTATTTGTTAACAGTTGCTTTACCTTTTTCAGGTCGGTCACTTGTTTTTAATGCTATGTTTGAACATGAAATGGAAGAGAGCAAAAAGGTATCTTTAAATGCAATCTTAATACAGCACATTAATACTGTGATCATACATTTCCAAGGTGCATTTGTCACAATGGATCGGTTGATAAGTATCTCTTGAGAGTGCTGTCAAATGTTGAACTATTACCCTAGTAACTCTTTTGGCGCATTGCACGTTTATTATCAAAAAGTATTCATTCCGAGGGAATGTTAGATTGTATTTTATAGCTATTTTTTATACAACATTTCACAGAAGGCCATTGCATGTGTGTCAAGAATGGATTTATTACGCGCAATAAATAGTCATCGGCAAGTTGAATACAACTTGAATGGAGCCACTTTACATGTGTTGTGTAGATATAAAGGATGTTTATTTAATTTAATGCTATATTTTCGTCTCCCAATATATGCCGAAGTTAATTTGAATATATTGTGTTGCTACCTTGCAGAATCGAGTGGAGATTAATGATGTGGAGCCTGACGTGTTCAAGGAAATGATGAGTTTTGTCTATACGGGAAGGGCTCCAAACCTGGAGAAGATGGCTGATGAGCTGCTGGCCGCTGCTGACAAGGTTACACGCTTAAAATATTAACATGAGATCGCACCACCTTGTGATGTATCGGTATGCAGTTGTAGGTCGCAAGTGAAATTAAAACAGCATTTAGGTATTTTCTAAAGCCCGTGTCACAAATAATATGAATAGCAAATGTATATGATGTAGACGTTCACATTAGTGCTTTCAGGTTTTGGAATTGATGTCCTGGGAGATGATTGAATTTTCAACAAAAAATATAAATTGTCATGCAATTTCACAATTGAATTGAATGTCAAACTGGTATTAGTCCATGCTAGAGGCTAGTACGTGTGCATTGAAGTGCATTCACATGCAGCATTTTTATCCTAAGTGCAACCATTTGGCTGTGTGTTCTTGTATTGAGGGTTTTTTGTTAATCACATTAACAATTGATACAATTAGTAATAAAATAAAGGGAAGTGTTTTAAAAGATTGTTTGATATGGCATGGCTGTATAGAAATAAATTGGAACAAATATACTTTTATTAAGGAAACGGATATCCTGCTGTTCCTGAAGATCTGCCAGATAATCAGTTAAGAGTCATTACTCTCCCTTCTGGAACATCATATTCAATAGTTCCTAAAGCGATTGTAATGAAATAAGAATACAAATCGTATAAAGTCGCATGTTCAAGCTTTGTTCATTAAAGTTTAATATTATGCTAGAGTTGAAATATGGTGGCTTGCAGTTGCATTGTTTATCAGCTTAACAACCAAACTCTTTAAGCTCTTGGAAAACAACATCTCACCTCCTTTGTAATTTGCATGACTTTGTAACCAATATAATAAAGTTTAGGACAAGGACCCCTAATTATAGTAGAGATCAATAAATACATGACTTAAAACATAAATATGCTGAAAGGTTGATGCCATGTTTTAAGAAAATTCTCAAACATTTGACTGCTATATACTGCGTTTATAAAGTAGTTCATGGGGTGAGGGAATGTTATACAAGCGAAATAGGTAGAGAAAATAGTGTTCTTAATACTGAAATTGCACTTTGTTTTTACTTTTCTCAAGTATGCATTAGAGAGGTTGAAGGTGATGTGCGAGGAGGCACTATGCACAAACTTGTCGGTGGAAAATGTTGTAGAGACTTTGATCTTGGCCGATTTGCACAGTGCAGAGCAGTTGAAGGCCCGGGCCATTGACTTCATAATAAACAGGCAAGTCTAGTGAGAGTGTGACTGTCACTGAGCTGCGTAACATTGATGATGTTACCTGGCAATTTGCATTACAGTCCCTTTTAATGGAGACTAACCGTTTGCCCCAATCCTTATAGACACTGCTTATTAGGAGCTCGCTTAACCCTGACTTGTACTTGCAGTCATGCGATGGACGTAATGGAGACGGCGGGCTGGAAGTCCATGGTTCTGTCTCGCCCTCACCTGGTTGCGGATGCTTTCCGTGCCTTGGCCACGGCCCAGTCTCCACAGCTGGGACCTCCATGCAAGCGTCTCAAACAGACTTAACGGTGGCAGGCAAAGAACATCTATGACCAGGAAAACTTTGGCTGCACGGTGCGGTTATTTACCTGTGGCCTCCATGCAAACAACCGTGAAGACTTTGCATCAGACTACCAACTTTCCTCTGCTTTGAAAATAATGTTAATTTAAGCAAATATGTTTACTTTCACAAAAAGGTGGCCAAATTCACTTTACCATGTAATATAGTGTTACATCTATACATCTACAACTCTATAAACAAGTATATATGTAGAAAAAGTGGAAAACTACAACCTAATAAACACCACGACATATCCCAATTGAGAGAGTGTAAAATAAAACGTTCGATGTGATTGTCCCTAGGTGGCAGGACAATTTGGTTCAATTGTTTAGTTAAGCAAAAACAATGGTCTAAAACCCTGCAATGTCTACCTTAACGTGAAGGATGAGTATTCGTCCAGTGTCTGTGTACTCAAGGTTACAGATAGTGGTATAGGGAACAACCAGTTCTAAAAGATAAGAATGTGCCAAGCCATATAAGGCCTTAATTCAAGAGGTAAACTTTTCAGATTGATTTTTCATTGCACAGACAGCTTATGCATTGACTAGAACAGGAGTACTATGATTGCGCGAGTTTGAAGACTGACAAAGATAATATTGCAGTCGTGTATCCTGCGTATAACAAAGCATGGATGGAGTGCTCGGTGTAAGAAAAGGCAAGGCACAGCATCAATTTGGCCATGTTACGCAGTTGATAACATTTCACTTTTTTGCTCGTATGGGCTTTCATGTATGACCCAAAGGTTTTTGACTTACAACAAAAGTAAATCTTATGTCCATCAATTTAGTAGTTTGTATTCACGGAAACAAGATGTGCTGTTTTCTAAGTTTTGTTTCGTATTATATTGTAATGATTTGTTTTTATTATGAATTTCATCTATTACCAACTCGTAGCATCATGTCAACCCAGAGTTTTACGTGATTGGAAGGACCATAATTTTTGCATCAGCGCTGTTTTACGTAACCTCTCACTTAAAATTAAATTGTACATAAAATTGCATAAGCTTTGAAGGATTACACACATAGATTTGGAAGCACAGATTTAAATAATATTCAAAGCTGCAGGATATAATATGAAAGTACAACAAATGAGCAGTGTCATGGATTTGAGTCGATTTGAAGAATATTACAATCTAATGCAATGTGTTGGGATATGAACAAATGCAAACGACGAGAATGTTGGAGTTTTTTTTACGTGTTAAACGTACAAAACAAGTTGGATAATACATGCAAAATTAAGGATAGCCAGTGTTGTAAGCAGTCTATTTATTTTGTTATTTGTTTAATATTTTAGTTTCGTCCTTATATATATTTGATGCTAAAGATGTATATGGTACATTGCACTCTACCTATTCAATTAAAAACTGATTAGGTGATTCGGGGAAGTTATTTGTTGTCATGGTGAGAGTTAAAGCATTGAAATCTGATTGGGGTTCTAATCTGCAGCAAGTCTATGCTGTCATAAGTGAGTGTGAGTGCGGTGGACTAATTGACCCCTGAAATGTATCAGGCAGTTACCGATAATGTACTCTTCAAATTGTTGCCTTGTATGACTTCCGAAATTGAAAACACTTTGCGCCAAATGTAAATGTTTATTGGAAAATGGATATACTGTAACTGCCAAAAAATATATATAATTGCAGAAATAATAATATGGTCTTTGTAAAAAGTGTGTGTTTTGAAAAAGTGTGATTGCATGCAAGACAGTTTTGGGTTCTTCCCACGAGTTTTTTTGCATATTCAGAGATGAAAATATGTTAATTGGTTAAATTAAAATTTTTTGCTACAATTGTAATACAAAAATATAAACTTGAAGCTAGAAATGCGGTATAGTGCCCCAATGTTTGACCTTTTTATCTTTTTCCATTACAGATAATACTGTTTTGGATGTCATATAAATGTTTTGTAAGGCCCTTTTACAATGAATTGTCAGCAGATGATTGGAATTGCAAAATGAACCATTCTTGTATATTACGTGTTTTCTAAATTGATTTGCATTATAAATGGCAATATAAACCCTTTTCATGTGGTAAATATATTACCGTTATCTGATCTCTTCTAGAAATCAGTATTTGGATATAAGAAAAAAAGCTGCTTTTAGCTCTGCACCACTTATTCCACATTTTTTTCATTAAAATTGTTTTTGATGTTAATATTTTCATTCATGACATTTTGCAGTGTTACACTTTTTATTTTCGGTAAAGTCTCGTCGAAAGAAATTACTACACTTTACCCGAAAGAACCAAAGAGTCATTCCTGCAGTCACGAAAGCTTTGAATCTATTTTGCTGTGTATTTAAAAGTTGAAAAAACATGAATGTACCTGGAAATATGTCCAGTTTAAGTTGTCATGTTCTTTACTCTGGGAATGTTACAGATATGTGGATTTGTCAAATTTCAATTGACACCCAACAACAACATTTTAACAAGTTGTATTTTGGAGCCTTGCCACTTTTATAGGCATGTTTACCATGTGTTGATAAACAGTTCACTGGAGAATTGTAATGTGTTCACTGTTCATCATTTACAGCGTTTTGTCAACCCACTGCTTAAACGAAGGCCTCACCACACCATGTCGGTCATTCTTCACCCACTGATGTTAACTGTGGCTGGGAATTGAACTGGTTGTTTCGTCAGTTTCCTAGTGCCACCACTCCATTCAATTACATCCTGTTTAATGTGTATAATTATAAGTGGCATTCTTACTCTTTGGTTCTATTCGGTAAAGTCACGTAGGTAAAAAAATTAAAACAACAAAAATCACGACGTTTCGGCCACAACACAAGCGGCCTTCAGGTGAAGGGACCAACCTGTCCAGCGGGCAGCGTTGGAGTGAAGAAAGCCAAGCGCTGGTCGCCTCCCTTTAAGCTGTGAGGGGGCAAACAGCAAACGCTCTGACAAAGGAAATTAGCATGAAACGCACCACTGACAAAGTTTGGAATTAGCACAAGATGATAATACACCTCCCTGGGAGTTTGGAATACCACTATGCATGTTGTTGCGTTGCAACAACAACATGCATAAATACAAACTGACAATTTCATCCTTGCAGTCACGAAAGCTTCAAATCTAGAAGTCGCATTCTATTTTTGGTGGTCATACGTTCAGTATTTTCTGCTGAACTGAGTGTTGGATTTATTCATTTTAAATGTACTTTTTGCTTGGTTACATTTTGCTCAGGTAACAGCTCGCATTTGCGGTAATTGGTGCCATAAATCAATGTCTTGTCTGGCATTAGACACGTCTGTACGAACAGTGTTTTCATTAGCCTCCATTTATCAGGGGAACAACTAAGCTCGAAGGGGCAGTACGTGTCGTTCTGGTCACTCAACACGACGTGTACTGTTCACGGACCACTGAGAAAACGCGTTGCAACAACAACATGCATAAATACAAACTGACAATTTCAGCCAGTGCAGCAGCTTTATATAGCATGACCACATCGATTCAAGTTTCACAAACCTCTTATTCGTATGTGCAGACGTGTAGCAACTACAATAATGTTTCTTTGAGGTGGTAGAGCCGGATGACTGCGTCAGCTGTAGCAGATTGTATCACTGTAATGCCTCCATTATGTTTGTGAATCGGGCATTGAATTGTTATATGTTCCATGGTTCTGGGTGAGCCCAGTCGCACACTGGAGAGTTTTTTCTGTTTTCCTTTTTTGTGCATCGACCGGATGTTGTTTAGGGTAGCCCGTAAGCTTTATGGAAGATCGAAGCCAGGTACCTTTTACATCGGGTCTTTCATGAGGTGTTTGTGTCTTGTGGACTTCATTCAGATTTCCAAGAATCACGTTTGAATGTTGACTTAAAGCTTTCGTGACTGCAGGAATTCACATTCTTGGGTCTTTCGGTAAAGTCACGTAGATAGGTTCAAAGAAAATAACAAAAAAACTACGACGTTTCGATCACAGCACAAGCAGTCGTCATCAGGAGAGCAATCTTATTATCCCTGAGATCAGGGCTAGGCCAGCCCTGAACAAGATCCGTTTACCATTGGGAGAAGTGACAACAGCAGATGTCAGTGTGAAGGCGATCGGTATTACCTTAGTGTCGCGGCATCTCTTCAGAAATGTGAGTGACTTGATCGAGTCGACGGATCTTGTTCAGGGCTGGCCTAGCCCTGATCTCAGAGATAATAAGATTGCTCTCCTGATGACGATTGCTTGTGTTGTGATAGAAACGTTGCAGTTTTTTTGTTATTTTTATTATTTTCTTTGAACCTATCTACGTGACTTTACCGAAAGACCCAAGAATATCACGTTTGAAGTTACATTGTTGAAGGTTAAGCGCGTGGGTCCAAAAAGGCTTGCGCGACTCGAGTGCTGGCGAGGGACTGTATTGAGATCCGAATGGATGGGGAGACGTTCGTTTTTCCACGATTTGCTGTGCTTCCCGGACAGTTGCAGTATTGAGGCAAATGGATGGGGAAGTGATGCGTGGCAACTCGAGAAGCCAGGATTTTGGATCCTGCTTTAAGGTTCCAGTGCCACCGCATTGCATCGTTCAATTGGACATCAACAAGCCGGGTGTGTGCCGAGCTATTTATGGTCCATGCCGTTGCACAGAATACAAAGGGACCATGGCTTATACCATAGCACCGGTGATAAATAAGAATTATCAAACAAGAACATGGAACAAAAGCTGAAAAGTATTTAGGAAAAAAGCGTGGAGCGGTGCATGCTGAGAGTTACTCTGGGATGGAAAGAGGAATGCAGATGTACTGACGTCGCAGACGTCGCTGTGTAATGCCGGCACTAGAGGGGCACGGTGTGCGATGTACTCACATCGTGGACACCACTTGTATGCGGGTGTCGTGCTGGCCCGAGAGGGGTTCTGTGAGCGCTGAGTCATAGCGCTGAGTGACACCACGCTCAGGTGTGCATTGCCGACCCCTACAGGATGGGGTGTGAGAGTGTCAGCCATGGAATCGGGTTACTTTAGGCCATGGCACTCGGGTTGACCCCGGAGAACACGTGACTGGTAAAGTCTACACAGGGTCCCCAAGTGGGGGGGCTAGGGGTGGTCACGTGTCGGGGCGAGATCCTGCTCGAGGATTCTAGAAGGTGGTCGTGGCCAAGGGTGGGGCCAGCCACGGCCACGGAGGATATAAGCTGGGTTCCCCAGAGTTGCTGTTGTCATCCTGAAGATCTACATTCGACGTCCGTGAAGAGTCACCAACACGTGGACTTGGACCCAAGCTGGGGTCCTGTCCGTTGTAGCTACTCCCAGTGTAGTTAGTGTAGTTAGCCTGGTGGTCACGTAGCTAGTTACGGTGTAATTAGTGTAGTTAGCCTGGTGGTTACGTAGCTAGTTACGGTGTAATTAGTGTAGTTAGCCTGGTGGTTACGTAGCTAGTTACGGTGTAATTAGTGTAGTTAGCCTGGTGGTTGCGTAGCTAGTTACGGTGTAATTAGTGTAGTTAGCCTGGTGGTTACGTAGCTAGTTACGGTGTAATTAGTGTAGTTAGCCTGGTGGTGACGTAGCTAGTTACGGTGAAATTAGTGTAGTTAGCCTGGTGGTTACGTAGCTAGTTACGGTGTAATTAGTGTAGTTAGCCTGGTGGTGACATAGCTAGTTATGGTGTAATTAGTGTAGTTAGCCTGGGGGTTACGTAGCTGGTTACGGTGTAATTAGTGTAGTTAGCCTGGTGGTTACGTAGCTTGTTACGGTGTAATTCGTGTAGTTAGCCTGGTGGTTACGGAGCTAGTTACGGTGTAATTAGTGTAGTTAGCCTGGTGGTGACGTAGCTAGTTACGGTGTAATTAGTGTAGTTAGCCTGGTGGTGACGTAGCTAGTTAGGGTGTAATTAGTGTAGTTAGCCTGGTGCTTACGTAGCTAGTTACGGTGTAATTTGTGTAGTTAGCCTGTTGGTTACGGAGCTAGTTACGGTGTAATTAGTGTAGTTAGCCTGGTGGTGACGTAGCTAGTTACGGTGTAATTAGTGTAGTTAGCCTGGTGGTCACGTAGCTAGTTACGGTGTAATTAGTGTAGTTAGCCTGGCGGTCACGTAGCTAGTTACGGTGTAATTAGCGTAGTTAGCCTGGTGGTTACGTAGCTAGTTACGGTGTAGTTAGTGTAGTTAGCCTGGTGGTCACGTAGCTAGTTACGGTGTAATTAGTGTAGTTAGCCTGGCGGTCACGTAGCTAGTTACGGTGTAATTAGCGTAGTTAGCCTGGTGGTTACGTAGCTAGTTACGGTGTAGTTAGTGTAGTTAGCCTGGTGGTCACGTAGCTAGTTACGGTGTAATTAGTGTAGTTAGCCTGGTGGTTATGTAGCTAGTTATGGTGTAATTAGTGTCATTAGCCTGGTGGTCACGTAGCTAGTTACGGTGTAATTAGTGTAGTTAGCCTGGTGGTTACGTAGCTAGTTACGGTGTAATTAGTGTAGTTAGCCTGGTGGTCACGTAGCTAGTTACGGTGTAATTATTGTAGTTAGCCTGGTGGTTACGTAGCTAGGTACGGTGTAATTAGTGTAGTTAGCCTGGTGGTTATGTAGCTAATTACGGTGTAATTAGTGTAGTTAGCCTGGTGGACACGTAGCTAGTTATGGTGTAATTAGAGTCGTGATTCATAATAAAGGTTTTTGGGTTAGATCGCGTTATTTATAAATGTGTCGTAACCCTCCACCACCCGACACGGCCAATCAGCAAAAAAAGTGTCACGTTGACAAAAGACAAAAGAGTTCACTATATCAGCCCACCGCTGTGTTGAAGGGTGAATCAACAACATTTACAGTTTGAATACGACGTTTCGCTGATAATTACATACAGCATCATCGGGCAATTCGCCAGAATGGTAAAGCCCTCACTTGCTCCCGGTCTTAAATAGAGCAGCAGCAGGGTGACGTCTTCATTTAACTCATTCAGGTGCAGTAATTATATAATCGATTGGTGATCAGTGACAGCGCCGTGACTACACGGGATGTCGCGCTTGGCCTGAGCAAAAGGCAGACGGCACAAAGAATGAAGACGCACAATGTGACACTGTGAACTTGCGAGACGATTTCGTTTTGCGCGTGCGATAATCACCGCCATTCTGCTGGGTAAAATGTGTAGTACTCTTTGGTTCTATTGGGTAAAGTCACGTAGGTGAAAATAACATAACAAAAAATCACGACGTTTCGGCCACAACACAAGCGGCCTTCATCAGGTGAAGGGACAAGACTGTCTGGAGGACAGCGCTGACTTTACCCAATAGAACCAAAGAGTATGGATCCTAGCAGTCACGAAAGCTTTAAATCTAGAATTAAAATGTGTAGTCCAATCGCTTGGCACTAAACATTTTATTTAAATGTGA
This sequence comes from Petromyzon marinus, assembly GCF_048934315.1. Taxonomy (NCBI): domain Eukaryota; kingdom Metazoa; phylum Chordata; class Hyperoartia; order Petromyzontiformes; family Petromyzontidae; genus Petromyzon; species Petromyzon marinus. The sequence goes on from NW_027422678.1 coordinate 110,022, forward strand.
AGACCTTTGTCGATCCACTGCTGGATAAATTCCTCCACCACGATGTTTCTGCCATGGGGGTTGTTTGACCATCATTCACCACATTGGTCAGTGTGGATTGGTGAAGGACAGGTAGGTGCCCAGAATTAGTTCAGATATCACTCGCTACTGATGTCATCCGTGATCAGTAATCAAACTTGAGTCGCTGCTGGGTTCATAGTGCATTGCGCTAACAATTGCACCGCTACTACACCTTAAACATTGAATGTCATCATTGACCACGATTAATCCACAGCTGGATGAAGACCTCCCGGTGCTATCCGTGTACCTGCTTGAGTCCCGAGTGGTTGGGGTCATCTGAGTGCAAGTGGTGTGTGGTTATCCACGTCGGGTGAGTTTCCTCACCAACCTGCATTGACCAGGGTATAATGACTAACGGTCACATATCTTCCCCACAATTTTAACGCATCTTGATACATTAACCTGAATCTGAAAATTTGAAATATCATTACGAGGAAATAAAACAGGAAGGAGACAGACTTCTAAACATGGATTTCTCTGTTAGATGCAGTCATTTGATGCCTCTATTTGTGATATCTCAGGGAACACGATGTGACAAATCAAGCATACCAGCTTATATGGAAGAATGTCTTGATTCCAGCTCTCAAATCAACAGATCGACACGATGCTTATATAAATAACCACATTGTACAGCTTACCGACCTACCAAGGAGTTGACCCGTTCTTTCGATGTCCTCTAGTACACAGGTAACTATAGGCTACAACAGGTGTTTCGTAAAGCCAGTAGATACACCTTTCTGCGGCCCACTTTTCACTTCCCACAAAATCAGCAGCCTGCAATACAATGCAGCGATACGGTCCAATTTACACTTCAATGGCGACTAATGGGAGATGCGAATGGACCGTGGAAGACTGGCCCACAAACTTCAGTTTGAGAATGCAGAGGACTGGATGGAAAAATGCCAAGGAAATCCCGATCGGATACCCCCCCCCCCCCCCAATCTCTCTCTACGAAGAGTTGACGGCGGGGATTTGAGAGGCGGCAGCAGCAGCAGCAGATGGTGGCCGTACGCTTGTGGCAACGAAGCCCTGAGTAGCCGTCCCTGCAGGTGCACACGCCAGGGAGCCGCGCAGCGCCCGCCGTTGATGCAGCCATCTCGGCACAGCGATGTTCGGGGGGCATCGCCAGAGGCGCACGGGAGGAGGAGCCTTTAGCCGTCGGCAGAATCCTTGCATCGGGTAGAGCGGCCCCAGACATCGTCGTCGTCGTCGTTGTCGTCGGCCGCTAAGTGATCGGAAAGGCGATGATGACGCATTGGCGAATGTTCGTGCGTGTGTATGTGGTCACAACGGTGACTTCCTGGGCCTCAATTATGTCGGCTCAGACTTAAATGAGTACCTGGTGTGCTGTGGATACGTCAGCATTGGGGCGACAAAAGCGGCTTTGGGGCCGTCCATAAATGACGTCACGAGATTTTGGACGAATTTTGACCCCCCCCCCTCGTCATTGTCACAAATGTCTGACCCCCCCCCCAAAAAAAAGATAAAACATGCTTCAAATCGCTTTAAACTATTGTCATTGTAGTGCGTATTTATTGTGCCGCTGCACTCTGATGTTGTAGGAGAAAACATTTATTAACAAGTCTATTTAATTAAGTGGAGCGTGTTGTCTATATTTATTTAAAGTTGCGCATTTTGATGTGACGTCACATTTCTCACCCCCCCCCCCTCGTCACGCATCGTCACAAATGTCTGACCCCCCCCCCAGGTGCGTGACGTCATTTATGGACGACCCCTTTGGCGTGGTGTTGGCCACACCACCTACTCGATACAAGACGTACACAAGCTGAAGAATCAGACTGGCGAACGAGAGGCAGAATTGAAATAAATACATCGTGACACGGTTGGCATAGATGAGGTGAAAAGGAAAGGAGAGCACCCCATACCTCTGAAGAGTGGCATAACCTTTCCTATCATAGGGGCACAGCTGACAGTAATTCTAGAGGAATGGGATTATATTATTGCTGTCTCTGAGAATCGCACATTGTGTTTGATCGCTCTCATCGGATAGGGCGACCTGAAAAACTGGCGGTGTACTTTCTCACTCTCGCTTGTGTACAATTACGGGTTACCAGAGCACAGAATGCAAGCTCACATTCACTCGGGTAAGATGGGCTGCAAGCACAGTGGCCAGATGTTAACTACCTCGCCTGGTATACAGGAGGTCGTTGGTTCGATCTCGACTGACGCCTGCTGCTGTATATTTGGATGTTCTCCCCTTGATCGTGTGGCTTTTTCTCCGAGTCCTCCGGTTTTTCCCTCCCAATTCAGAAGCATGTGTTTGGAGTATTTGGCTGCTAGAAATTTTCACACGATAAGCCACTTCGTTGAGCTATCATTTGTGGCCAGGTCGCTTCTAAAAAAAAGAGCTTTACAGCTCAGTGGGCCCTGGTAAAATAAAAAAGTTTTAATTTAGTATGAGAGGGCAACATTCTCGTCGGTAATGGCATAAGACAGGAGGCGGCAGTGTATACGTGGTGCATCTGCGTTCGAGGCTTAGCCAATTTTCACAGCCTCAGATCAATCCACTGCTGGATGATGCCTTTCCCCATATTATATGGGTTACTTGACCATACTGCACCACACTGGTCAATGCGGTTTGTTTGAAGGAGTCCAGATATCACTTTCAATTCATGTTATAGTCATTCCCTGTAATCGAACTTACAGTGAGGGAAAAAAGTATTTGATCCCCTGCTGATTTTGTACGTTTGCCCACTGACAAAGAAATGATCAGTCTATAATTTTCATGGTAGGTTTATTTGAACAGTGAGAGACAGAATAACAACAAAAATCCAGAAAAACGCATGTCAAAAATTTTATAAATTGATTTGCATTTTAATGAGGGAAATAAGTATTTGACCCCTCTGCAAAACATGACTTAGTACTTGGTGGCAAAACCCAGGAGTGTCCCACTTTTGTAGAGGAAACCTTTACAGCAAAATCATCAAACACCCACCACCCCCACCCCACTACCGTTCCCAAAGTCCGCCGAGTGGAAGGTCATGGCAACGCAAGAAAGTCGACTGATCTTTCACGAGGCCAGGACTCCCCACGCCCATGTCTGAGGGTTCTAAGGTCAACTGTAGTTTAGATTAACAAAAATATCTGAATGCAACCGCAACTCACAAAATAACAAAATTAACCCAGAATGCACCAAATCTCGTCAGATCTTTGAAGCTCAGCCGGGGAAGAGCCTGGGTTTAGTGCTTAATTTGAAGACTGTCTGGGAAAAGCAGACGTTTCAGGCCTTGCGCTGCAAGTTGGCCAACAGATGTCGGTGTACGGTGACGCTTTTTATATTCTTGGTTATTTTGGTAAAGTCACGTAGAAGGGAAACAATAAAATAAAAATGTAAAACATCTATGCAGTTGTCGAGTGTTACCCCCCCCCCCCCACCACCTTTCGTATGCACAGGTAATCTCCGAGTTACTCCGGTTTCCTCTCACGAGCCAAACAAGCTACAAAGGAATTGGTCGAACATCTGAACGCTGGAACTTCATGAATACAAAATCTCAGAAACAGTCAGGATTTCCTGAGTAAATGAACGGGAAAAAAAATATTCTGACAGTATTATTATTATCACCCACGGATGCGCATGTGAGCGGGGCTTAATTTCAACCACGTCCCACACACGGCACACCACGTCCAGTACGCACTTCTCACACTACGGCCGTGGCTACACAAAAAAATCACGTGTGCCTCCTCCGGTCTACCAGCGACCCGGAAAATATTCCATGAGAAATGTAAGGCCTCCTCGTGTGCGGGCGCGCCACGCGTGAAGACTGAATGGACTTTGGGGGGCTGTGGCCCTCTGGTTGTACGTGGAATGTACGGGGGGTGTGGTGGTTGGCCCAACTGGATGCGGACCGCTATAAATTCCGTGCACTGCACAAACCCCCGGAATAAAACCACGGCCTTTGCCGGACCACTGGGGGCAACCAGCGAGCTAAAAAGAGGTCAGAGTTGGAAAAGGTCCACCCCCCCCTCCCCCTTCTTTCTCTCCCCCTCACTTGTGAAAATGAATGAACAATTTGTTCGATTACAATGCCATTGTTTCGAAGAGATCAAACGGATTATCTTTCGTCTTGGCTACACAGCCGTACGTGTGCGTGTATACATCCCCCGTTTGTCAATCCACTGCTGGATAAGGGCTCACGCCACCCAGCAGTCGGTAGTGAGGGGTTATCTGACCACACGTCAGTGTGTCTTGATAAAGCTCAGGGGGAGTACAGACACAAAATGGATTTAGCTGCACTGCCCGGAACGCCCACTACTACTGCACCTGTGTTTTGTGCAAGGTGGTCGCCCATCCGAGCAGTATCCAGGCTCAAAACCTGCTCAGACGAGATAGGTGCGCGGTTAGGCCGCAGGCCAATAGGGGTCGCATGCAGACACTTCTAGAACACAAATCGCATGTCATTGTGGTTTGCGTTGACAACACTGCACGTCGGCGTCACGAGCGACTAGTCCCATGCTGTGGACCCTGGGCAATAATCATTGGCAAATAAAAACAGATAAGTAGCTGGATATAAGCACACCTGCTATAAGCACAGTTCTTATATGGCAACACATTCTTACGTTACACTGGTGGCCTTGCTCTGTAAAGGGTGTGCTTATATCCAGATTCTACTGCAACTGGCGGGCGTGTTAGGAAAACTTGATAACCCACACAAGCAGCACACCTTCGTGAGAGGTAGGGCTTTGTAAAAGAGAGTAAGGGGATGGAAGAGATGATGCGAGCGAATGTTTTAAGGCCACTGTGCGGAACATCTGTACGGGGAAAGTTCTATTGTCAAGCGCTTCAAAGAAGTCACACGTGGGGTTAGAGAGAAGAATAATAAGTGTGGGTTACCAGGTTATTCTGGGACACCCCTCGATTGTGGTGCAATTGCTAGAGACCCTACGACAGCACCGTCACATTTGATCATCAACCGCAACTAAATCATTATTAACATCTAAAGATTCCAGTAATAATAAGCGACTTAACATCACCATTCCTGCCTCCCCAATCTAATTACAGTGGCGAGTAAGTTCACCGAGCGAGCGATGTCAATTATAATGATGTTCTAAAGCGTTTGGAGAGCTTAAAATTTAAAGAACGAGAGCGGAGTCTCGACATTTACGACTTGGAAAAATTGAAAAACCGCCATTTTAATGACAGGCCCCTCAAATGTAAGACCAAAACATTTTAGACTTGGGTGTCTTATTTTTTCACAAACTCAGACTTAATCAAGTTTGCATCTGGAGATGCTGAAGGGTGACACATTCCAAACATGACATCAGATTTTAAAATCCGAAAACTGCGATTTGCCCTCTTAAAAATTCCGTGGGCTAAAACTTGTGTGTGTGTGTGTGTTTGTCGTTTGCAAGCTTGGGTCCTGCGAAAGTATTGTCTGGAAGTGTTGAAGGATGTCAAATCCAAACATGACAGAATTTAAAAAATTCGGCATCCGCATTGTTGCTTAATTTCAGCCTAAGCCTGTTCAGGTTTGCGTGTGTACGTATAGACGGTGCTTTGAAGGGGGTTGGCATTCGAAACATGTCGCGTTTTTCAATAACTGAATTTTCGGGGGATTTCTTTTTGTAAGTGCGTGGCACACAGGGTGGTGCGCTGCTATGCAGGATTTTCAAATGGATACGCGCGACATTGACAGCATAATTGGAAATCACATCGACAAGCGCCATAGGGAATATCTTCAATGACATTCATTTATATTTTTATTTTTTCGATTTTTATATTTTACGTGCCGAAAGTTGTTTTTGCGCCAATTTTTATTTTGCTTCTCACCTGCGCCGAAAAAAAATACACTTAACGTGAAATATATTCGGGGAGGGGGGCGGGGGGGGGCAGGAAACTAAAACAACACGACACAATAGTTCAAAGCTAGGCACACGTTGCACGCTGCACTGAAACTCTGCGTGAACTACATGTGAACTACATGTGAACTACATGTGAACTACATGTCAACTGTGAACGCCGTTTTGTCAACAGCGCTGGATGCAGCAACAATACGTTCCTAACGCACGAGCAGCTACGGCAGGGAGCAATGTTGGGATTAACCACAGGTTGTCGCCCCAGGAGGTAGCCGTGCAGAGGAACGCAAGCATCGTTTCCGGAGGATAGCTCTCCGCAGCTGGGCCGCTCGCGTCTCTCCTGTTTTGTTAAAAAATAAAGGCACTTTTGAAGGCGGAAAACTGGCTACACGCGTTACGCCAGTACTATCCTGTGCGCGCAGGTTATGCATGTAGGTAAATACTAGGCATGTACGAATAAGACTACCCCCCCCCACCACCCAGCAGTTCGACGTATCGTCATCACTCGGGCGCTGCGATAGATTCAAGATTAAACAATTTGGTTTTAATTACCAAATGTGGTGAACGCGGCACCTCGAGTGCCTGCGGTGGATTAGGTGACCGGATCAATTAGGTGGATTGCACGGATGGAATGCAAGTGGTTTCCCAGTAAAAGTGGAACATCTGGACCAGCGCAAGGGGTGAACGTTCGGCCAACGTTGGCCAAACGGTTTACTGGGCGATTCTAACGTTCGCTATTTGCCACACGTGTTGCGAGCATACGGAATCGCCGTCGATCGAGGATTCTGATCCGCTGCGTCGTTACTACGACCGATAAAAACACCGGTCCTGCAGTGGGTCACCATCGATGATGAAACTCGCATTTGTATTGTTTCACACTTTTTTTCGTTCTCGTCTCTACGGTTTTCGTTTACTCAACTTGGCCCGACTGCGATGCGTACCGTGTCGCTCGGACATCGTTTGCATCACTTGTAAATGACAAATTCCCAAATGCACGATTAGATGCGAACGTTTGTGGGTGTAGGAATCGTTTGTTTACGGTCTATGCATCGCTACACGCCTAGTATTTGTGTATGCACACCCATACTTGTGTGTACAGATACGCTTATGCATGTAAAATACTATGGGCGATATTCTGATTTTAAAAAATTACTTGCTTGCATTTGTAACAACAATTATGGATCTTCTTATGGATTTTTGACCACTTACACGATGTCCTAATTTTTATGCGTTTTGGGGGTTTTAACAAGTGATGTCACGTGGCAATTACCTCCTGTCAAGTGACACCACTCTTGGCGTGAAGGTGATGCCACCTGTTTGTGACATCACTTTTTCAGATCAATATAAAGAATATTTATTTATTTTGTCCCAAATTTTACGTCTCAGCCTGGATTGCAAGATTTTTCAGATTAATCTGAAAATCGGGAACATCCCTAATAGTAATACATATACATCATAATTCTAACAGCATGCATTTAATGTCTCAATGTACACGTTTACTGTATAAGATTGTGAATGTACCTGTTACAGGGGTGTCCACCAATCACTGAAGAAAATGGATTACAGTAGACTGCAGTCCTAGCTATGTTTATGAAATCACATAACCCATTCACACTTGGTAATGTGAAGATTTCATCATCTGTGTCTCATGCCCTCCTCTCGACCGCCACATGTCGACCATCGCGTTGACACGCATCATATCGAGATTTAAAAGTCCCAGGTGTTTGCCAACATCACGTGCTTTTCTCGTGTGCTGCTATCGGCGACCACTCTAGAAAGATGGATGACCAACGGATGCAGTTATTTAGGAATTGGTGATTTTGCACAATGACCAAGGCGGAGACATTTTTGTGCGCTCGGCACGCGCCTCTGTGCGTGCTGCCGACACGGATTCGCTCGAGGTTTTCGCAAACGTTAAATGCAAGCACGGTAAGGATGATTTTTGCTGCCAATATTTCAGCCAGGGGGACACGTTAAAGATCCCTTGGCGTAGTTCGCAAGAGTGGGACCACTGTGCGCTGGTGTCAGGGTCCACGTTTGGCGAAAATTACACCGCAAATTATCTCGATTGGATACATGGTGTTCATCACTCTCCCTACTGCCCATCCGAATGCCCCAGGTCAGTCTTCACATGAGACCATCCTGGTCTCTTGGGTTCTCACCTGCATGAACATAGCAAACTTGAAACTTGAACCGCACAGTTCAATTAGATGTATAATTACGATTATTTAATTATGGGTACATTCAAGGACAACACACCCTGTACAGGACAATGTGCTATACATACGAATATAATTATATGGGCCTAAGTAAGCAATGTCAATGTACGCCCCATAAAAACATGTATGAATGTACACATGCATACATGCATGTATACATACATGCATGCATACACACATGACCTATGGGAAAAAATGTATGTGTATGGAAATACGTATACGTGTCAATGTACGCGCCATACAGACATATACCCATGCATGTGTTGCGTACACATACATGGGTATATGTTTGTAAATGTATTTACAAATGTATAGATCTGCCAACAAGTTCCTATGTAAATTATTAGTGGACTTATATATTTATATCTGTACATATGAATGCATGTGTGTAGGTATGAATGTACACATGCATGTATACATCCATGCATACACACGTAACCTATGGAAAGCAAATGTACATGTGTATGGAAATATGTATAAATCCGTGTATGTACATATGCAACAAGGCAGTGGGTGACCAGTGCCTCCAGGTTGAGGAAACAACAGCTTCCACTTCAGGTTTGTTCAACCTCCGGTGACGTGAGATTGAGAGGCACGCGTACAGGCCTCGTGTCAATCCACTGCTGTATGAGGACGACCCCCACCCCACGTCGTGCTGCTCCGTTGGGGTCACGTGACCACAATTCACCGTGCCGGTCAGTGCGGGTTAAAGGCGGCCAAGAATGGACACGGGAGCATAGAAGCACAATACGACAATGGATTTTGTCTGTGACGGCCCTGTGCTTTCCCCGCCCATCACTTGGCGCGTACAGGTGGATTCATTGAGAACTGGAACGTGAAAAAAAAGTCTGATGATGAAGAAGCTCCTTTGCTAGGGACCAATTATACGGAGCAGTTTATCCCGGGAAGATATGTGCCCCTGTCCGGTTGGAGAAAGCGCCGATGTAACTGCCGCTCCGAATCTTATTCGTGCCTTCATCGTGCTCGTTGATTAATCATGGAGGGACCCCTCTCTGTGGACTCCACAAATCTCCCACCTTCCTAAGTGCAAGTGATCGTCCAACCTTCAAACTTGCACCCATCAATGAGAACGCATCAACCCGGTACTCGGATCCCTCCACTGTGCTCTCAATCTAATTCCGACTCAACCGCAAGATGGAGGATCTTGAAGACGCCTTCAATGTCTTCAAGATCTTCCATGGGCTCTCAACGCTCCTACCTCTCCCCCCCTCTAATCGCCTATATTATCTGCACACCGGCAACTAAGATCTCCCATCTTACTACCCCTGTTCAAGTCCAGCCCAAAATCTTTCCTCGTCCTTCTTGTCTACGATCGTCTCAAGTCTCCGAAATGTTTCAAAGAAGAAAATGAATAAATACTTTCCTGTTTTTGGGCGATTCCCAGCGATGCGGATTTAGACGGTCTCTCAATGCGCTTGGATCGTATTGCCGATGAAGCCAATGCCGTCGCATTCCAGTTACTCAACGGATCCACCGGACGCGCGCGCCATTGCCCGAGACTGGAAAACCCGAGGTGGCACTTGTGGCCTCCTCAACCTGAAGCCACGAAAAACCTCTCCTATGCATTAAGTGCCTGGCATGAGCAATTCACATTTTCCAGATTCCGTATTCAAAGATCGCACGTGTCCAAAACCAACGGCGCCATGTTCAAGTTGAAACCGGTTCCTTGCGAAGCCTCGGGAGGTACCGGTGGGGCGAGTGGGAGGACGTGTCTCACGGTGGGCCCCCCCCCACCCCAAACTCCCCCTTCTCTCTCCTCGCCGTCTGCTCGATCTCCACCACGGTTCTAGTTTCTGTACCGTGCCGCAACATCGGACCACAGCCTCTGCATGTCCTCCAGGCCCCTGGTCCAGAGCTCGCGTAGCTTCACCCAGCCGGTGCGCGCCGTTATCAGCAGGTAGTCGGCGTTCTGCGGGTATCGCAGGATCGTGTAGCGGGCCATGACCAGCGACTGGCAGAACCTGCGGGGAAAAGTAGACCATGTTGTTGTTGTCGCCGTTGCTGTTGTGACGGTTAATATCGTTTGTTATTCAAGAGGGTTTTTGCTGCCGACTTGTTGATCGGCTGGGATTTTAGCGTCCAGGAATCGCAGCCATAGTTGGATCAAGTCTCGTGGTCAGCAGCAGAAGTGCCAGCAGAAGGAAAGTCGCCGTCTTCATCTTCCTCGTCTCCAGCAGCAGCAGCAGCAGCAGCGTGATCAGCAACATGATCGTAAACAACATCGCTATGAGTGTCTTTTCTATAATCATCATCACCGTCATCAGCAGCATCCGTAGAAGTGCTGTTAGCAACATCATGGTAATCAGCATTATTATGTCTTAACTGTTACTGATCCCCCCCGTTCACCAATACACATTAACCAGCATGGTGAAGTATGGTCAACCACCGCGACAATCGACATGGCATTGGCAAGACCTTCATTCATCATTGGTCTGATGAAGAGCTTTAAATAAATAATAAAGCACGTGTGTTTTTTTTGCCGCACAATCATCGAGTTTATCGGATTCTCGCCAGACTTGGATTAATTCTCGTTACGCAACCGCCACTGGTTTTTGAAGCCAACGTTTCCCGATGCGGCCAACGGCGATCCGGGCAGACCCGACCCGACCTGCCCCGGCCCCCCTCCCCACCTCCGCTCTCACCTGCACGCCACCAGGAAGTAAACGGCCCTACCTCTCGTCCTCGCTGAGGGCCTGCACGCTCTCGTAGCCGGCCAGGACGTGACCCCCGGCCTCCATCGCCTCTCCGCTCTCCACCATCATGTACATGATGGCCATGGCCAGGTCGTACACGTGGTAGCCGAACATCATCGAGTTGAGGTCCACAATGCCAGAGACGCGGTGCCGCGGCGCTCCCTCCGCCGACTTGGGCCCCTGCTGCTGCTGCTGCTCGCTTCCCGCGGCCACCTCCTGCACCAGGATGTTGTCGTCATTGAAGTCACCGTGGATTATGCCTGCGGCGAGGGAGAAAACGTCGAATTTGATTTCGTCCGTTGTCTTTTATTGTTGACCGTCCTCCCCTCGTCGCCGTCGTCATCGTTCGTGCCCGTGCCGTTTTTATTCCGGCCGCACGATTGGTGTTGCGCAAGCCGCGTGTGCGAGTCTAAGAACGGCCCCCGCAGAGTCTCAGTGAATAACCGACTTCTCCTGCCTTCAAAGGCACAGAATTACAATAACCCACCAGCGTCGTACAACCCTGTACAGGGGCGAGATATGGAGCGGTGTGTAGTGGTATGCACACCGCATCACGAGCCCTTGATTCCCGGCCATGGAGAACATCACTGATATCTGAACCAGTCCTGGGATCCTACCTACCTCCTCACCGACCAGCATGGTGAAGGAGGCAAAACAACCCCCATGACCCTACACAGCCTGGGAATGCCTTCGTCCAGATAGTGCATTGACAAAGGGCTGTACATTATTATTATGAGTATATGTGTAACAAAAACTGTTGAACACAATTTAGCATGCATTGAAAAATGATTTGGTAGAAATTACAATTATGATTTATATACAGTAGCATCTGAATGTAATAAACCTGTCATTTGATTTCACCTGTGATCCGTGTCTGTGCGAGTGTCCCCCATTACATGCATGCCTTGTAATGCATCTGTGTATGCTGGGTAAAAGTAATCACGTGAAGCACATTGCAAAGAAAATGCTTGCCACAAATGAATCACAATACCTTGCTGATCTCGTCAAGCAGCATAAACCATCACGCGAATTCGGGTGATCCTCGCAGCGGCTTTTGGCTAACCATCGAACAAACAAAGACGGTCACCGCATCGCGCGCTTTCAGATGCACTTTTGCGGCCATCTGAAAAGCTCTTCTTTCCGATATTAGGAAGGCACTGGAGCTATGCACTTTTAAACCTAGATTGAACACTAATTTATTTTTGAACTGATTTTTTGTGTTTAGTTTGTTGTCCTTCCCCCGCACCTCCGATTAGCACGGTTGGCTACGTACGGTGCGAAAGAAGTTCAACGTACACACGTACGCGGCACCCGTCGTGGCTTCAAGGCCTCGTCGGTGGCCTGAAGCGCCCCTCGCCCCCTGAGGCATGGAGCTACGTCCCGGGTGAAGCTGCGAGGCGAGCGTACATCTGGTAAACTTGTGCAGGTTGGGTTGGATCTCCTCGCGGAACTTGGCGATGACCTCCCTGACCAGACCCTGGTTGGGGTCGCCGTCCAGAGTGAAGAGGTAGGGCTCGAGCAGGTGGGTGTTTGACAGGTTCCAGATGAAATTGTCTCGTTGCAGGGAGTGCAGGAACGGGTGCTCAAACTATGCAGATGTTTAAAAACGAAGGCGGTAAGATGACAAAAAATGCAATACGAGATTAACATCGCATTGGCCAGTTGAGTACACATGTAAGTTAAAGGCAGCAAAACGTCAAGCTAGCAAAGGATAGTCTTCGTTTCAAAAAAGATGTTCTCCTTGACTTATTATTTTCTCTTTGTTTTTTTTTCCGGTAAAGTCACGTAGGTAAAACTATAAAATAAAAGAATAAATGAAAAAACAACTACATTTTTAAAAATTCTATCATTTTATAGTTTTACCTACGTGACTTTACCGAAAAAACCAAAGAGTATAAATCCTTGCAGTCACGAAAGCTAAAAATCTAGACTTATTATGCAGCTGAGGGTGGGGCTGCCCAAGTCCTGCGCGCGGCTGGCAAATGTTTGATTGGTATTTGTGAATAACAGGACACTTGAATGGATCTGAGAAGTAGTTTTGTGAGATCACCTTCTGTGGGCCATTCTCTAACCAGAGGTGATGCACAGAATGAGATGTTTTTTTCCATCTCATGACATGGCACCAATTAGCACAACTCATACAGCCCTTATCAAGGCACTGCCGTATTCAGTGTTGGTCATGTAGGGTGTTTGACCATACTTCTCCAAACTGGTCAGTGTAGGTTGGTGAACGATAGAGGACAAGGGGAGTTGGGGGGGGCAGGACTGGTTCAGATATCACTTGCCACGAATGTTAGCCGTGGCCGGAAATAAAACTCAGGTGGCCGGGTTCGTAGCGCAGTGTGCTCACAACTGCACCACCGCTCCACCCCGACGCTTGGAATAAAATTTGGGGGGGGGGGCAGACAACAAAAATACGTTGCTTGAAAACCAGCCATTCGATCACTTGGAAGGACTCTCACGTTGCTAATTATGAACAGCTACGTACGTTCCGAGCGAGTGGGCTCGTTACGTCACATTACACTTGCATACCGAGAGAAAAGGCTCGCCGAGACTCAAGACTTTTTTTTAAGATTGTCGTAGTAAGGGGTTGGGGAAACTATCGCTCCGCATTTCCCAATGAAGTAATTTGCGAGTTATTTCTTTTTTGCCTCTTTACTTTGGCAAATATTCTCATATTCTTGTTTCTTTCGGTAAAGTCACGTAGAAGGGAAACAATAAAATAATAAAAATATAAAACAATAGAATTTTCACGACGTTTCGACTGCAACACAAGCAATCATCATCAGGTGTGAAAACCACAACAATAATTTTTTTTTTCAAATTTCCTTGTTGTGGTTTTCACACCTCATGACGATTGCTTGTGTTGCAGTCGAAACGTCGTGAGAATTTCATTGTTTTATATTTTTTTATTATTTTATTGTTTCCCTTCTACGTGGTGGTGACTTTACCGAAAGCAACAAGAATATGAATCCCTGCAGTCTCATGTCACGTGTCAAGAGGCGCTCGTGCGCTCGTACCTGCTGCAGGGCTTGGTGGATGCTCGCTGCCAGCTTGCCCACCTGGTAGTACAGGCTGCCATCCGCCAGCACCCTGGACAGCGGCACGCCGGGCAGGTACGTGAGCAGCCGCACGTTGAACTCCTTCTCTCCTTCGCCGCAGTCTGAGAATTCACAGCAGGAGTCGCCACCGAGGTCAAGAGGTCACCACGGTTAGTGAAATCTCACCGTCGCTTCCTTTTGCTGGAACATAAAAAGCTGTTTGGAAGCTGATATCGGAACCTCCAAGGTCTGGCCAAAGTGTCAACTCACCACTTTGCGCCCTGTGTTCATTACCCACGTGCTATACTACACAGGGTCTCTGATGAATTGCTCAACTGATAGCCAAAGCTACTATTCTTTTGTTTAGGAAATTAAGCGACAATTGGCTGCTCAGTATTAAATGGTTAATAACAATAATGAATGTGCCAAGTCCGATATATAACGCACATAAAATTCGTGTAGTCTTTAAAACGCCAATCTCTCAAGCAACTTGAATCGAGTATTTCTGTCCCCCCCCCCCCCCCAAAATAGTAAATTGGAGTGATTTTTTTCTCATGACTTTCTTTCACGGTACTATTAACCCAGAAATTAATAACACGAACGCATTCCGAAATTCGCATTCCTATATGGCCTTGTTGTCTAAACCGCTGTAGCTAAATAAAGCATTTGAGAGGAATAATACCTCGCCACACCCATGAGTAAGGCATCCGCCAAAGTTGCAACGTGGCACGCAACCCTCACGCCTTAGCGCACGCTGGCTGGAACCGGGGGCAATTCGCCCAGGTTTGGGCCAGAATGGATACGTCAGCACACGAGTCTAGCTGAATTCCCTGGGTTCAGCTTGAGCAAATTACTTAGGAGCAGGGTGAATGGGGGCCCCATCTGCATCAGGAGGCGACTTTTATCGCTCGTTCCATCACGTAAATATAAGGGTCAGCGGCATTCCGTGATCTTCGCATTCCAAACACGGGGTTGGGCGGCGATGTCAGCTCACGCGATGAACCCCGAGCCTGGGTTTAAAGGAGCGCTGCTAGCCCAGGCATTATAATCAGAATATGTACTTTTACTGGAGGAATCCGATGAGCTATGAAGCACTTTGCTTTACAAATGTTTAGCAGCCCAGTGTTGTCCCAACTACAGCCCGTGGGCCAAGCCCGAACCACCAAAATTAATTCATTCTGGTCTACAGGACAACTATCCCGCCACGCCTTACAAGAACTTATTAAGTACATGTCTCAGTCAGCAATACTCACTTGAAATTACACACGACAACCGTCGCCCCCGCGCCCTCCCCCCAACTGAAAAGTTTGACAAGACCCTCCCGATACTCAGTGAGGCTCTACTGTGAAAACAAGTGTAACAATGATTACAATAATAATATTAATAGAAGTGATGCGATGCAGGAGGCCGGAGTGGGTGTGGGGGAGAGATAAGCTCTGTATCGACATGTTTGCATTTCTCTAAATCTCTCCTCTTGTGGATAGATCTTTCTCCTATCTCTTCCATATAAATATCATATTTCTGATTAAATCTCTCTCTGAATGAGTTAAATGATATCACCCTGCTGCTCTATTTAAGACCGGGAGCAAGTGAGGGCTTCACCATTCTGGCGAATTGCTCGATGATGCTGGATGTAATTACCAGCGAAACGTCGTACTCAAATATTGTAAATGTTGTGGATTCTCTCTTCATCACACCGGTGGGCTAAAGTAGTGAACTATTTTGTCTGTTGTCAACGTGACACATTTTTTACTGTTTGGCTGTGTCGGGTGGTGGAGGGTTATGACACATTTATAAATAACGCGATCTCACCCAAAAACCTTTATCATGAATAAATCTCTCTCATATCTCTACAATATATCACTTGTGACATATCTTTGCCGTCTATGCTTGTTCATGTAATACATGGTTTTGGTTTGACATGTTCCCCTTGTCAGCCAATCCGGAACTCGATGCAAAGAGTTTGACGTTTGCTTCTCAGGGTCTCGTGGGAAGATAAGCAGAAACAAAAATGACAATTTAGGTTTTCTAAGTATGTTGAAATTCTTTCGCACCATACGTACGTAGCCAACCGTGCTCATCGGAGGTGTGGGGAGGTGGAACACACTGTGCAGTTGGTGAATGGCGGCGTCGGTGAACTGTACAAACATTATATCTACCAACCTGCAGGTCAGTAGATGAGAAAACAGAAAGTGTGCTTCTGATCTCTCACCACAGATGTTATCGTCTCGTCCGTGTGGCTTTGCTGTGAGCAGTCATTCCAGTTTCATCCCACACACCAAACATTGTTTTTTTTATATACATGAATAATTTACAAAATATCACAATGTGGACCTTGGGCCAGTACCAACAAGCAGTGCGTTACATCCACCAACCTCACAAAAACTAAAAAGTATGATCCTTTTACATCACTTATCGTCAGTGGAGTGCGACCCAGTATTATACCGCCGCCTCATGCTCAGATATTGATCGTTGTCTTTGCAAGTATAAACCAATGCTGTATTCGTATGATTACTATCAGCCTATGACTAAATCACCTGGAATGTGCCCTATCATAAGATCTGAAGGCTAAGCAGGTTGAGCCTGGATTAGGGCTTCTATGGGTGACAATCGTGCATTAAACAGGCATCACAGGCTGCTGCGTGGTGCTATGTTGTGGGGGCCAGAGTTCAGTTGCAGCAAAATCAATTGTACTGCACTGTAGATCTATTAAACTTGATTTGTCGCTTTCGTGACTGCAGGAATTACTCTTTGGTTTTTCGGTAAAGTCACATAGAAATAAGAAATAATAATAAAATTACATAATAGCATGCGACGTTTTGATTGCAACGCAAGCAATCATCATCAGGCATAGAAGAGCTAAATTTAAGAGAGAGGAAACACAGAACCGCAGATATATATACAGACACCTAAGTGGAGGGAGTTCACACACAGACACAAAGAGAGACACAACGTATGGAGCACAGAGAGATAGGGTCTCTGTGCCGAGGCCTTAGCATGTAGGGGGAGACAAAGAGAGATGGAGACGCACATCAAGTAGAACAAGATTTAGTATTATGTACATCTCTTCTCCAACGTCTCTGCTCCCGGGACCCCCGCAGGCGCAGCTCACCGATGCTCTCGAGCGACATGATCTTCCCGCTGACGTTGTCCACCACCTCCTCCATGGGGAAGCCCCTCTCCCGCAGGAACCTCATCATGGCCATCTGCACCTCGAGCAGCTGCGGCCGCTGGCTGTCCCGCGTGTTGGTGACCTTGAGCACGAACTGGCGACCGTCGCGCGCCAGCACGCGGTAGTTCTGGTCGACGTAGCTCGCCAGCGGGCTCACCCCCGCCACGCTCACCCCGTAGAGGCGCTCCACCAGCTCCGCCACGCGGGACTCGCTGAGGCACGGCTTCTCGTGCTCGCGGCCATCGTCCTGCGGCGCGGCTTGCATCGTCTTTAACGGACAAAACGAGGGCAATCAAAAAGCTTTTGGGGTTTTGCAAGTGCACGTTGGCGTCCGCTCCATTCGTGCAGCGCAAGGCGCCTCCGATGAGCACGGTTGGCTACGTACGGTGCGAAACAAGCTCAGCGTACACACGAGGCTACACCCTGGAGGCGCTACGCTTCACGGACAGCCCACAGTAGTTGTCGCATTTACAGAGTTGTGCCGACACACGTGGCATACTACTTATTTAAATTACATCTCCGAGATCTTTAGCATCCGACTGTGAAGCAGACAGTGCGCAATGTTTACAGTTCATACACCCACAGCGTTAACCGGGGCGGTCGTGGGACTCGTACCACAAACATCTGCAACGCGCTACCGCTCGGCCATGAAGTCAATCGATCGATCAGCGATCAATAAACACGTCTCTTTGCTCGCATCACATTTAATAGCAACACATTTCACCGAACAGAAAAGCACCACTTAAACATGTCAGATATAACATTCGTAATAACAGAGAATTATCCTTGTGTATTTCAGTGGAAATACAGCCAGTGCCTGATAAAGTAGCATTACTGTAACTGGAATTTTAACAAGAACCGTGGGTTTATGCAGCATTGGGGAGCTGCAGCTATGGCCCACCGAGTAAACACCTTGTCCCGTAAGCACGAAATCACGTGTTCAAATTCCACTGGATGTGTAATTGTGTGAATAATAATCAGGGCTTAATCTGTCACTGAATATTTTCCGGGTCGCTGGTGCGGAGTGGAGTTGGCAGCACAGCCCCGGTAGCCACGGCGATAGCGAAAGGTACACGCTGGACGTGGTGTGCCGGGTGTCAGCAGATTTTTCAGAGTCGCTGACACAGGGCAGCCCTGGCCGAAATTATCTCCATACATATGTAAAAGGCAAAGTTGTGATTATGTGTGTCTGTTCAAAATGTTTAGCGTACTTCCCAACATGCAACAAACTTGAAATTTGCCATGTGGGTACTTTCCAGACTGTACACCACGCAAAAAATATTAAAATACACTTTTGTGTTTTTTCGGGGGGGAGGAGGGGGGGGGGAGCTCAATAATGCATTTTTTTGCCCGGCAAGTGAGCTGTGACGTCAAATCTGTCACGTGACCCACGGATGTGGAAGCTTAACGCATTGTAGTGTAGCGGTTAGCGCACTGCGCTACGAACCCGGCAACCCGAGTTCAATTCCCGCTCACGGCCACCACCGGTGACGATTATTTCAACCGCTCCTGGGCCTCCCCTAGATCGACTCAGCCTCAAACGAGTAACTGGTGTGGTGTGTGAACATCGCCACTGGAGACACAAAGGCGGCCGGGCGTGGTGCTGTCACCCACCCCTTCGTCTGTATAGATAAAAGGGAAATTTGTGAATATGTGTGTCTGTTCGAAATGTTTAGCATACTTCCCGACATGCAACAAACTTGAAATTTGCCATGTGGGTAGCTTCCAGACTGTAAACAATGCAAAAAGTATAAAATATACTCTTTGGTTCTATTGGGTAAAGTCACGTAGGTGAAAATAAAATAACAAAAAATCACGACGTTTCGGCCACAACACAAGCGGCCTTCATCAGGTGAAGGGACGAGACTGTCTGGAGGACAGCGCTGGAGTGAGAGAAGCCACGCTCAGATCACGACCTTTAAGCTGTGTGAGAAGAAAAACACAAAGCGCCTTGACAAAGGAATTAGCATATAATTTAGCATTGAAATGGCTCATTGAAATAGCTAAGTTAAAGTATACACATCCGCAGAGGTACCCCTTGACAAAGGAATTCGCATAGAATTTAGCATTGAAATAGCTGAGTGATTAGCTTGTAACTGGTCACAGAAATAGCTATGTTAAAGTCAGAGCATATTTCACGTAAACAAAACGTGCCAATTAGTTACTGCTTCAGCACACTGGTGTATTGGATAGTAAACCCAGAACATTTACCATTAGAGTATGACGGTTCACTGATTATTACAACCAGCTTCATCAGGCGATTTGCCATAATTGTGAAGAAGTATTCCTGTTTCCGTCTTTGAAGTCAACTCAGCCTCAAATGAGTACTTGGTGCAGGGTGTGAACATCGCCACTTGGGAGACAAATGCGGCCGGGCGTGGTGTTTGGCCACCCACCCCATCGTGTGCTGGGCCGGCCTTCATAGGTGTTGGCTCCCAGCCATTGCCCCGAGTCTGTTAAGGCTATACGGGGGTCTTTGTGTGTATGAGATGCATGTGAGTGTGTGTGTATGAGATGCATGTGTGTATGTGATGTGTGTGTGTATGTGATGTGTGTGTGTGTATGAGATGTGTGTGTGTGTATGAGATGTGTGTGTATGAGATGTGTGTGTGTGTATGAGATGCGTGTGTGTGTGTATGAGATGTGTGTGTGTATGAGATGTGTGTGTGTATGAGATGCGTGTGTGTGTATATGAGATGCGTGTGTGTATGAGATGCGTGTGTGTGTGTATGAGATGCACTGCTGTATAATAATGTACTACTCACTACTGAGTACACAGACAGTCCCCACTGTGTTCACAGCTACCACCCCAACGCACGCATAAACTCAACTCAGTCATTAAAAATGTTAAGTTATGTTTAGCAAACAATAGTCATTGCAACGTTATACTTGAATCTAATAACAAGTTTAAGGCACTGCTGTATAATAATGTACTTGTCACTACTAACCACAGTCCCCACTGTGTTCACAGCTACCACCCCAACGCACACATAAACTCAACACACACACAGTGCGCTAACCACTGCACCACCGCTCCCCACACACACACAGTGCGCTAACCACTGCACCACCGCTCCCCACACACACACAGTGCGCTAACCACTGCACCACCGCTCCCCACGTCCACCACAACCTGGCACCCGATGATGTATCGATCGGCTCGGCTTACCGTGGCTGCTGCGCCAAGTCACCTGCAGAGAAAATCGATTTAAATTTCGATTAACTATACTCGCGCCGATTCCTAATGGGATAACATTAGGAATCGATTATAATAGAGTTACGGATGTATGAGTCGATTTCAATTGGGATAACATGGGAACCGATTTATTTGTGGCTTAGGCTAATAAAATCGATTTGCATTGGGATAACATGGGAATCAACAGTGGTCTAAAATGAACCTTCATTAATCGATTCCTCCTGTGTAGATGTGGGAATCGACCACGTTAGACGATCACGTGTGTGGGCGTGGTCTCTCAACGTCAATCAACCAGGTAGGGCGTTGACTGGTGGAGAGTTTGGGATCTGATTGATTGATTGATTGCTTCTGTGGACAGGTGTCTTTTATACAGGTAACGAGCTGAGATTAGGAGCACACTCTTAGAGGGAGTGCTCCTAATCTCAGCTCGTTACCTGTATAAAAGACACCTGGGAGCCAGAAATCTTTCTGATTGAGAGGGGGTCAAATACTTATTTCCCTCATTAAAATGCAAATCAATTTATAGCATTTTTGACATGCATTTTTCTGGATTTTGTTGTTGTTATTCTATCTCTCACTGTTCAAATAAACCTACCATTAAAATTATATTTCTTAAAATTATATTTCTTTGTCAGTGGGCAAACGTACAAAATCAGCAGGGGATCAAATACTTTTTTCCCTCACTGTAAACCCCAATGATCCGATCGAAATGAGGGATTTTGATTGGATCATTGGGGGGCCACGTGTCACTACCACCCCCCCCCCCCAAACAGTCATGAGCAGCACCTCCCCACACGCCCTGCCACCGAGAAAAATGTTTCACGTACGAGAGTGAAACTGATATTTTCATTCTCAGCTGGAATTTAGCCAAATGCAATACGCTTGAGAAACCTGGTTTAAAATCACAAGCAAGTTGCCTGAATTTCAAACCCATGGTCTCAGCGGTACAGCTCGGTGCTCTTGGCAGGCTGAGCTAACCGGTCACTTCATCGCAAGCAACAGAAAGCATCAAGGTTGTCAATGCCGTGCGCGTCGTCCTAATGGGGAGCGGCAGTGTGGTGGCTTGCAACGCTGTGTTGCGAACCCAGTGAACAGAGTTCAATTCCTCCCCACTCACGACCAATAACGGTGTCGAATATTTAAACCGCTTTCCATGGGTCGGCATGGCTTTAAATGAGTACCTGGTGCAGTGTGATCGTGGTGGTGGTTGTGATGGTGGTGATGATCATGGTTGTGATGAAGGTGGTGGTGATGGTGTCTCTATGGGTCTCTGTGAGTCCCTGAGCCTCTATGGGTGTCTACGAGTCTCAGTCACTCTGGGTCTATATGGGTCTCTATGAGTCTCTACGGGTCTCTACGGGTCTCTGTGTGTCCCTGTGGGTCTCTGTGAGTCTCTGTGTGTCTGTTGGTCTCTGTGTGTCTCTGTGTGTCTCTGTGGGTGTCTCTGGGTCTCTGTGTGTCTCTGTCGGTCTCTGTGAGTCTCTGTGGGTCTCTGTGTGTCTCTGTCGGTCTCTGTGTGTCCCTGTGGGTCTCTGTGGGTCTCTGGTGGCCGGGCCTGCTGTTGGCCACCCACTGCTCGTGTGCTGTGCAGCCTTCATAGACGCTGCTACTCGCCAACAGCAATTGCCTCAACAGTCTGTTATTTCAAGTTTCATTTCAAGTTTTCATGTATTAGGTATAGCCCTGTGACATGGGAATCAATAGTGGTCACCCACCTAAGTTCATTATAAACGTGGGAGCGTTATACGCATTAGTTCGCTATCACGACATACAGTACCCTGGCGTCTACAAACTAAGTTGCCTCTGTGGTAGTAGTTACATTGGAGAAACCAAACGCCATGTCTCGGACCGCATTCGTGAACACAAAGCAGACCTTAAACACGGTAGGACCAACACCTCGGCCATGGCAGATCACTGTTATAATTCAGTAGGCTCACATGACATTGACTTCTCCAAGACAGAGGTTCTTTGCAATCCATCTGGCTACCATGAGAGATTTGTTCATGAGGCTATCCACATATACAAACACAGAGACAATTTCAACCGAGAAGATGGACTTTGGCTTAGCAATCATTGGAAGGATTTGATAAACCATTTCAGGTCTTAATTGATTGTTCATGCTTACGGTGGCTTTCAGACAGCATAAATTAATTTTTGGTCTCCCCACTCCTCTTTTTAGAACATAGATGGACTCTTGAATTAAAGCTTTCGTGACTGCACTAATTCATATTCTTAGCTCTTTCGGTAAAGTCACGTTGAAGGGAAACAATAAAACAATAAAATATATATAAAGCACAATATATTTTATTATTTTATTGTTTCCCTTCAACGTGACTTTACCGAAAGAGCTAAGAATATGAATTACTGCAGTAACGAAAGCTTTAAATCAAAACATCAACAGGCTGATGTGCCACATCTCCTCCTTCAAGAAGTCTCACAGCCCTGCGATGTTGTGTCCACACAACCCAAACTACGGAGTGCCTGGTGGTAAACCGCTGTGCTGTAGCCTGCGCCCCTCCAGTGGAGGAGGAACAGTAAAACCTCGCTGATGCTCTCCTGAAGCACTCCTGTTGCGCAACAATCATTGAGACTAGTTGCACGTGCATCGATTGTAAAACCCCGTTCCGTTTCAGGAAGTGGGGACAGTTGGTGCCGTGTGCTCGTTTCACGTCGGGGTGCCACTAAAGGCGCAGGTCCCACTCCTGAGTGATCGGTTACGCGACTCTCTTTTGCACGCGACACAATCTCTTGTGGTTTATTTAATTATTTAAATCTTCCGTGACTGCAGCGATTCATATTCTTTGTTCTTTCGGTAAAGTCACCACGTAGAAGGGAAACAATAAAATAATAAAAAATCTAAAACAATAAAATTCTTACGACGTTTCGACCGCAACACAAGCAATCATCGTCAGGTGTGAAAACCACAGCAAGAACATTTAACTCGTAATCTCGTAGTCACTTACATGTTAATATCGCCTGATGATGTCACTTACATGTTAATATCGCCTGATGATGTCACTTCCCTTTTAATGTCGCCTGATGATGTCACTTCCTGCTTAATGTCACCTGATGATGTCACTTCCCTCTTAATGTCACCTGATGATGTCACTTCCCTCGCATTCAATGCAAACATGTCCAGGGCCCCGAGCCCCCCACCTCCGTCTGAAATGTCCAATGCGCCCATCGCAGAAAGCTGGTGCTACACACAGGTAACTTGTTCCCCTGTGGCCAATCACATTCAACGGGTCTCCATCTTGTGCCGGTCAAAGTATGCGCATGGCTAATGCATTTAACTTTTACACGGTTTTTGTTCGTCGCAAAGCCATCGAAAATGGTTTCATAATTATGTGTAAGTGCAATTATGGATTATCATTGTACAGGCTATTTTTGTACATCAGATTGCAAAGTTCATAGAATTGCACTAACAACATTATACTAGATAATTGTCTCTGATTTTGACTGGTCGTGTGTTTTTACAAAAGGGGCAGCAGTTTTTATCAAATAAAAAAAATAAAAAGGCCTTTTATTGCACACTCTAATCTATGACATGTTGAGACTTGTTGTGTCAACGCTGTGCAGTAATGAACATGCAAGGTAATCCCAGAACACTAATAAGACCCTTTCATTTACAGTAATGTTTCTTTCCTTATAGACAGTTTGTGTTTTTTGAGCACAATATTCAGATGTGTGGGTGAAATACTTGAGGGTTTGTCAATGGTCATGTATTTATGGTAATGAATGAGCTTTATAGCTGTTATGTGCTCGTGTATTTCAGGTTAAGGTCGTGAAGTTCTCTTATATGTGGACCATCAACAATTTCAGCTTCTGTCGTGAAGAAATGGGCCAAGTTCTCAAGAGTTCTACATTTTCAGCAGGCACCAATGATACATTGAAATGGTACAGTAAATTCTGGCTATTTTATGACATTAAAAAAATCACAATGCTCACGGAGGTGCTTTACTAGAACAATTTTGCATAGTGCATGTTTTAGTTCATACTATATTGTTTTAGTAATATAGTCTGCGCGTACATACACACCTAATATTAACGACCATGTCTTGTTCATATGTTCAATCAGGTGCCTACGCATAAACCCCGAGGGTTTTGACGGAGAGAGCAAAGATTACCTCTCGTTGTACTTGTTATTGGTCAGCTGTCCCAAGAGTGAAGTCTACGCCAAGTTCAAGATTTCTATTCTTAATGCCAAGGGAGAGGAAACCAAGGCTATGGGTGAAACTACTTGTATTTAAGTATCAATTCACGTCATATGTGTATTTGGTAACAGGATTATATCATAATCAGCCATTATTTATCGACTGCTGGAAACATTTTATAAACCTTACGAACACCATCCCTCATCCTTCACATGAGCTGATCTAATATCTCCTTGTCTACGTTTGACATCGTCTTGGGCATGTACTCTACTTTTCTTCCTATTCGACCACTAGTCTCATCCATCAACCATCCCATTTAGCGATGTGTCCTGTCCAAGCCCAATCTATATTTACAACAGTGAATATGATGTCTCTAATTTGCCGTTTTGATTTGACCAACGTGTTCCTCTTTCAGTTTCTCACTGTAATTTTCAACATACTTCTCTCCACGCTTTGTGTACTTTTTAGTTTTGTTCCATTTGTCAGTGTTTCTATTTGTAATCAGTGTTTCATAGTAGGTAATATGCACTAGATTGGAATCTTTCATCCTGTAGCACATTGCAACTTTTCATTATCAAATTCATTTTCCAAAAGTGCTCTTGATCCTGTTCCACGTTCAGAAGTTGCCATTATACATATTTTTTGTGTTTTCCATGATATTGACCCTCCAATAATAATTTTATTTTGCTTAGTGTACCTGGACATTGTCATTCACGGACATTTCTTTTCCTAGTTTTACAATCTTCACCATGTGTTATTCCATTGTAATTTATCAAGTGACGGCTTTATTTTTTCTGCTTGCACTCACTATTTATTACAACTTCATTATTTTTGTTTGTATTCTCATCCATTTTTTTTATTCATTTCTGGTGGTTTTACAAAGGTTGGCATTTTCATCCCATTTCACACTTCTCCTTTACCTTGCTTTAGTGGTTCATATTGTTTGTTTTATAATTGCCTTATTACTTTCAGGATACTCTTTAAATGCGCGATAACTATTTTAAGTGATGACATCCATACATTTACTGTGCTTTGCTAAGGCTATTAACATGTTTCTGAGAGTCTAAATCTATCTTTTTGTTTTAAACTTTCATGTTTTTTTCTTATTATTTGCTTTGGTGTTGTCTTTGGTAATGTTAACATGTAACTCACGTCACACAACCATGTTTACAAAGACAAGCATTATTAATACACAAACACATTCAACTAATCCATATGAACTATATCTTCATACACTTAAATCCAGGTCTGATTTTCATCTACCTTGAAGTTAAAAGCTAAACTGAACTATTTTTATTTTACCAGGCAAGGCCCACTGAGCTACAGTGTGGGAAAAAAGTATTTGATGCCCTGCTGATTTTGTACGTTTGCCCACTAACAAAGAAATGATCAGTCTATAATTTTAATGGTAGGTTTATTTCAACAGTGAGAGACAGAATAACAACAACAACATCCAGAAAAACGCATGTCAAAAATTGTATAAATTGATTGGCATTTTAATGAGGGAAATAAGTATTTGACTCCCTCTCAATCAGAAAGATTTCTGGCTCCCAGGTGTCGTTTATACAGGTAACGAGCTGAGATTAGGAGCACACTCTTAAAGGGAGTGCTCCTAATCTCAGCTTACCTGTATAACAGACACCTTTCCACAGAAGCAATCAATCAGATTCCAAACTCTCCACCATGGCCAAGACCAAAGAGCTCTCCAAGGATGTCAGGGACAAGATTGTAGACCTACACAAGGCTGGAATGGGCTACAAGACCATTGCCAAGCAGCTTGGTGAGAAGGTGACAACAGTTGGTGCGATTATTCGCAAATGGAAGAAACACAAAAGAACTGTCAATCTCCCTCGGTCTGGGGCCCCATGCAAGATCTCACCTCGTGGGGTTGCAATGATCATGAGAACGGTGAGGAATCAGCCCAGAACTACACGGGAGGATCTTGTCAATGATCTCAAGGCAGCTGGGACCATAGTCACCAAGAAAATAATTGGTAACACTACGCCGTGAAGGACTGAAATCCTGCAGCGCCCACAAGGTCCCCCTGCTCAACAAAGTACATATACATGCCTGTCTGAAGCTTGCCAATGAACATCTGAGTGATTCAGAGGACAACTGGGTGAAAGTGTTGTGGTCAGATGAGACCAAAATGGACCTCTTTGGCATCAACTCAACTCGCCGTGTTTGGAGGAGGAGGAATGCTGCCTATGACCCCAAGAACACCATCCCCACTGTCAAACATGGAGGTGTAATCATTATGCTTTGGGGGTGTTTTTCTGCTAAGGGGACGGGACAACTTCACCGCATCAAAGGGAAAATGGACGGGGCCATGTACCGTCAAATCTTGGGTGAGAACCTCCTTCCCTCAGCCAGGGCATTGAAAATGGGTCCTGTATGGGTATTCCAGCATGACAATAACCCAAAACACACGGCCAAGGCAACAAAGGAGTGGCTCAAGAAAAAGCACATTAAGGTCCTGGAGTGGCCTAGCCAGTCTCCAGACCTTAATCCCATAGATAATATGTGGAGGGAGCTGAAGGTTCGAGTTGCCAAACGTCAGCCTCGAAACCTTAATGACTTGGAGAAGATCTGCAAAGAGGAGTGGGACAAAATCCCTCCTGAGATGTGTGCAAACCAGGTGGCCAACTACAAGAAACGTCTGGCCTCTGCCAACAAGGGTTTTGCCACCAAGTACTAGGTCATGTTTTGCAGAGGGGTCAAATACTTATTTCCCTCATTACAATGCAAATCAATTTAGAACATTTTTGACATGCGTTTTTCTGAATTTTGTTGTTTTTCTGTCTCTCACTGTTCAAATAAACCTACCATTAAAATGATAGACTGATCATTTCTTTGTCAGTGGGCAAACGTACAAAATCAGCAGGGAATCAAATACTTTTTTCCCTCACTGTACATAGCTCTTTTTCAGAAGTGCCCCGGCCACAAACGATAGCTTAACGAGATGGCTTATTGTGAGGAAATGTATAGCCAAATACTCTGGATTTTTATAAATATGGAGGGAAAAACCGGAAGACCTGGATAAAAATACATGCAACCACAAGGAGAACATGCAGATTCCAAATATACAGGCATCAGGGTTGAGATCGAACCCATGACCTATATACCAGGCGAGGTAGTTGACTGCCACCGTGGCGCAGGGCTTTAGAATACATTGCTGTCTTTACACTTTGAAAATAGAATTAAGTTTTTTTTTTTCCCATTACATGAAATTACCACCGTTTATTGTAAGAACTGGTGAGTATTGTTTGAAATCTATTTTTTTACAGAGAGCCCGCGAGCATACCGCTTTTTCCAAGGAAAAGACTGGGGATTTAAAAAATTCATTCGAAGAGAT
Source organism: Petromyzon marinus (assembly GCF_048934315.1). NCBI lineage: Eukaryota > Metazoa > Chordata > Hyperoartia > Petromyzontiformes > Petromyzontidae > Petromyzon > Petromyzon marinus. The sequence goes on from NW_027422678.1 coordinate 137,747, forward strand.
TTTTTGCTTGATGAATCTAATAGCTTGCTTCCAGATAACAAACTGACACTCTTTGGTGAAGTAAGTATGACATGCTGCAGCTAATGTGTAATTTTCTATTTTAGTCATTACAATTGCACAGTTGGAGTCAATATTCTACTTAATTGAAGATTGTAATAATTACTTTCCCTGTTCCATACAAGGAAATTGTTAACATGAGTTTTACAAGCACGTTTTTCCTCCACTGGTGCTAGAGTTAACATAGCACAACAATTAAATAATCAAGCGTATTTTTTTTTTGGTTTTCTCCCTCTGGATAGTGTTTATATTTAAACCTTGACATTTTTATAAACTAGAATGTCAGGTATTACATAAAGTGTTTTGTTTAAATGTCGCCACATGAATTCCTTTTCCTATTCTCGGACATCAGCCAGTTTGATGTAAATGTTACTTGTCCTTAGGGGGGTCCTTTTAATCAGCCAGATTTATATTTTTTACCTTTAAAATACTTTACAAAATACAAGCATTTTTGATAATGAAAGGAAGCACATCAAGAAGAGCTGTTCACTTCCTCTGTTGTTGTGCAAAACCCATAATTAGGGGCCTCACTACCTGTTTAAACTGTTTATACAGTGTAAAATAACTTGACAAAAATATAGAATGAAAATTGATTCATATGAAAAACATTTCACGGACCTCTATTTTGGCATTATTCACAACACTTGTTCTGATATAGGATGTCTGCAGATTTGTTTGCTTGATTGAACCAAAGCCTACATCTTCATGCAAAATGTGTAGTTAAGTGAGGATTTGTAAAAAAAAATCATCAAATGCCTTCTCAAAGCTGGTTGATGTCTATGCAGGTTAGTGTGGTGCAGGATTCCGTGAACATTTCTGGTCAATCCAGCATGAGTACATTCAAAGTACCAGATTGCCGGCTGGCAGTTGACTTCGGGGAGATCTGGGACAATTCCCGCTTCACTGACTGCCTGCTTCGTGTTGGTGGCCAGGAGTTTAAAGCCCACAAGGCCGTATTGGCAGGTCTGTGCCACAACAAGCAACACATGCGTCGTTTAGTGTACAATAGAACCATATAATTAATGATACTGTAATTAGTTTGGGGTAATCAACTACAGCCATTTCCTGTTTTACATTGAATTTTATTAACTAACACTGGCAAATGCTTACGTCAATTTGTAATGCTTTTTGTTAAAGGATACATCAGTAAATATGTGTAGTGAATTCAACTGAGTCACAGACGCACTTCTTCAACCGACACACGGGGTACTACCCCTTAACACATGAACAACCTATGGTGGTGGACCACCAGGCTATCTACACTAATTACACGGGAATTAGCTACGACGGACCGGACCCTGGCCGGGGTCCGGGTCCACGTGTTGGTGACTCTTGTAGGACGTATATTCTTCAGGATGAACAACAGCAGCCGGTCCCTCTCAGGGACCCGGCTTTTATCCTCTGTGGCGAGGGTGGCTCCGCCCTTGGCCACGGCCACCTTCTGGAATCCTCTAGCGGGTTCCCGGCCCTGACACGTGACCACCCCTAGCCCCCACCTGGGGGCCCTGTGTACACTTTACCGGTCACGTGTCCTTCGTGGTCAAGTGCCATGGCCCTTGGTAACCCCATTCCCATGGCCAGCACTCTCACACCCTATCCTGTAGGGGTCGGCACCGCACGCAGAGCGTGGTGCCACTCAGCACTGTCAGACAGCGCTCACCATGCCCCTCTCGGGCCGGTACTGCACCCACATCCACGTGGTGCCCGCGATGTTAATTCATCGCACGCCGTGCCTCTCTATAGCCGGCATTACACAGTGACATTCGCGATGTCACTACATATATAAATGTAATATTGTATTGTGTGAGAGATAAACATATTTAATTAGCCTGTTGCTAAAGTTTTTATTCCGTTTTTATTTACTTCACTATATCGTTGTTGTGCAGGAATTAATTTTTCACAATGCAGTTATGGTGTAGGTTTTGAGCCTCTAATTTGGACATTTATTTGCGTCCATGTTTGCCAAATCTGTAATGGATATGCCATATGAAATAAAATATGGATCTGGATTTTACCTCTTTTGTATCTAGATTAATTGATCTCTAGATATAACATCTAAATGTGTCTGTACCACATTCCGGTGTTTTTCCAATTCACTGTACAGTAAAACCTTGAATTGCGAGTAACTTGGTCTGCAAGTGTTCTGCAAGACGAGCAAATTTTTTTAATAAATATTAATTTGATAAACGAGTGAGGTTTTGCAATACGAGTAGTACGTATACGCTTTGTCTGCCTAGCGTCACGTGATCACAACTGATATACGAGTGCTTTGATATACGAGTGCTTTGGATTATAAACACGTTTCCGGAACAAATTATTCTCGCAATCCAAGGTTTTACTGTATTTGTTAACAGTTGCTTTACCTTTTTCAGGTCGGTCACTTGTTTTTAATGCTATGTTTGAACATGAAATGGAAGAGAGCAAAAAGGTATCTTTAAATGCAATCTTAATACAGCACATTAATACTGTGATCATACATTTCCAAGGTGCATTTGTCACAATGGATCGGTTGATAAGTATCTCTTGAGAGTGCTGTCAAATGTTGAACTATTACCCTAGTAACTCTTTTGGCGCATTGCCTATTTATTATCAAAAAGTATTCATTACGAGGGAATGTTAGATTGTATTTTATAGCTATTTTTTATTCAACATTTCACAGAAGGCCATTGCATGTGTGTCAAGAATGGATTTATTACGCGCAATAAATAGTCATCGGCAAGTTGAATACAACTTTAATGGAGCCACTTTACATGTGTTGTGTAGATATAACGGATGTTTATTTTATTTAATTGAATGCTATATTTTCGTCTCCCAATATATGCCGAAGTTAATTTGAATATATTGTGTTGCTACCTTGCAGAATCGAGTGGAGATTAATGATGTGGAGCCTGACGTGTTCAAGGAAATGATGAGTTTTGTCTATACGGGAAGGGCTCCAAACCTGGAGAAGATGGCTGATGAGCTGCTGGCCGCTGCTGACAAGGTTACACGCTTAAAATATTAACATGAGATCGCACCACCTTGTGATGTATCGGTATGCAGTTGTAGGTCGCAAGTGAAATTAAAACAGCATTTAGGTATTTTCTAAAGCCCGTGTCACAAATAATATGAATAGCAAATGTATTTGATGTAGATGTTCACATTAGTGCTTTCAGGTTTTGGAATTGATGTCCTGGGAGATGATTGAATTTTCAACAAAAAATATAAATTGTCATGCAATTTCACAATTGAATTGAATGTCAAACTGGTATTAGTCCATGCTAGAGGCTAGTACGTGTGCATTGAAGTGCATTCACATGCAGCATTTTTATCCTAAGTGCAACCATTTGGCTGTGTGTTCTTGTATTGAGGGGTTTTTGTTAATCACATTAACAATTGATACAATTAGTAATAAAATAAAGGGACGTGTTTTAATAGATTGTTTGATGTGGCATGGCTGTATAGAAATAAATTGGAACAAATATACTTTTATTAAGGAAACGGATATCCTGCTGTTCCTGAAGATCTGCCAGATAATCAGTTAAGAGTCATTACTCTCCCTTCTGGAACATCATATTCAATAGTTCCTAAAGCGATTGTAATGAAATAAGAATACAAATCGTATAAAGTCGCATGTTCAAGCTTTGTTCATTAAAGTTTAATATTCTGCTAGAGTTGAAATATGGTGGCTTGCAGTTGCATTGTTTATCAGCTTAACAACCAAACTCTTTAAGCTCTTGGAAAACAACATCTCACCTCCTTTGTAATTTGCATGACTTTGTAACCAATATAATAAAGTTTAGGACAAGGACCCCTAATTATAGTAGAGATCAATAAATACATGACTTAAAACATAAATATGCTGAAAGGTTGATGCCATGTTTTAAGAAAATTCTCAAACATTTGACTGCTGTATACTGCGTTTATAAAGTAGTTCATGGGGTGAGGGAATGTTATACAAGCGAAATAGGTAGAGAAAATAGTGTTCTTAATGCTGAAATTGCACTTTGTTTTTACTTTTCTCAAGTATGCATTAGAGAGGTTGAAGGTGATGTGCGAGGAGGCACTATGCACAAACTTGTCGGTGGAAAATGTTGCAGAGACTTTGATCTTGGCCGATTTGCACAGTGCAGAGCAGTTGAAGGCCCGGGCCATTGACTTCATAATAAACAGGCAAGTCTAGTGAGAGTGTGACTGTCACTGAGCTGCGTAACATTGATGATGCTTACATGGCAATTTGCATTACAGTCCCTTTTAATGGAGACTAACCGTTTGCCCCAATCCTTATAGACACTGCTTATTAGGAGCTCGCTTAACCCTGACTTGTACTTGCAGTCATGCGATGGACGTAATGGAGACGGCGGGCTGGAAGTCCATGGTTCTGTCTCGCCCTCACCTGGTTGTGGATGCTTTCCGTGCCTTGGCCACGGCCCAGTCTCCACAGCTGGGACCTCCATGCAAGCGTCTCAAACAGACTTAACGGTGGCAGGCAAAGAACATCTATGACCAGGAAAACTTGGGCTGCACGGTGCGGTTATTTACCTGTGGCCTCCATGCAAACAACCGTGAAGACTTTGCATCAGACTACCAACTTTCCTCTGCTTTGAAAATAATGTTAATTTAAGCAAATATGTTTACTTTCACAAAAAGGTGGCCAAATTAACTTTACCATGTAATATAGTGCTACATCTATACATCTACAACTCTATAAACAAGTACATATGTAGAAAAAGTGGAAAACTACAACCTAATAAACACCACGACATATCCCAATTGAGAGAGTGTAAAATAAAACGTTCGATGTGATTGTCCCTAGGTGGCAGGACAATTTGGTTCAATTGTTTAGTTAAGTAAAAACAGAATGGTCTAAAACCCTGCAATGTCTACCTTAACATGAAGGATGAGTATTCGTCCAGTGTCTGTGTACTCAAGGTTACAGATAGTGGTATAGAGAACAATCAGTTCTGAAAGATAAGAATGTGCCAAGCCATATAAGGCCTTAATTCAAGAGGTAAACTTTTCAGATTGATTTTTCATTGCACAGACAGCTTATGCATTGACTAGAACAGGAGTACTATGATTGCGCGAGTTTGAAGACTGACAAAGATAATATTGCAGTCGTGTATCCTGCGTATAACAAAGCATGGATGGAGTGCTCGGTGTAAGAAAAGAATACACAAGGACCATGGCTTATACCATAGCACCGGTGATAAATAAGAATTATCAAACAAGAACATGGAACAAAAGCTGAAAAGTATTTAGGAAAAAAGCGTGGAGCGGTGCATGCTGAGAGTTACTCTGGGATGGAAAGAGGAATGCAGATGTACTGACGTCGCAGACGTCGCTGTGTAATGCCGGCACTAGAGGGGCACGGTGTGCGATGTACTCACATCGTGGACACCACTTGTATGCGGGTGTCGTGCTGGCCCTAGAGGGGCTCTGTGAGCGCTGAGTCATAGCGCTGAGTGACACCACGCTCAGGTGTGCATTGCCGACCCCTACAGGATGGGGTGTGAGAGTGTCAGCCATGGAATCGGGTTACTTTAGGCCATGGCACTCGGGTTGACCCCGGAGAACACGTGACTGGTAAAGTCTACACAGGGTCCCCAAGTGGGGGGGCTAGGGGTGGTCACGTGTCGGGGCGAGATCCTGCTCGAGGATTCTAGAAGGTGGTCGTGGCCAAGGGTGGGGCCAGCCACGGCCACGGAGGATATAAGCTGGGTTCCCCAGAGTTGCTGTTGTCATCCTGAAGATCTACATTCGACGTCCGTGAAGAGTCACCAACACGTGGACTTGGACCCAAGCTGGGGTCCTGTCCGTTGTAGCTACTCCCAGTGTAGTTAGTGTAGTTAGCCTGGTGGTCACGTAGCTAGTTACGGTGTAATTAGTGTAGTTAGCCTGGTGGTTACGTAGCTAGTTACGGTGTAATTAGTGTAGTTAGCCTGGTGGTTACGTAGCTAGTTACGGTGTAATTAGTGTAGTTAGCCTGGTGGTGACATAGCTAGTTATGGTGTAATTAGTGTAGTTAGCCTGGGGGTTACGTAGCTGGTTACGGTGTAATTAGTGTAGTTAGCCTGGTGGTTACGTAGCTAGTTACGGTGTAATTCGTGTAGTTAGCCTGGTGGTTACGGAGCTAGTTACGGTGTAATTAGTGTAGTTAGCCTGGTGGTGACGTAGCTAGTTACGGTGTAATTAGTGTAGTTAGCCTGGTGGTGACGTAGCTAGTTAGGGTGTAATTAGTGTAGTTAGCCTGGTGGTTACGTAGCTAGTTACGGTGTAATTTGTGTAGTTAGCCTGTTGGTTACGGAGCTAGTTACGGTGTAATTAGTGTAGTTAGCCTGGTGGTGACGTAGCTAGTTACGGTGTAATTAGTGTAGTTAGCCTGGTGGTGACATAGCTAGTTATGGTGTAATTAGTGTAGTTAGCCTGGGGGTTACGTAGCTGGTTACGGTGTAATTAGTGTAGTTAGCCTGGTGGTTACGTAGCTGGTTACGGTGTAATTAGTGTAGTTAGCCTGGTGGTTACGGAGCTAGTTACGGTGTAATTCGTGTAGTTAGCCTGGTGGTTACGGAGCTAGTTACGGTGTAATTAGTGTAGTTAGCCTGGTGGTGACGTAGCTAGTTACGGTGTAATTAGTGTAGTTAGCCTGGTGGTGACGTAGCTAGTTAGGGTGTAATTAGTGTAGTTAGCCTGGTGGTTACGTAGCTAGTTACGGTGTAATTTGTGTAGTTAGCCTGTTGGTTACGGAGCTAGTTACGGTGTAATTAGTGTAGTTAGCCTGGTGGTGACGTAGCTAGTTATGGTGTAATTAGTGTAGTTAGCCTGGTGGTCACGTAGCTAGTTACGGTGTAATTAGTGTAGTTAGCCTGGCGGTCACGTAGCTAGTTACGGTGTAATTAGCGTAGTTAGCCTGGTGGTTACGTAGCTAGTTACGGTGTAGTTAGTGTAGTTAGCCTGGTGGTCACGTAGCTAGTTACGGTGTAATTAGTGTAGTTAGCCTGGTGGTTATGTAGCTAGTTATGGTGTAATTAGTGTCATTAGCCTGGTGGTCACGTAGCTAGTTACGGTGTAATTAGTGTAGTTAGCCTGGTGGTTACATAGCTAGTTACGGTGTAATTAGTGTAGTTAGCCTGGTGGTCACGTAGCTAGTTACGGTGTAATTATTGTAGTTAGCCTGGTGGTTCCGTAGCTAGGTACGGTGTAATTAGTGTAGTTAGCCTGGTGGTTATGTAGCTAATTACGGTGTAATTAGTGTAGTTAGCCTGGTGGACACGTAGCTAGTTATGGTGTAATTAGTGTCGTGATTCATAATAAAGGTTTTTGGGTTAGATCGCGTTATTTATAAATGTGTCGTAACCCTCCACCACCCGACACGGCCAATCAGCAAAAAAAGTGTCACGTTGACAAAAGACAAAAGAGTTCACTACATCAGCCCACCGCTGTGTTGAAGGGTGAATCAACAACATTTACAGTTTGAATACGACGTTTCGCTGGTAATTACATACAGCATCATCGGGCAATTCGCCAGAATGGTAAAGCCCTCACTTGCTCCCGGTCTTAAATAGAGCAGCAGCAGGGTGACGTCTTCATTTAACTCATTCAGGTGCAGTAATTATATAATCGATTGGTGATCAGTGACAGCGCCGTGACTACACGGGATGTCGCGCTTGGCCTGAGCAAAAGGCAGACGGCACAAAGAATGAAGACGCACAATGTGACACTGTGAACTTGCGAGACGATTTCGTTTTGCGCGTGCGATAATCACCGCCATTCTGCTGGGTAAAATGTGTAGTACTCTTTGGTTCTATTGGGTAAAGTCACGTAGGTGAAAATAACATAACAAAAAATCACTACGTTTCGGCCACAACACAAGCGGCCTTCATCAGGTGAAGGGACAAGACTGTCTGGAGGACAGCGCTGACTTTACCCAATAGAACCAAAGAGTATGGATCCTAGCAGTCACGAAAGCTTTAAATCTAGAATTAAAATGTGTAGTCCAATCGCTTGGCACTAAACATTTTATTTAAATGTGAAGACCTTTGTCGATCCACTGCTGGATAAATTCCTCCACCACGATGTTTCTGCCATGGGGGTTGTTTGACCATCATTCACCACATTGGTCAGTGTGGATTGGTGAAGGACAGGTAGGTGCCCAGAATTAGTTCAGATATCACTCGCTACTGATGTCATCCGTGATCAGTAATCAAACTTGAGTCGCTGCTGGGTTCATAGTGCATTGCGCTAACAATTGCACCGCTACTACACCTTAAACATTGAATGTCATCATTGACCACGATCAATCCACAGCTGGATGAAGACCTCCCGGTGCTATCCGTGTACCTGCTTGAGTCCCGAGTGGTTGGGGTCATCTGAGTGCAAGTGGTGTGTGGTTATCCACGTCGGGTGAGTTTCCTCACCAACCTGCATTGACCAGGGTATAATGACTAACGGTCACATATCTTCCCCACAATTTTAACGCATCTTGATACATTAACCTGAATCTGAAAATTTGAAATATTCATCATTACGAGGAAATAAAACAGGAAGGAGACAGACTTCTAAACATGGATTTCTCTGTTAGATGCAGTCATTTGATGCCACTATTTGTGATATCTCAGGGAACACGATGTGACAAATCAAGCATACCAGCTTATATGGAAGAATGTCTCGATTCCAGCTCTCAAATCAACAGATAGACACGATGCTTATATAAATAACCACATTGTACAGCTTACCGACCTACCAAGGAGTTGACCCGTTCTTTCGATGTCCTCTAGTACACAGGTAACTATAGGCTACAACAGGTGTTTCGTAAAGCCAGTAGATACACCTTTCTGCGGCCCACTTTTCACTTCCCACAAAATCAGCAGCCTGCAATACAATGCAGCGATACGGTCCAATTTACACTTCAATGGCGACTAATGGGAGATGCGAATGGACCGTGGAAGACTGGCCCACAAACTTCAGTTTGAGAATGCAGAGGACTGGATGGAAAAATGCCAAGGAAATCCCGATCGGATACCCCCCCCCCCCCCCCAATCTCTCTCTACGAAGAGTTGACGGCGGGGATTTGAGAGGCGGCAGCAGCAGCAGCAGATGGTGGCCGTACGCTTGTGGCAACGAAGCCCCGAGTAGCCGTCCCTGCAGGTGCACACGCCAGGGAGCCGCGCAGCGCCCGCCGTTGACGCAGCCATCTCGGCACAGCGCTGTTCGGGGGGCATCGCCAGAGGCGCACGGGAGGAGGAGCCTTTAGCCGTCGGCAGAATCCTTGCATCGGGTAGAGCGGCCCCAGACATCGTCGTCGTCGTCGTTGTCGTCGGCCGCTAAATGATCGGAGTGGCGATGATGACGCATTGGCGAATGTTCGTGCGTGTGTATGTGGTCACAACGGTGACTTCCTGGGCCTCAATTATGTCGGCTCAGACTTAAATGAGTACCTGGTGTGCTGTGGATTACGTCAGCATTGGGGCGACAAAAGCGGCTTTGGGGCCGTCCATAAATGACGTCACGCGATTTTGGACGATTTTTGACCCCCCCTCGTCATTGTCACAAATGTCTGACCCCCCCCCAAAAAAAAAGATAAAACATGCTTCAAATCGCTTTAAACTATTGTCATTGTAGTGCGTATTTATTGTGCCGCTGCACTCTGATGTTGTAGGAGAAAACATTTATTAACAAGTCTATTTAATTAAGTGGAGCGTGTTGTCTATATTTATTTAAAGTTGCGCATTTTGATGTGACGTCACATTTCTCACCCCCCCCCCCTCGTCACGCATCGTCACAAATGTCTGACCCCCCCCCCCCCCAGGTGCGTGACGTCATTTATGGACGACCCCTTTGGCGTGGTGTTGGCCACACCACCTACTCGATACAAGACGTACACAAGCTGAAGAATCAGACTGGCGAACGAGAGGCACAATTGAAATAAATACATCGTGACATGGTTGGCATAGATGAGGTGAGAAGGAAAGGAGAGCACCCCATACCTCTGAAGAGTGGCATAACCTTTCCTATCATAGGGGCACAGCTGACAGTAATTCTAGAGGAATGGGATTATATTATTGCTGTCTCTGAGAATCGCACATTGTGTTTGATCGCTCTCATCGGATAGGGCGACCTGAAAAACTGACGGTGTACTTTCTCACTCTCGCTTGTGTACAATTACGGGTTACCAGAGCACAGAATGCAAGCTCACATTCACTCGGGTAAGATGGGCTGCAAGCACAGTGGCCAGATGTTAACTACCTCGCCTGGTATACAGGAGGTCGTTGGTTCGATCTCGACTGATGCCTGCTGCTGTATATTTGGATGTTCTCCCCTTGATCGTGTGGCTTTTTCTCCGAGTCCTCCGGTTTTTCCCTCCCAATTCAGAAGCATGTGTTTGGAGTATTTGGCTGCTAGAAATTTTCACACGATAAGCCACTTCGTTGAGCTATCATTTGTGGCCAGGTCGCTTCTAAAAAAAAGAGCTTTACAGCTCAGTGGGCCCTGGTAAAATAAAAAAGTTTTAATTTAGTATGAGAGGGCAACATTCTCGTCGGTAATGGCATAAGACAGGAGGCGGCAGTGTATACGTGGTGCATCTGCGTTCGAGGCTTAGCCAATTTTCACAGCCTCAGATCAATCCACTGCTGGATGATGCCTTTCCCCATATTATATGGGTTACTTGACCATACTGCACCACACTGGTCAATGCGGTTTGTTTGAAGGGGTCCAGATATCGCTTTCAATTCATGTTATAGTCATTCCCTGTAATCGAACTTACAGTGAGGGAAAAAAGTATTTGATCCCCTGCTGATTTTGTACGTTTGCCCACTGACAAAGAAATGATCAGTCTATAATTTTCATGGTAGGTTTATTTGAACAGTGAGAGACAGAATAACAACAACAAAAATCCAGAAAAACGCATGTCAAAAATTTCATAAATTGATTTGCATTTTAATGAGGGAAATAAGTATTTGACCCCTCTGCAAAACATGACTTAGTACTTGGTGGCAAAACCCAGGAGTGTCCCACTTTTGTAGAGGAAACCTTTACAGCAAAATCATCAAACACCCACCACCCCCACCCCACTACCGTTCCCAAAGTCCGCCGAGTGGAAGGTCATGGCAACGCAAGAAAGTCGACTGATCTTTCACGAGGCCAGGACTCCCCACGCCCATGTCTGAGGGTTCTAAGGTCAACTGTAGTTTAGATAAAAAAAAATATCTGAATGCAACTGCAACTCACAAAATAACAAAATTAACCCAGAATGCACCAAATCTCGTCAGATCTTTGAAGCTCAACCGGGGAAGAGCCTGGGTTGAGTGCTTAATTTGAAGACTGTCTGGGAAAAGCAGACGTTTTAGGCCTTGCGCTGCAAGTTGGCCAACAGATGTCGGTGTACGGTAACGCTTTTTATATTCTTGGTTCTTTCGGTAAAGTCACGTAGCAGGGAAACAATAAAATAATAAAAATATAAAACATCTATGCAGTTGTCGAGTGTTACCCCCCCCCCCCCACCACCTTTCGTATGCACAGGTAATCTCCGAGTTACTCCGGTTTCCTCTCACGAGCCAAACAAGCTACAAAGGAATTGGTCGAACATCTGAACGCTGGAACTTCATGAATACAAAATCTCAGAAACAGTCAGGATTTCCTGAGTAAATGAACGGGAAACAAATATTCTGACAGTACTATTTTATTATTATCACCCACGGATGCGCATGTGAACGCCGTTTTGTCAACAGCGCTGGATGCAGCAACAATACGTTCCTAACCTGAAGCCACGAAAAACCTCCCCTATGCATTAAGTGCCTGGCATGAGCAATTCACATTTTTCAGATTCCGTATTCAAAGATCGCACGTGTCCAAAACCAACGGCGCCACGTTCAAGTTGAAACCGGTTCCTTGCGAAGCCTCGGGAGGTACCGGTGGGGCGAGTGGGAGGACGTGTCTCACGGTGGGCCCCCCCCCACCCCAAACTCCCCCTTCTCTCTCCTCGCCGTCCGTCTTGATCTCCACCGCGGTTCTAGTTTCTGTACCGTGCCGCAACATCGGACCACAGCCTCTGCATGTCCTCCAGGCCCCTGGTCCAGAGCTCGCGTAGCTTCACCCAGCCGGTGCGTGCCGTTATCAGCAGGTAGTCGGCGTTCTGCGGGTATCGCAGGATCGTGTAGCGGGCCATGACCAGCGACTGGCAGAACCTGCGGGGAAAAGTAGACCATGTTGTTGTTGTCGCCGTTGCTGTCGTGACGGTTAATATCGTTTGTTATTCAAGAGGGTTTTTGCTGCCGACTTGTTGATCGGCTGGGATTTTAGCGTCCAGGAATCGCAGCCATAGTTGGATCAAGTCTCGTGGTCAGCAGCAGAAGTGCCAGCAGAAGGAAAGTCGCCGTCTTCATCTTCCTCGTCTCCAGCAGCAGCAGCAGCAGCGTGATCAGCAACATGATCGTAAACAACATTGCTATGAGTGTCTTTTCTATAATCATCATCACCATCAGCAGCATCCGTAGAAGTGCTGTTAGCAACATCATGGTAATCAGCATTATTATGTCTAAACTGTTACTGATCCCCCCCGTTCACCAATACACATTAACCAGCATGGTGAAGTATGGTCAACCACCGCGACGATCGACATGGCATTGGCAAGACCTTCATTCATCATTGGTCTGATGAAGAGCTTTAAATAAATAATAAAGCACGTGTGTTTTTTTTGCCGCACAATCGAGTTTATCGGATTCTCGCCAGACCTGGATTAATTCTCGTTACGCAACCGCCACAGGTTTTTGAAGCCAACGTTTCCCGATGCGGCCAACGGCGATCCGGGCAGACCCGACCCGACCTGCCCCGGCCCCCCTCCCCACCTCCGCTCTCACCTGCACGCCACCAGGAAGTAAACGGCCCTCCTCTCGTCCTCGGTGAGGGCCTGCACGCTCTCGTAGCCGGCCAGGACGTGACCCCCGGCTTCCATCGCCTCTCCGCTCTCCACCATCATGTACATGATGGCCATGGCCAGGTCGTACACGTGGTAGCCGAACATCATCGAGTTGAGGTCCACAATGCCGGAGACGCGGTGCCGCGGCGCTCCCTCCGCCGACTTGGGCCCCTGCTGCTGCTGCTGCTGCTCGCTTCCCGCGGCCACCTCCTGCACCAGGATGTTGTCGTCATTGAAGTCACCGTGGATTATGCCTGCGGCGAGGGGGAAACGTCGAATTTGATTTCGTCCGTTGTCTTTTATTGTTGACCGTCCTCCCCTCGTCGCCGTCGTCATCGTTCGTGCCCGTGCCGTTTTTATTCCGGCCGCACGATTGGTGTTGCGCAAGCCGCGTGTGCGAGTCTAAGAACGGCCCCCGCAGAGTCTCAGTGAATCACCGACTTCTTCTCCTGCCTTCAAAGGCACAGAATTACAATAACCCACCAGCGTCGTACAACCCTGCACGGGGGCAAGATATGGAGCGGTGTGTAGTGGTATGCACACCGCATCACGAGCCCTTGATTCCCGGCCATGGAGAACATCACTGATATCTGAACCAGTCCTGGGATCCTACCTACCTCCTCACCGACCAGCATGGTGAAGGAGGCAAAACAACCCCCATGACCCTACACAGCCTGGGAATGCCTTCGTCCAGATAGTGCATTGACAAAGGGCTGTACATTATTATTATGAGGATATGTGTAACAAAAACTGTTGAACACAATTTAGCATCCATTGAAAAATGATTTGGTAGAAATTACAATTATGATTTATATACAGTAGCGTCTGAATGTAATAACCCTGTCATTTGATTTCACCTGTGATCAGTGTCTGTGCGAGTGTCCCCCATTACATGCATGCCTTGTAATGCATCTGTGTATGCTGGGTAAAAGTAATCACGTAAAGCACATTGCAAAGAAAATGCTTGCCACAAATGAATCACAATACCTTGCTGATCTCGTCAAGCAGCATAAACCATCACGCGAATTCGGGTGATCCTCGCAGCGGCTTTTGGCTAACCATCGAACAAACAAAGACGGTCACCGCATCGCGCGCTTTCAGATGCACTTCTGCGGCCGTCTGAAAAGCTCTTCTTTCCGATATTAGGAAGGCACTGGAGCTATGCACTTTTAAACCTAGATTGAACACTAATTTATTTTTGAACTGATTTTTTGTGTTTAGTTTGTTGTCCTTCCCCCGCACCTCCGATTAGCACGGTTGGCTATGTACGGTGCGAAAGAAGTTCAACGTACACACGTACGCGGCACCCGTCGTGGCTTCAAGGCCTCGTCGGTGGCCTGAAGCGCCCCTCGCCCCCTGAGGCATGGAGCTACGTCCCGGGTGAAGCTGCGAGGCGAGCGTACATCTGGTAAACTTGTGCAGGTTGGGTTGGATCTCCTCGCGGAACTTGGCGATGACCTCCCTGACCAGACCCTGGTTGGGGTCGCCGTCCAGAGTGAAGAGGTAGGGCTCGAGCAGGTGGGTGTTTGACAGGTTCCAGATGAAATCGTCTCGTTGCAGGGAGTGCAGGAACGGGTGCTCAAACTATGCAGATGTTTAAAAACGAAGGCGGTAAGATGACAAAAAATGCAATACGAGATTAACATCGCATTGGCCAGTTGAGTACACATGTAAGTTAAAGGCAGCAAAACGTCAAGCTAGCAAAGGATAGTCTTCGTTTCAAAAAAGATGTTCTCCTTGACTTATTATTTTCTCTTTGTTTTTTTTTTCCGGTAAAGTCACGTAGGTAAAACTATAAAATAAAAGAATAAATGAAAAAACAACTACATTTTTAAAAATTCTATCATTTTATAGTTTTACCTACGTGACTTTACCGAAAAAACCAAAGAGTATGAATCCTTGCCCAAGTCCTGCGTGCGGCTGGCAAATGTTTGATTGGTATTTGTGAGTAACAGGACACTTGAATGGATCTGAGAAGTAGTTTTGTGAGATCACCTTCTGCGGGCCATTCTATAACCAGAGGTGATGCACAGAATGAGATGTTTTTTTCCATCTCATGACATGGCACCAATTAGCACAACTCATACAGCCCTTATCAAGGCACTGCCGTATTCAGTGTTGGTCATGTAGGGTGTTTGACCATACTTCGCCAAACTGGTCAGTGTAGGTTGGTGAAGGATAGAGGACAAGGGGGGGTGGGCAGGACTGGTTCAGATATCACTTGCCACGAATGTTAGGCGTGGCCGGAAATAAAACTCAGGTGGCCGGGTTCGTAGCGCAGTGTGCGCACAACTGCGCCACCGCTCCACCCCGACGCTTGGAATAAAATTTGGGGGGGGGGGAAACAAAAATACGTTGCTTGAAAACCAGCCATTCGATCACTTGGAAGGACTCTCACATTGCTAATTATGAACAGCTGCGTACGTTCTGAGCGAGTGGGCTCGTTACGTCACATTACACTTGCTTACCGAGAGAAAAGGCTCGCCGAGACTCAAGACTTTTTTTTTAAGATTGTCGCAGTAAGGGGTTGGGGAAACTATCGCTCCGCATTTCCCAATGAAGTAATTTGCGAGTTATTTCTTTTTTGCCTCTTTACTTTGGCGAATATTCTCATATTCTTGTTTCTTTCGGTAAAGTCACGTAGAAGGGAAACAATAAAATAATAAAAATATAAAACAATAGAATTTTCACGACGTTTCGACTGCAACACAAGCAATCATCATCAGGTGTGAAAACCACAACAAGAATTTTTTTTTTAATTTCCTTGTTGTGGTTTTCACACCTCATGACGATTGCTTGTGTTGCAGTCGAAACGTCGTGAGAATGTTATTGTTTTATATTTTTTATTATTTTATTGTTTCCCTTCTACGTGGTGACTTTACCGAAAGCAACAAGAATATGAATCCCTGCAGTCTCACGTCACCTGTCAAGAGGCGCTCGTGCGCTCGTACCTGCTGCAGGGCTTGGTGGATGCTCGCTGCCAGCTTGCCCACCTGGTAGTACAGGCTGCCATCTGCCAGCACCCTGGACAGCGGCACGCCGGGCAGGTACGTGAGCAGCCGCACGTTGAACTCCTTCTCTCCTTCGCCGCAGTCTGAGAATTCACAGCAGGAGTCGCCACCGAGGTCAAGAGGTCACCACGGTTAGTGAAATCTCACCGTCGCTTCCTTTTGCTGGAACATAAAAAGCTGTTTGGAAGCTGATATCGGAACCTCCAAGGTCTGGCCAAAGTGTCAACTCACCACTTTGCGCCCTGTGTTTACTACCCACGTGCTATACTACACAGGGTCTCTGATGAATTGCTCAACTGATAGCCAAGGCTACTATTCTTTTTTTAGGAAATTAAGCGACAATTTGCTGCTCAGCATTAAATGGTTAATAACAATAATGAACGTGCTAAGTCCCATATATAACGCACATAAAATTCGTGTAGTCTTTAAAACGCCAATCTCTCAAGCAACTTGAATCGAGTATTTCTGTTCCCCCCCCCCAACAATAGTAAATTGGAGTGATTTTTTCCTCATGACTTTCTTTCACGATACTATTAACGCAGAAATTAATAACAAGAACGCATTCCGAAATTCGCATTCCTATATGGCCTTGTTGTCTAAACCGCTGTAGCTAAATAAAGCATTTGAGACGAATAATACCTCACCACACCCATGCGTAAGGCATCCGCCAAAGTTGCAACGTGGCACGCAACCCTAACGCCTTAGCGCACGCTGGCCGGAACCGGGGGCAATTCGCCCAGGTTCGGGCCAGAATGGATACGTCAGCACCACGAGTCTAGCTGAATTCCCTGGGTTCAGCTTGAGCAAATTACTTAGGAGCAGGGTGAATGGGGGCCCCATCTGCATCAGGAGGCGACTTTTATCGCTCGTTCCATCACGTAAATATAAGGGTCAGCGGCATTCCGTGATCTTCGCATTCCAAACACGGCGTTGGGCGGCGATGTCAGCTCACGCGATGAACCCCGAGCCTGGGTTTAAAGGAGCGCTGCTAGCCCAGGCATTATAATCAGAATATGTACTTTTACTGGAGGAATCCGATGAGCTATGAAGCACTTTGCTTTACAAATGTTTAGCAGCCCAGTGTTGTCCCAACTACAGCCCGTGGGCCAAGCCCGAACCACCAAAATTAATTCATTCTGGTCTACAGGACAACTATCCCGCCACGCCTTACAAGAACTAATTAAGTACATGTCTCAGTCAGCAATACTCACTTGAAATTACACACGACAACCGTCGCCCCCGCGCCCTCCCCCCAACTGAAAAGTTTGACAAGACCCTCCCGATACTCAGTGAGGCTCTGCTGTGAAAACAAGTGTAACGATGATAATTACAATAATAATATTAATAGAAGTGATGCGATGCAGGAGGCCGGAGTGGGTGTGGGGGAGAGATAAGCTCTGTATCGACATGTTTGCATTTCTCTAAATCTCTCCTCTTGCGGATAGATCTTTCTCCTATCTCTTCCATATAAATATCATATTTCTGATTAAATCTCTCTCTGAATGAGTTAAATGATGACATCACCCTGCTGCTCTATTTAAGACCGGGAGCAAGTGAGGGCTTAACCATTCTGGCGAATTGCCCGATGGTGCTGGATGTAATTACCAGCGAAACGTCGTATTCAAATATTGTAAATGTTGTGGATTCACTCTTCATCACACCGGTGGGCTAAAGTAGTGAACTCTTTTATGTGTTGTCAACGTGACACATTTTTTACTGTTTGGCTGTGTCGGGTGGTGGAGGGTTATGACACATTTATAAATAACGTGATCTCACCCAAAAACCTTTATCATGAATAAATCTCTCTCATATCTCTACAATATATCACTTGTGACATATCTTTCCCGTCTATGCTTGTTCATGTAATACATGGTTTTGGTTTGACGTGTTCCCCTTGTCAGCAAATCCGGAACTCGATGCAAAGAGTTTGACGTTTGCTTCTCAGGGTCTCGTGGGAAGATAAGCAGAAACAAAAATTACGATTTAGGTTTCGTAAGTATGTTGAAATTCTTTCGCACCATACGTACGTAGCCAACCGTGCTCAT
This sequence comes from Petromyzon marinus, assembly GCF_048934315.1. NCBI lineage: Eukaryota > Metazoa > Chordata > Hyperoartia > Petromyzontiformes > Petromyzontidae > Petromyzon > Petromyzon marinus. Next base: position 155,755 of record NW_027422678.1, read on the forward strand.
CGGAGGTGTGGGGAGGTGGAACACACTGTGCAGTTGGCGAATGGCGGCGTCGGTGAACTGTACAAACATTATATCTACCAACCTGCAGGTCAGTAGATGAGAAAACAGCAAGTGTGCTTCTGATCTCTCACCACAGATGTTATCGTCTCGTCCGTGTGGCTTTGCTGTGAGCAGTCATTCCAGTTTCATCCCACACACCAAACATTGTTTTTTTTTATATATATATGAAGAATTTACAAAATATCACAATGTGGACCTTGGGCCAGTACCAACAAGCAGTGCGTTACATCCACCAACCTCACAAAAACTAAAAAGTACGATCCTTTTACATCACTTATCGTCAGTGGAGTGAGACCCAGTATTATACCACCGCCTCATGCTCGGATATTGATCGTTGTCTTTGCAAGTATAAACCAATGCTGTGTTCGTATGATTACTATCAGCCTATGACTAAATCACCTGGAATGTGCCCTATCATAAGATCTGAAAGCTAAGCAGGTTGAGCCTGGATTAGGGCTTCTATGGGTTACAATCGTGCATTAAACAGGCATCACAGGCTGCTGCGTGGTGCTATGTTGTGGGGGCCAGAGTTCAGTTGCAGCAAAATCAATTGTACTGCACTGTACATCTATTAAACTTGATTTGTCACTTTCGTGACTGCAGGAATGACTCTTTGGTTTTTTCGGTAAATTCACGTAGAAATAAGAAATAATAATAATAAAATTACATAATAGCATACGACGTTTCGATTGCAACGCAAGCAATCATCATCAGGCATAGAAGAGCTAAATTTAAGAGAGAGGAAACACAGAACCGCAGATATATATACAGACACCTAAGTAGAAGGGAGTTCATACAGAGACACAAAGAGAGACACAACGTACGGAGCACAGAGAGATAGGGTCTCTGTGCCGAGGCCTTAGCATGTAGGGGGAGACAAAGGGAGATGGAGACGCACATCAAGTAGAACAAGATTTAGTATTACGTACATCTCTTCTCCAATGTCTCTGCTCCCGGGACCCACGCGGGCGCAGCTCACCGATGTTCTCGAGCGACATGATCTTCCCGCTGACGTTGTCCACCACCTCCTGCATGGGGAAGCCCCTCTCCCGCAGGAAACTCATCATGGCCATCTGCACCTCGAGCAGCTGCGGCCGCTGGCTGTCCCGCGTGTTGGTGACCTTGAGCACGAACTGGCGACCGTCGCGCGCCAGCACACGGTAGTTCTGGTCGACGTAGCTCGCCAGCGGGCTCACCCCCGCCACGCTCACCCCGTAGAGGCGCTCCACCAGCTCCGCCGCGCGGGACTCGTTGAGGCACGGCTTCTCGTGCTCGCGGCCATCGTCCTGCAGCGCGGCTTGCATCGTCTTCAACGGACAAAACGAGGGCAATCAAAAAGCTTTTGGGTTTTGCAAGTGCACGTTGGCGTCCGCTCCATTCGTGCAGCGCAAGGCGCCTCCGATGAGCACGGTTGGCTACGTACGGTGCGAAACAAGCTCAGCGTACACACGAGGCTACACCCTGGAGGCGCTACGCTTCACGGACAGCCCACAGTAGTTGTCGCATTTACAGAATTGTGCCGACACACGTGGCATACTACTGATTTAAATTACATCTCCGAGATCTTTAGCATCCGACTGTGAAGCAGACAGTCCGCAATATTTACAGTTCATACACCCACAGCGTTAACCGGGGTGGTCGTGGGGCTCGTACCACAAACATCTGCAACGCGCTACCGCTCGGCCATGAAGTCAATCGATCGATCAGCGATCAATAAACAAGTCTCTTTGCTCGCATCACATTTAATAGCAACACATTTCACCGAACAGAAAAGCACCACTTAAACATGTCAGATATAAGATTCGTAATAACAGAGAATTATCCTTGTGTATTTCAGTGGAAATACAGCCAGTGCCTGATAAAGTAGCATTACTGTAACTGGAATTATAACAAGAACCGTGGGTTTATGCAGCATTGGGGAGCTGCAGCTATGGCCCACCGAGTAAACACCTTGTCCCGTAAGCACGAAATCACGTGTTCAAATTCCACTGGATGTGTAATTGTGTGAATAATAATCAGGGCTTAATCTGTCACTGAATATTTTCCGGGTCGCTGGTGCGGAGTGGAGTGGGCAGCACAGCCCCGGTAGCCACGGCGATAGCGAAAGGTACACACTGGACGTGGTGTGCCGGGTGTCAGCAGATTTTTCAGAGTCGCTGACACAGAGCAGCCCTGGCCGAAATTATCTCCATACATATGTAAAAGGCAAAGTTGTGATTATGTGTGTCTATTCAAAATGTTTAGCGTACTTCCCGACATGCAACAAACTTGAAATTTGCCATGTGGGTACTTTCCAGACTGTACACCACGCAAAAAATATTAAAATACACTTTTGTGTTTTTTTCTGGGGGGAGGAGGGGGGGAGCTCAATAATGCATTTTTTTTGCACGGCAAGTGAGCTGTGACGTCAAATCTGTCACGTGACCCACGCATGTGGAAGCTTAACGCATTGTAGTGTAGTGGTTAGCGCACTGCGCTACGAACCCGGCAACCCGAGTTCAATTCCCGCTCACGGCCACCACCGGTGACGATTATTTCAACCGCTCCTGGGCCTCCCCTAGATCGACTCAGCCTCAAACGAGTAATTGCTGTGGTGTGTGAACATCGCCACTGGGGACACAAAGGCGGCCGGGCGTGGTGCTGTCACCCACCCCTTCGTCTGTATATATAAAAGCAAAATTTGTGAATATGTGTGTCTGTTCGAAATGTTTAGCATACTTCCCGACATGCAACAAACTTGAAATTTGCCATGTGGGTAGCTTCCAGACTGTAAACAATGCAAAAAGTATAAAATATACTCTTTGGTTCTATTGGGTAAAGTCACGTAGGTGAAAATAAAATAACAAAAAATCACGACGTTTCGGCCACAACACAAGCGGCCTTCATCAGGTGAAGGGACGAGACTGTCTGGAGGACAGCGCTGGAGTGTGAGAAGCCACGCTCAGATCACGACCTTTAAGCTGTGTGAGAAGAAAAACACAAAGCGCCTTGACAAAGGAATTAGCATATAATTTAGCATTGAAATGGCTCATTGAAATAGCTAAGTTAAAGTATACACATCCGCAGAGGTACCCCTTGACAAAGGAATTAGCATAGAATTTAGCATTGAAATGGCTCATTGAAATAGCTAAGTTAAAGTATACACATCCACAGAGGCACCCCTTGACAAAGGAATTAGCATATAATTTAGCATTGAAATGGCTCATTGAAATAGCTAAGTTAAAGTATACACATCCGCAGAGGTACCCTTTGACAAAGGAATTAGCATAGAATACAATTTTATAAAACAATAAAATTGTATTGTTTTATAAAACTACAATTGTATTGTTTTATATTTTATTATTTTACTAGCGGTAAGTACCCGGCGTTGCCCGGGCGAAAAAGATAGACTCACACATCAACTTACACACAGACATCGACCCACACACGTAGAAACACATCGACTTACACGCGCACACACATACACATATAGACTCACACAGACAGACATCGACTTACACACACACACATATGAACTTACACACACATAGACATCCACTTTAGATACACCCACATGGAGTTACACACATACAGCGACTCACACACACATCGATTCACACACAGACAAAGGTGAACTCACACACATATTGACGTAAAAACACGTCATTACACACACACACATATCGAGTAAGACACACACACGGACGTATATATACACACACATGGACCCACGCACACACATTGACTTACACACACACACATAGACTCGCACACACATAAATAGACTGACACACACATTGCCCCACACACATATGGACTCTACTTTAGATACACACACATGGAGTTACACACACATATCAACTCACACACATGGACTTACACACACACACATGTATGGACTTACACACACACATGTGGACTAACATAGAGACATGGACTGACACACATACACATGGACGTACACACACACATCGACTGACACACATAGACACACAAACGCACATTGACTTACACACTGACATGGAGCCATGCACACACATTGACTAACACACACACAAACACATCGACTAACACACACACAGCGACTGACACGCACACATGGACTGACACGCACCCTTGGACTGACACACACACAAACACATCGACCTACACATACACACAGCGACTGATACACACACATGGACTGACACGCAACCTTGGACTGACACACACACACAAACACATCGACCTACACACACACACAGCGACTGATGCACACACATGGACTGACACGCACCCTTGGACTGACACACACACACACATCGACCTACACACACACACATCGACTGATACACACACATGGACTGACACGCACCCTTGGACTGACACACACACACACACATCGACCTACACACACACACATCGGGGGTTGTCCGTTAGAAAAAGACAGACACACGCATGGTCCTACACGCACACACGTATGGACTCAAACACACACATCAAATCACAAACAAAGATCCCCCATATAGCCTTAACAGACTGTAGGGGCAAGTGCTGTTAGCGAGCACCTATGAAGGCCGGAACGGTACACCAGGGGGTGAGTGGCCAGCACCACGCCCGACCGCCTTTGTCTCCCTAGTGCCGATGTTTACACACCGCACCAGGTACTCATTTAGAGGCTGAGTCGACCTAGGGGAGGCCCGGGACCGGTTCAGATAATCGTCACTGGTGTTGGCTGGGAGCGGGAATCGAACCCAGGTCGCCAGGTTCATAGCGCAGTGCGCTAACCGCTACACTATCGCTCCCCACATCAAATCACACACACACATCGACGTGCACAGCAATCCCCGATGATGGCACAGCTATGAGCATCGCAGTACTACGTATCAGCAAATAGTGTGACGTGAGCAATCGAAATAGTAGAAATGCATAGAAGAAATCAGCTGAAATAAGTGTACATGAATGAGCATCAGTATGCACAGGTAAGTTGAGAAGCAGGCTACAGTCTAGATTATAGAGTGGCAGTACGTCGACTCAATGACATAAGCATAGCTACAGTCGACATAAAAAGCTGGCAATATGGGCAGCAGCTGAAAAAGCAGGATACAGTCGACATGAAAGGCTGGCAGTACACTGAGTGAGGTAAAGAAGCAGGCAACAGATTATAGACTGGCATACACTCATAATGGGCAAAAGCTAAATTAGCAGTGTGTATAATAGCGGCGGTGCACTGGCGTGAATTAATCAGCAGGCAACAAGCCACATCACAGACTGGCAGTGCACGGTCTCAGCGTCATAAAAACACAGCTCAAAAAGGAAACATGTAGCAACCTAAGAATTTAAAAAGTATTTTTCTGCACACAAAGAAAGTGATTGTAATATCTGCCACCTTCTTTGTTTCATAATAGTAAACAATGAACCCGAGTTATTATCTGCACACAAACATTATTATTATTGTAATATCAGACAACTTATTTGTTTGGGAATAGTAAACAATGAACCCGAGTTATTATCTGCGCACGAACATTATCATTGTAATATTTGGCAACTTATTTGTTTGATAATAGTGTAGGGAGGGGCGTGTATGGGCTATGTGTAGCGACGGTCTGTGTACAACTTACCTGTAAGGGCTGACATAGTCCAGTAGGGGCAGTCGCAATATCCCTTGCCCCGTAGCAGGAGGGGGCTGTTGGGTGTCCTGGGATCCGCCGGGGTCCCTCCTGGGGGGAGGCGGCTGCCGGGTGTTCTGTTAAACACGTGAAATAAAATGTCCGGTGTGAGCTCCACTGAACGCACAACACTTGGCGCGGTCCACCGCCCCCTTCCCCCCCCCAAGCAATTGGCGTGAGTTGGTACGGTCAATGTCGCGCAGTAAATAAATTCATATAGCGAAATCCCACGAAATCGCTGTGACTAATTTAAAGGTGACGGACATGAAAAAGGAAGAGCCTATTCCCACCGTGGGGCTTAGGGCGTGCTGGCTGGCACATTTTTTTCGATGTCAACCCCACGGTTCGAGAGGCAAATCCCTCGCAAGCGCACGCGCGCGGAGACGTTTATAGATAAGATATTTACATACAAAAATTATGCCTTTTATTTCATAATACGAACGCCCGCTGGCAGAAGGTCAAGGGACAGACCCAGGTGCCACGGGTCGACTGACTGAGATGACTGGCTGATGCACCACCTGTGCCCCCTCCTGTGCCAACCTGCTGTGCTTTAGCCACCCGGCGTTCCGCTCGTTGTTGTGAGCGTCGCTCCTCCGCCCTCCGTTGTTGTTGGAGGGTGACTGCCTCCAACTGCCCAGTAGCAGCGTCCTTCACGAGCCTCCTCCACAGAGGCCGATCTTGACACCGCTGGTACCAGTCATCGGCAAGTCCACTCAGCTCCACGTCCTCCTGTACCACATCACTCCATCTCTTCTCTAGCCCGTGCCGCGCACAGACAAAGATACCCCGTATAGCCTTAACAGACTGTAGGGGCAAGTGCTGTTAGCGAGCGCCTTTAAAGGCCAGCACGGCACACGAGGGGGTGGGTGGCCAGCACCATGCCCGGCCGCCTTTGTCTCCCTAGCGGCGATGTTTACACATCGCTCCAGGTACTCATTTGAGGCTGAGTCGACCTACACACACACAGACACATATCCTTGTGCGTGGTCTCACCTGGTCGTCGTCCTCACGGTCAGTGAGCAGCGTGAGGAGTGAGCGCAGCGTCCCAGCCGCCCTCACCACCCCCACCGCCCACTTCTCGGGTTACTCGCAACCACCACCAACACCACCAGTACCACCACCAACACCACGGCCACCACCCCCACCAACGCCACCACCACCACCACCGCCACCACCGCAACCACCACCACCAACACCACCACCACCAACACCACCCCCACCAACACCACCACCACCAACACCACGGCCACCACCCCCACCAACGCCACCACCACCACCGCCACCACCGCAACCACCACCACCAACACCACCACCACCAACACCACCCCCACCACCAACAAACAACAACAACAACCGCCATTCGCCACTAAGTGGCGGTGACGTCACCACGACGCTTGTGCCAGGCTATGTGCACCCTGAGGCCACGTGAAGTGTCGAACGCCCGCTGGCAGGAGGTCACGGGGCAGACCCAGGTGCCACGGGTCGACTGACTGAGATGACTGGCTGATGCACCACCTGTGCCCCCTACTGTGCCAACCTGCTGTGCTTTAGCCACCCGGCGCTCCGCTCGCTGTTGTGAGCGTCGCTCCTCCGCCCTCCGTTGTTGTTGGAGGGCGACTGCCTCCAACTGCCCAGTAGCATCCTTCACGAGCCTCCTCCACAGAGGCCGATCTTGACACCGCTGGTACCAGTCATCGGCAAGTCCACTCAGCTCCACGTCCTCCTGTACCACATCACTCCATCTCTTCTCTAGCCCGTGCCGCGCCCGCTTAGCCCCCTCAATCCGGCCAAACAACAACACCACCACCACCAACACCACCGCCACCACCACCACCACCGCCACCACCACCAACACCACCCCCACCACCACCAACACTACGGCCACCACCCCCACCAACGCCACCACCACCAACACCACCACTACCCCCACCACCACCAACCACCACCACCAACACCACCACCTCCACCACCACCGACAACACCACCACCACCAACACCACCACCACCCCCACCAACACCACCAACACCACCCCCACCACCACCAACACCACAGCCAGCGGCTGTGGTCTGAGAGCGCCCAGGAAGCCGAGCCACCAGCGGCACAGCGGGGAGCCAAGCGGCAGTGCGGCAGCAGCAGGAGCAGCAGCAGGGACAGCAGCAGCAGGGACAGCAGCAGCAGGGACAGCAGGGACAGCAGCAGCAGGGACAGCAGGGGCAGTAGGGACAGCAGCAGGGACAGCAGCAGGGACAGCAGCAGCAGGGACAGCAGCAGGGACAGCAGAGGCAGCAACAGCAGCAGGGGCAGCAGCAGCAGCAGGGACAGCAGCAGGGGCAGCAGGGACAGCAGCAGGGGCAGCATCAGGGACAGGGCGCGGAGCGTGAGACAGGAAGGCCGTGTTGGCCATGGTGGTGACAAAGTCCCTCGTCCTGGGGGGGAGGGAGGGGGAGTGGGGGAGTGGTGAGTGTACTAGTGGTGAGTAGTGGTGAGTGTACTAGTGGTGAGTGGTGAGTGTACTAGTGGTGAGTGTACTAGTGGTGAGTGTACTAGTGGTGAGTAGTGGTGAGTAGTGGTGAGTGGTGAGCAGTGGTGAGTGTACCAGTGGTGAGTGTACTAGTGGTGACTGGTGGTGAGTGGTGAGTAGTGGTGAGTGTACTAGTGGTGAGTGGTGAGTAGTGGTGAGTGTACTAGTGGTGAGTAGTGGTGAGTGTACTAGTGGTGAGTGGTGAGTGTACTAGTGGTGAGTAGTGGTGAGTGTACTAGTGGTGAGTAGTGGTGAGTGTACTAGGGGTGAGTAGTGGTGAGTGGTGAGTAGTGGTGAGTGTACTAGTGGTGAGTGTACTAGTGGTGAGTAGTGGTGAGTGTACTAGTGGTGAGTGTACTAGTGGTGAGTGGTGAGTGTACTAGTGGTGAGTAGTGGTGAGTGTACTAGTGGTGAGTGTACTAGTGGTGAGTGGTGAGTAGTGGTGAGTAGTGGTGAGTGTACTAGTGGTGAGTAGTGGTGAGTGTTGAGTGTAAACTCACCAGGCAATGCTGAACCCCCCGGACCCGGATCCAACTCCACACGACGAACCGGTTCCAAACACAAGTCGACAAGGAATTGATTCAGACCCTAAGTCGATTCCTCATGCAATTCAATGAGCAATCGATTTCTAACACAACTCTACAATCCGATTCCCCGTGCAAGTCAATGGGAGTCGATTCTTAATGCGATTAAAAAGGAGTCGACTCCTCACGAAACAATGTTGAGAATTTGTACGGTGGAGTCACGGAGGAAAAATAAAATAAAACAAAAGAAAACAATTAAATCACGACGTTTAGGAGGCAACACAAGTCTCCTTCTTCAGGTGGTGTCAAGTGGACAGCTCAGTGACACAGAATTAGTAAAGTTGGACTACATGTTTATTTCTCGAAAGCATTTTGGCTGTAGACCAGTGTAACAAGTCAAAAATTTAACTGGAGGCTTTATTTCTTCCAGCACAAGACGCATGATATGGTAGCTGCAGTAAGCCACCCACCGCCGACACACACACACCCACGTGTATTTGTGGATGCACTAAGTCCGACACACACACCTGTACTTGTGGATGCACTAAGTCCGACACACACACCTGTACTTGTGAATGCACTAAGTCCGACACACACACACACACCTGTACTTGTGGATGCACTAAGTCCGACACACACACACCTGTACTTGTGGATGCACTAAGCCGACACACACACACCTGTACTTGTGGATGCAATATGCCAACACACACACACCCACCTGTACTTGTGGATGCACTAAGTCCGACACACACACACACACCTGTACTTGTGGATGCGTTAAGTCCGACACACACACACCGACCCGTCTGTACTGGTGGATGAACTAAGTCCGACACACACACACACCGACCCACCTGTACTTGTGGATGCACTAAGTCCGACACACACACACCTGTACTTGTGGATGCACTAAGTCCGACACACACACACCTGTACTTGTGGATGGACTAAGTCCGACACACACACCTGTACTTGTGGATGCACTAAGTCCGACACACACACACACACACCGACCCACTGTACTGGTGGATGCACTAAGTCCGACACACACACCGACCCACTGTACTGGTGGATGCACTAAGTCCGACACACACACACACCTGTACTTGTGGGTGCACTAAGTCCGACACACACACACACCTGTACTTGTGGATGCACTAAGTCCGACACACACACACACCTGTACTTGTGGATGCACTAAGTCCGACACACACACACACCGATCCACCTGTACTTGTGGATACACTAAGTCTGACACACACACACACACCTGTACTTGTGGATGCACTAAGTCCGACACACACACCTGTACTTGTGGATGCACTAAGTCCGACACACTCACACACCGACCCACCTGTACTTGTGGATGCACTAAGTCCGACACACATCCACCTGTACTTGTGGATGCGTTAAGTCCGACACACACACACACACACCGACCCACCTGTACTGGTGGATGTCCTCGAAGGACTTGGAGTTGTTGATGGCGAAGACGCAGAGGAAGCGCTGGCGGTCGGAGACTGAAATGGTGGCGGCTGAGGAGCTTGTTCACTAGCTCGCTCCTTGTTTAAAAAATGTTGCTTTGAAGGTCTCGCTCTCAAAATAACGCTCCCAAATAATCAACAGATATTGGTAGTGTGCTGCTATCGACCGCCTAGTGGGAAGGATGTTGAAGCTGCGTCTGCACTGAGAGAGCTTTTTGGGCGCCTCCCTAAAGGTGAAATAGTTTTAGTGGGTGATCTAAATTGGAATTGGCTAAACCCGCCGGCCGTGGCCACACATTTTGCAGATGAATTTAATCTGTTTCAATTAATAAATGTCCCCACAAGACCCAACCTAAAATATTCGGGACAGTCAACTCTGCTTGACGTCCTATTGACATATGCCCCTCACAATTTCACACTGACTGGTGTTCTGGGTAATAACCTTAGTGATCACTCCTTCATTTTTGGAGTGAGATCATCAGCCAGACCCAAAGCCCCCCTAAATTGGTTGAGAAGCACTCTATGAGACACTTCAGCACTCAGGCATTTGCTAATGATGTGCTTCACTCGGATATTGACAAGGTCTGTGATATCCCCAACCTGATTACGGCTTGGGAGACTTTCAGGTACACGTTTCTCCAAATTCTTAACAAACATGCTCCGTTGGTTAGATTTAAAACTAAATGCAACCGCCCACCATGGTTTGATCATTTGATTACAAAGCTAATGAAAACTAGGGACAAGGCTTGGGCATGTGCTGAGAAAAGTAATTTGGTCAATGACTGGCTAGAATACAGGATTTTAAGGAATAGATACGTCAAAAAAATACGGCATGCAAAAAATGCCTACTTTTCCTCCACTCTCCTGGAATCACATGGAAATGCCAGGATTTTCTTGAAAACAAATATATCGAAAAGGCATCCAAAACAGACAATCTGCCCGTTGAGCTTAACCGAAATGGGGAATATTTTTCAGATCCCAAAAAAATAGTTGACAATTTTAACCTTCATTTTTCTGAAGCTGGTAATCTTTTTTTATAATGTATTGGGAGTCACCTCTGCTCATGCAAATTCCTACACCCCTGTCCAAACATTAAACGAATTTAGTTTCCAGACAATCCACGAAAGTAATGTTCTGAAACAACTGTCTTACCTCAAAGGGTCTTCCTCTTCCGGAGCAGATAGTATTCCCGTCTTTGCTCTACTAACTGTTGGTCACCTAATATACAAACATATAGCCCATATTTTCAACCTGTCCATCAAAGAAGCATCAGTTCCTCTAGAATGGAAACATTCCTATGTCCGTCCACTTCACAAAGGGGGCCCTAAAGATGATCCAAATAACTACTGACCTATCTCAATTTTGTCCCCGTTGATGAAAATTTTTGAAAAATTATTGACCTACCAAATTAGCAGTTTCCTGTCCACCAACTATCTACTACATCTGCAACAATCTGGGTTCGGAAAAAAATACAGCACCACATCTGCTGCATTAGACTCTCTGAATCACATTTACAGTAGCCTTGATAATAAGCAGTACTGTACCTGTCTTTTTCTAGACCTGTCCAAAGCTTTTGATACAGTAGACCACAACACCCTGCTTAGTAAATTAAGTTGCCTCGGTTTTTCCGAAAACACAGTAAAATGGTTACAAAATTACCTCTTTTCTCGCACCCAAACTGTATTCACAGATGGTTGGAGGTCAAACAGTGTTAAGATAACAAAAGGGGTTCCACAGGGTTCCATCCTCGGCCCCCTTTTCTTCTCTCTTTATGTCAATGACTTGGGCACTGACCTGGATCATTCCAGGGTAAATCTTTTTGCAGATGACACAATAGTGATTACTGCTGGCCGCTCTCCGGATGACGTGATTGCTAAGCTACAGGGTGATTTCAACAAACTACAACATCAGCTAGTTGCTCTTAAACTAGTCCTGAATACCTACAAAACCAAGGTGCTATGCTTCTCACCAGGACTGAAGCAGGAAGTCATGTTTCCCCAATTACATTCCTTAAATAATTATAAAATAGAGCAAGTCAAGATCTATAAGTATCTTGGGGTCATCCTGGATTCAAAACTGAATTTTGAAGATCACATTGATTATATTGGTAAAAAGACAAAAATAAAAATTGGTTTTCTGTATCGACACAAGCACTGCTTCCCCCCAATGTTCCGTTTGGAATTGATAAAAGCTACCATACTGCCTCTACTTGACTACTGTGACATCGTGTATAAATCAGCCCCAAGTACTGTACTGAAGAAGTTTGATTCCATCTATCACTCGGCCTTAAAATTTACATTGACCTGCACATATAGGACTCACCACTGTGATCTCTACATTGGGTCAAACTTAACGTCTCTTAATGTTCGACGGCTTGTGCACCAGATCTTATTTATTCACGATGTACTTACAAAAAAATCCACAGACTACCTGCTGGATCTCCACTCTATTTCAAATAACAAATTTGACCTCAGGTCTTCGCTCATTTACCAGCTTCACATTCCCTATTGCCGTAGGAAGGGCCTTTGCTATTGATGCCCCCAGCGTCTGGAATGCTATTGCCAATAAACTGCAACTTGAATCGCTACCAATGAGATCTTCTCTCAAAACTGCTCTCGAGGAGTTGTACACCCCTAGCTGCCACTGCTATTCATTGGCGTAACATAAAATAAAATGTTTCGCTCCGGATGACGCTGCAAAGTATTATCTGTATTTTGATTTAGCGTGCTGATCTTAAAGGTACATTGAGTAATTTGATACTCAGACCGATGCATCTGTTGTTGTGGAGTAACTCATGCAGCCAACTATGGCTCTAGGAGTTGGTGTTACATGTTATTTATGTAGTTAATTGTAAAAATTCGGTCACAGTCCCTGTGATCACTGTTACGCTGCAATTATGGCTTTATTTTTTGGTGATTTGGAAAACGTTTTTAGGTTTGGACATGTTTGTTTTGTTGTAGTACGGAGTTAAACTGATGGCCTTAATCTAAGTTTTTGTGGTTGTTGTTTGACTTGCATCCCACTGGGATTTTTTGCACACAGCGTTGGTGTACGGCTACTTTTTTCAGGAATATTTTGCTGTTTTTTTCATGGATTTTCTGTTTGCACAGTCACATAGTCACTTTAAGATGTTTTTCTTGTTCGTGTTTTTGTTTTTTTTGTTTGTTGTGGTTGCACCCGATTCAAGAGCCGAATCGCTCACAGGGCTAAAATAAACTGAAAACTGAACTGGGCCTTCAAACCGTCACGGAGAGACGTGGGTGGAGGAGGGGCGGGGTTTGAAGGGGGCGTGGTGGAAGGAGGCGGGGCGGGGTGGAAGAGGGCGGGGCGGTGCAAGGGGGCGGGGTGTAAGGGGGCGGGGTGGGGGTGTAAGGGGCGGGGTGGACGGGGGGCAGGGTGGGTGGGGTGGGGAATTGCCCCTCGGTTTAAAAAAACGCCGCGTATTTCTATTGGTCGAGAGGCATGCACGTGACCCACTTTATATTTCATGCAGTTCACATTCCTGGTTCTTTCGGTAAAGTCACGTAGATAGAAAATAAAAATTAAATAAAAAATGACTAAAATGAAACACAAAGCAAAAAACCCACGACGTTGAGCGGAAGAGAAACAAATCCCCCTCCCCCCACAATCCCGCCCACTTGGCGCTACCCAGAGTGCATTGCAGTGCCAGTGGCGTGTCCGTGAACACGTGGGGGCCACGCGGTGGGTTGTTGCCATCATCATCATCACCACCATCATCATCAACACCATCATCATCAACACCATCATCATCAACACCATCATCATCATCAACACCACCATCATCATCAACACCATCATCATCATAAACACCACCATCATTAACACCATCAACAACACCACCATCATCATCACCATCATCATCAACACCACCACCATCATCAACATCACCATCATCAACACCATCATCATCATCAACACCACCATCATCAACACCATCATCAACAACACCACCAACACCACCACCATCATCAACACCACCACCATCAACACCACCAACACCACCACCATCATCATCGTCGTCGTCTCACGATCCGGGCCAAGTTCCCCCCTCCCCCCCCTCCTCCTGCCCGGCCCCACCAAGGCGGCCCCACCAGCCCCTCTCGTCGCCCGTAGCCAGAGCCGGCGACCATGGCCACTTGGGCGGCCTGCATGGGCGTCAGGATGAGCTTGCTCTCCATGGCGGGCATCCGCTACGAGGGCATCCTCTGTGACATCAACACGGACGACTCCACCGTCGTCTTGGCGAAAGGTTACGCACTGGGGGGTGGGTGGTTCACGGGATGACTGTGGACACCGCGAAGCTGCGGGTTAGGGGTTTAATGAAGCCGCTTGAGTCGTCCTAACAGGCGACTCGCTCGGGCAGCAGCAGCAGCAGCAGGAGGAGGCCTTGGGGCTGGGGAAAGTTTGCCAGGAGGAGGTGAACGTGTCGGCGACGTTGTCGCCTTCTGGACAGATTGGTGTGGGTGTCGTGGGGTCAATGTGTGGGGGGGTATTAAGGAGGGGTTTGACCCTTTTCAGGGCAATCAAACAGGAGGTGTTAAGATGCTCAAACGACAAGATAGTCTTTGTTTTTTTTCGGTAACGTCACGTAGGTTAAAAAAAATGAAAACAACTAAATTAAATCATGATTGTATTGGATTGCTGTATGTACTTTTGTGTTTTCAATTAACCTGGATTTGTAAGAGAGTCCTTAATCTCAGTGGGAATTGCCCAGAAATGTTTAAAATGACAGCCATTGATGCGTCACGTGGGGGTCAGACATTTGTGACGATGTGTGACGAGGGGCGGTGGGGAGTTGAGAAATGTGACGTCACATGAAAATTCGCAACTTTAAATATAGAGAACACGTTCTACTTATCTTCTTGGTTCTTTCGGTAAAGTCACATAGAATGGAAATAAAATAATAAAAATAAAGCAATAACATTTTATTGTTAAGAAAATTGTATAATGTTTTATTATTATTTTTTTTAATAAAATAAAATGTTATTTTATTATGTTTTATTTTTATTATTTTATTTCCATTCTACGTGACTTTACCGAAAGAGCCAATAAGATGAATCCCTGCAGTCACGAAAGCTTTAAATCGAAACGTTCTACTTAATCAAATAGACTTGTTAATAAATGTTTTCACCTTCAACATCGGAGTGCAGCGCCACATTAAATACGCACTACAATGATAATAGTTTAAAGAGATTTGAAGCGTGTTTTATATATATTTTTTTGGGGGGGGGGGGGGGTGGCAAAAATCGTCCAAAATCGCGCGACGTCATTTATGGCCGGCGCCTCTAGCTGTGCTGGGGCAAAGTTCTTCAACTCGTCACCCGCTTAATCACGAATGTTCTGAGGTTGTTCTTGCTGATTCTGGTTCGCAGTGGTTTCAAGTATTTTTCAACGAAGGCTATTGGGTGCACAGCCGTTTCAATACGGGCACACATTGTTTCGTCCGTCTGTTTGCGTTTCTCCCTTGCGACGGGACCTCGTTGTCTAAACGTTGATATTTATAAGGGCAGGGGGTGACCAATAAGGGTTTGAATCGATCTGTAACAATCTAGGGGCACTGATAAGGGGTTGACAGCTATGCCAACACGAACGCGCGATTAACCCCGTTGACCTGAACAAGTTCGTGGTTTCGGTGCGTGCGCGTGTTCAAGTTTCATTTATTAGGTATAGTCCTGTGAGCCATGCGAGCATCTTAAGTCGGGGTGCAACCGCAACAAACAAAATTTGAACACAGAACATCTTAAAGCGACGACGCGTAACAGAAACATTCTGGAATAAACCAGCAAATAATTCCACACAAAAACAACGTATTAAAACGCTGCGCGCAAAAATCAAGTGTTGAAGCCGGGTCGGTAGTCACAGGGCAATGAGATGCGGCTGGTCATAGACGGCGCGTGACCCCGGCCAAAAAGCCCGGCAGGGTGCCGCTTAAGGGGCCGTCCATAAATGACGTCACGCGATTCTGAACGATTTTTTTGACCCCCCCCCCGCCCTCAAATATGACGTCACAAAGCTCTGCCCCCTCCCCCCCGCCAAAATAAAACACACTTCAAATCGCTTTAAACTATTGTTGTCATTGTAGTGCGTATTTAATGTGCCGCTGCACTCTGATCTTGTAGGAGAAAACATTAAAAAGTCTAATTAAGTGGAACGTGTTGTCTATATTTAAAGTTGCGCATTTTGATGTGACGTCACATTTATCAAACTCCCCCCCCCCAGTCGTCACACGTCGTCACAAATGTCTGACCCCCCCCCCCCCAGGTGCGTGACGTCATTTCTGGACGGCCCCAAAACACTCCAGCGCTGTCCTACCAGACAGTCTCGACCCCTTCACCTGATGAAGGCCGCTTGTGTTGTGGCCGAAACGTCGTGAGAATATTATTGTGTTATTTTATTTTATCAATTTATTATTTTATTCTCATTCTACGTGGTGACTTTACCGAAAGAACCAAAGAAGAGGCCCCAAAACAGTTAATTTGGAAATGTTCCAGATTCATTTTTGCCTTCGTTCACAGATCTGGGCCAACGGCACCTGTCTGGATTAAATTGGCACAATGGAGAACTTCTTTGCGACGGTGATGATAGGGATTTGTGATGTTGATACCCATAAACATTCAATACCTGCAGGCATATGGCTTATGGATGACAGGCTATTGGTTGGTTTTAATACAGCTAAGACATAATAAAATAAAATACATATAAAATAAATTTCATTTATATTTTATTTAAATAAAAATACAATAAATTTCATTTTTATTTTATGTTTTATTTTTATTATTTCCGTTCTACGTGACTTTACCGAAAGAAACAAGAATATTTAATACAGCTTCTGGCAGGAAATAAATGAATCTCAATTTTTGGCTTGCAGAGTTGAGAAATGTGTGCAGCTCGGAACCCCGCGAGCTAGATTTGATTCCTGGCTACAGACAACGTCGTCGGTGGTGGCCTTGTATCCCAACTCATTCTGGTTTTCGTGTAGGTAGACTGCCTTCAAGTGAAGTTACCTGGTGCGGTGTGTTAGTAAAAAAGATGATTAAATCAGCACTGGGGAGGATGAAGGTAGCTGAACCAGCTAGAAACTATTTTAAACAATTGTTTAGGTTGCGGGTAAGGCCCACTTACTATACTGCTCTTTCAGAAGCGACCTCCCCACAAATGGTAGGTAACGCAACGAAGTGGCTTATCGAAGGACCTGGAGGGGGGGGGGGGGGAAATCCACTCGACCCATGGGAAGAGAAAACCTCGCTGACTCCAAATCTACAGCAGGTGTTGTCAGGGTTGGGATGAAACGCATGACCTTCGATATATACCAGGCGAGGTAGTTAACTTCTCACCACAGTGGCGCCCAAAACCCACAACCACGCACCTGCTCCGACCTGCATAGGTGCTCTCGACCGTAACAACGCTTGACCAAACGGGTACGTGGAGGTCTGTACCAGCGGCGGGCGTCTTTGTGTGCGCGCAGTGCGCTTGCGCGGGACGGAGGGGCGCCCCGCCGACCGTCCCATCGCCCCTCGTGAGGAGGTCTTCGAATACATCGTCTTTCGCGTCAGCGAGATCAAGGACTTGACCCCGTGCGAGTACATGCTGTCCGCTCTGCACCACGACGTGGCCATGGTGCAGGTGAGAGGTGCAGCCGCTCTTTACCATTAAACTATTTATTGTACCATGTGAGGCCCACCGAGCTACTTGACTCTCTTTTCAGAAGCGACCTGGCCACAAATGATTTGCTCAACGAAGCGGCTTATCGCGTGGACATTTCCAGCAGCCAAATACTCCAAATGCACGTCGGTTCTAAAACGTGGAGGTAGAAAATGGATGACCCAGAGAAATCCACGTGACCACGGGGGAGGACGTTGAAAACTCCAAAAATATGCAGGCGTCGGGGGTCTGGATCAAACCCCACGACCTATTGTACTCCAGGCGAGGTAGTTAACATCTTGCCACTGCAGCAGTGCCATGGTTTAGGGGAGCGGTGGCACAGTGGTTGATGCGCTGCACCACAAACCCGCCTACGACCCACCGGGGTTTGATTCCCACTTACGGCCAACGCCAGGTGACGATTATCTGAAACGGTCCCGGGCTTTTCCTGAGGTCTATCCAATGAGCACCTGGTGCGATGTATAAACATCGCCACTGGGGAGAAGGCGGTCGGGCGTGGGTCTGGCTTCCCCACCTCCTCCGTGTGCTTTGCCGGCCTCGTAGTTGCTCGCACTGCACTTGCCCCGAACGTCCGTTAAGCCTTTAAGGGACATCTTTGGCAACATGTTGACAAAATGTGGAAAAAAAAGTCAACGCTGATCGGCCGCATTTCGGGCAAATTTTCCCTTCACGGCACTGGAATCGAGGAAGCCAGAGATCGTGGAGAATACGAGGTTGGAGACTGCACTTCACACTTGGGGGGCTTGATGAAAGTTGCATTTGAGAGTTCCAATAGTTAGCTAACAGTGGTAGCTGTGGAGGGTTTTTACAGGTTGAGGAGGAGGAGATGGAAGAGGCTACCAAGATCCGAGCCCGGGTGCCAGCGTGCCAGTGGCTGAATTGCGCAACCCTTGGCACCTGATTGGCTCTCGGGTGATGACATCGCAATTATCCCTCCTCCTAAGACCGAAACGGGAGAATCTCTCATGGTAGCCTGATGGCTTACAGAGGTTCTCTGTAAGCCATCTGGCTACCATGAGAGATTCGTTTATGAGGCTATCCACATATACAAACACAGAGACAATTTCAACCGAGAGGAAGGAATTCTGGCTTAGCAATCATTGGAAGGATTTGATAAACCATTCCGGGTCTTAATTGATTGTTCACGCTTACGGTGGCTTTCAGACCGCATCCATCATTTTCGTCTCCCCCCTCTTTTCCGAACATAGATGGACTTGTCCATCTGAATAACTGCCAAATCGCTCTCCGTGGTGCTAACGTTAAAAAAAACCCGCCACTTTTAAAAAAAAAAATGTCTTGCTGTGGTTTTTACACCTGATGATGATTGCTTGTCTTGCAGTCGAAACGTCGTGAGAATTTTAAAGTTTTATATTTTTATTATTTTATTGTTTCCCTTCTATGTGGTGGTGACTTTACCGAAAGAACCAAGAAGGTGCATAAGAAGTTTGACATGCGTACGTCGTCCGTCGTGATTTGTTCTAATCGCTGCCTAACCCACCCTCACCCCCCGTCCAGTCCTCGCCGGGCACCCCGGGGGGGGCCGCCGCTCGCTGCCACACGTGCGGTATCGGAGCGGCGGCGAGCTGCCACTCCGCGCCGGGCACGCCGACCGGACCCCCCCGCGGTGCCACGGGCGGCCACCCGGGCCACGCGCGGCACGACGCCTGGGCCACAGCGGTCGGGCACCGTCCCTTCGTGCAGCCTGCGTACGGAGGAGCTGCGGGTACGGGAGGGGGGGGGGTGCGGTGTGCGGTAAACATCGGCACTGCAGGGCTGCACCTTTGCCCTCTTAATGCCACGTGGTTTCCGTTGCCCAGTGGCCTTGCCTCGGGTCATTTTCGCCTTTTGCTCGTTTAGAGGCAACTGCGTGATTTCAATGCGATCTTAATTGAACGCAGTTGAGTTGCAGCTATCTTCATGGAATTATTTCCGTAAGCGCATGCTACTGTTGCTGCCCTCTGCTGCTGCTGCCCTCTGTACTGCTGCCCTCTGTTGCTACTGCTGCCCTCTGCTTCTGCTGCCCTCTGCTACTGCTGCTGCCCTCTGTGCTGCTGCTGCCGCCGGTGCCCGCGGGTTGCATTGAGCTTCGCGTGCGAGCCGAAGGGCGATGCGAAGTGGCGCTTCTACGGAGAGGAACAGCAGCAGCAGGAGCACAGCGCCCTCGACTGGCAGGTGCGGTGGTGGCGGCCTGGGGTCGTGTTAGTGGTGGCTATGGTGGTGGTTGTGGTGGTGGTTGTAGTGGTTGTGATGGTGGTGTTTGTGGTTGTGGTAGTGGTGGTTGTGGTGGTGCTTGTAGTGGTGGTGGTTGTGGTGGCTATGGTGGTGGTTGTGGTAGTGGTGGTTGTAGTGGTTGTGGTGGCTATGGTGGTGGTTGTGGTGGCTGTGGTGGTGGCTGTGGTTGTGGTGGTTGTAGTGGTGGTGGTTGTGGAGGCTATGGTGGTGGTTGTGGTGGTTGTGGTGGTGGTGGCTGTGGTGGTGGTGGTTGTGGCTCTGGTGGTGGCTGTGGTGGTGGTTGTGGTGGCTGTGGTGGTGGCTGTGGTGGTGGTTGTGGTGGCTGTGGTGGTGGTGGTTGTGGCTCTGGTTGTGGTGGTGGTAGCTGTGGTGGTGGTGGCTGTGTTGGTGGCTGTGGTGGTGGCTGTGGTGGTGGTTGTGGTGGTGGCTGTGGTGGTGGTTGTGGTGGTGGCTGTGGTGGTGGCTGTGGTAGTGGTGGTGGCTGTGGTGGTGGTTGTGGTGGTGGCTGTGGTGGTGGCTGTGGTGGTGGTGGCTCTGGTTGTGGTGGTTGTGGTGGTGGTGGCTGTGGTGGTGGTGGTTGCGGCTCTGGTTGTGGTGGTGGCTGTGTAATTGGTTGACAATATTTTGTATTTCTCTCAATTTCAATAGATTTTATAATTAGTATTGGCCAGTATTAAGACTAAAATAACACCAAAGAAATATGTTGATGTTTGTGTAAAACGAATTATTATTGACCACGACTATTTAGATCATCTGTTGAAATTGAGAGAAATAAAAAAAACTATTTCACCGTTCTGACAGCTGCAGGCTCAGTGCTGCTGGGAGCGTATTGTTTAGTAATACATTTAACGCATGCTTATATCCAGGTTATCCAGGTTAACTCGTCCGTCTTCAGGCCAAAGCCGGGGTCTGCTTCTGATAAGATCGACCGCGTGACGCTGTGCGGGCAACGGGGAGCGCTGCAGAACACGTCGATGATGCGCGTGCGCGACACCAAGATATTCTTGGTGTCGGCGTACCACGACCAGCGCGAGGCCGGTCAGAGCACACGCATCATCGGCATCGCCAACCGGTATGAGCCGGACATGCTCTCCTGCCACTTCTGCTGCCGAGGGCACTCGGAGATCCTGACGGTCACCGCCAGCGCCTACGTCCACTCGGATCACTTTGACTTCCCGTACGGCACGGCCGACTTCCTGTGCACGGAGCCGCTGGACTGCGAGCCGGGACACGTGTCCGTCCAGCGCATGCGCACAATACCGGACGAGGAGGAGGCCGAGTGGGTCTTCATGCCCGTGCGAAATCGGCTCTACATGCCCCCCACCTTCACACAGGAATTCAGCGTCTGCATCTCCACGCTCTTCGGGAACTACGGCAACGTCCTGCAGTTCGTGCAGGCGATCGAAATGTACCGCATCTTGGGTGCGGGCCGCGTGACGGTATACAACACAAGCTGCAGCTCTGAGCTGAACAAAGTGCTCCTCTACTACATCAAGACCGGCCTCGTCGAGGTCGTTCAGTGGCCCATCACGGACTACGTGCGGGTGTCCAGAGGGTGGCACTACCCCGAGCACCCAGGCGAGCTGCACTACTATGGCCAGATAGCGGCGCTGAACGACTGCGTGTCTCGGCACATGTACAGCACGCGCTACCTGGTCCTCACGGACATCGACGAAGTGATCATCCCTTTGAAGCACACAAAATGGAAGGACCTCATGCGGTACTTGAACGACAAGTACGGCGCCGACATTTACACATTCGAAAACCACGTGTTTCCCTACACGGTATCGGAAGAGTTTGGGTCGAAGTTCCAGGCGTGGAACGCCATCCCGGGCGTCAACATCATGCGCCACATTAGACGGGAGCCAAACCTGCCGGAGGTCTTCAACCCGACCAAGATGATCCTGAACCCACGCGCGGTGCTGCAGACGTCGGTGCACAGTACGCTCAACGCGCTGGGCATCTCGCAGACGGTGCCCGGATACATCGCGATCATGCACCACTACCGATCGCCCAAGCAGCCCGACCTGCCGCTCGACTCGCTGGTCGTGGACCTCACGCTGTGGAGATACAATGCCACTCTGATCAGAAATGTCAACAAGGTCCTCAACAGGGTCTTCTGGAATGAGTAGGCACAACGGGCGGCGGTGGCGGCGGTGGCGTTGATTGTCATCTTGCGTTTTTTGCGGTCTTGCAATTTGAGTTAAACACCGGTGTTTGTGAGTTTTCCGTTTGCGAATGTGGTCAATGTATGGGACATATTTATTTGCTAATCTTATGATTGCGTTTACAGTTAAAATTTGTTATCTTCATGTTTTTCTGCATTTGAATCCACCAGGGCACAATAGGGGTTGTATTGGTATGTCTTATGGAAGCTAGGGAAGTTAACATTGGTTTATTTTAAACCAATCCTAATTATTTCTATTGCTTTTGGGAGTACCACTCGAAATGTTTTCAGGTTAAAACATTTAAAATGTGGCACAAATTGATTTAAATAAATGTTCAGTGTGCATGTTCTACCAGTCTCTAATGAGCTTATTGTTTTCATGACTCGTGTCCACGGAGGATAGTCAAATCCCAGAGGATGGTGGCAGGATTTTAAAAAGTAAATCCTGTGGTGATAAAAAAAATGTACATACGATATTAAACTTTTAATTTGAGTGATAATTTGAATGACAGGTGTGTTTTGGGCCAAATGAGCTAGTAAAGACTCACATTAAACATAATAGATTCAGTAGGAATATATGTATACATCCAAATGTATATAGTTGTGTATTTGAATATGTATCAACACCAGCTGTTGATACATACAACTCATTTTAAATTATAAAGCCATGTTAATGTATTCCTAAACAATACATGGAGTTGACATTTCTGAATTGTTGCATTAGATAGTTTCGCGATGGATTATTCAGCAGAAATCATCATTATCACGTATTATCAATCTTGCAAACCAGTTTTAAACATATACAGCAAAATGCTATTACCATTCTTTATCTACATATATAATATCACAGATCTGTCCTGTCATTCTGTGACTGTGATTAACGCCCCCGGATTGGTTTAAGTGCGTCACGTGATCCCGAGCAAGCAGCCAACCAGAGGTGCGCCCCCCCCCCCAAACATGTACGCCCCCGGATTGGTTTAAGTGTGTCACGTGACCGCGAGCAACCATCCAAGCAGAGATGAGCCCCTCCCAAACATGTACGCCCCCCGATGCTGCCCTGAGGCAGAGCCGTGCTCGGGCCGCTGCTGCCCTGAGGGAGATGGGTGAGGAGACAGGTAACAGGAGAAGGGTGAGTGAGAGTGAGGAGAAGGGTGAGAGTGAGTGAGGAGAAGGGTGATTGAGAATGGTGAGAGTGAGGAGAAGGGTGAGTGAGAGTGAGAAGGGTGAGTGAGAGTGAGAAGGGTGACAGTGAGAATGGTGAGAGTGAGGAGAAGGGTGAGTGACAGGAGAAAAGTGACAGGAGAAGGGTGAGTGAGCGTGAGAAGGGTGAGTGACAGGAGGATGGTGAGGAGAAGAGTGAGTGAGAGTGGAGAATATATGTAATTTGTACGTGTTTATCTTAGGGATGATTCTTTGGTAGAATACGTCAATACAAAACTTCCATAAATCGTTAACAAGTTTATATGCTTAACCCAGATATCATGGCACTTATGTATTTGTAATGAGAGTGCGCCACCTACAGGACGACCGGGGGGTTATTGCAGACACGTGCTATGTTGTCTCACATCCAATCAGTAAGGGGGATCCCATCTGGGTGAAAGGTAAATGGGTAGAGCTAGCGGGAAGCCTCGAGAGCCCTCTAAAATGTTCCGAGAGGGGCGTGGCTAGAGGCGGAGCTTAGCACCGCCGAGAGGGATATAAGCAGAAGCAGCAGAGGACTCTGGGTCGTCGGTGTGAAGAGCCTGGGTCCGAACGTCGTCACCACCTGCGCTACCACCCATCGGCCACGTGGCGGGCTCCACCAGCTGAGCCTCCCCTCTCTCCGACACGCCGTCAGCCAGCGGCGAGGCGGAGAAGGAGTGAGTGCCACGGCGGCGGGAGGCAAAGCGTGCGCCGCCGTCCCGGGAGCAAGAGAGAAGCCAGCCGCGCAGGGAGACACGTGCTGTACTGCAACTTGAGAATAAATACAACTGAAGTTTAACCCATGTCGGAGACGCTGATTACATATTGATAAGTGGATGTTAATAAAACATGCAACTAGTCGTAGTCAAAACCTTCTGTATTGTCATGTAACAATGTATCCGTTCACAAAAGTTAACATTTAAAATCGTGACGTTTAACAATATTCACATGCAGCGGTTGGCAATTTTACGTTTCAACTTTCCAGGCACTCGGGTTTGTTAATTCAGAGAGTGAAACAGCAAGGGACATTCTCGTCTCTTTGTCCTGTGTTTGCCCTCGGGTGCAGTGAGTTTATGGTGTTTTGCCATGGGTCCTCCCTTGCTCTCTCAGAAATTCCCTGAGTCACTCCTTGGAAGAGTTATTCCTTTATGGCCTTTCATTAACGTTTCACCTTTTGCTACATGAGTTAGGTTTATTCCTGAGAAGCGAAATATTCGACGGCTTTAAGGCCCTCCTCAGCTCTGGTTATTCTCATCATGCCCATCTGATCAATGTCTCTTGTATTATGTTTACCCGTTTCTCATTATAGTGCTGTTTTGGCTTCGTCATCTGGTTTTCCCAAGCTTCAGCATGCAGGGAACGTATATTTGTGTCCAAGGAGCCATGATATAAAAAATAGACAATATTACACTAACAGTTTTTTGGAAGAGGCATATATACAACAGGTGTGGGAGCATGGCGCTGAGGTTTAGCAAACTGTAAGTCCCAGGCTTCTATGGTCTGGCCTTCCCATAAACAAAACACGAGGAATGGTAATGGTGGTTGCTTACGCCTCCACCGACTATTAACACCAGTGGAGGGATGGAGGCAAGGCCGGTGAGTCAGATGCCTTCTATGACCTGTCACAAGTACTAGCTAAAGTCGCCCCTTGGGATGGAGTCATCCTGTCGGGTGACTTTAATGCCTGAGTGGGTCATGACACTGGCACCTGGGCCAGAGTGATTGGAAGGCATCGGCCAGAACAGCTCAATAACAATGGTAGGAGGCTGCTAGACTTCTATGCAGCACATTGGGCTTACCAACACGCTGTTCCGGCATCGGCGCATCCACACAGCATCATGGATGCACACTGGGTCCAAGCAGGGACATCTGCTGGACTATATAGTAACAGAACACCGAATGCAAGCCCATGTCCTTGACACCAGGACCTACCGTTGAGGTGATCTGCCCGTTGACCATATGCTTGACATCTGTAAGATTTTCCACTCCGGTGGTGGGTGTCCATCTAGGACACCATTCAAAGCCACATTGGCCTGGTCTCAGCTAGCTGATGAGCGTTGCAAGTTAGAATGTCATCATCTCTTGCAGGAGAATACAAGTTAGGAAGCATTAAAGTCAGAACACAGATCAGAACATTTAATTAAATGACTGCGTGTTGTCTTGGTGTGGTCTGGGACTGTTTTGTTGGTGTTTTACTGCCTTGCCCTAGCTTGCGTTCGGTATTGATACATCGGCAGGCATGTATGTACTCATTTAATTTGTACTTAGATACTATATTTATAGTCGTACATTTTTAGTTACTTGCATTACTTTTTTCTATTTTGTACTCCTAACAAAATTGTATTGCTTGTTGTAACTTGATCCGCCCCTGCTGGACATTTGTGAAAAAGACCAGAAACCTTCACATTACAGGCATTGCAGAGTCCAATTCCAGTTGTTTCCAGACACTCACACCGCCACACGCAAGCCCGCACTTTGTTGAAGGAACTGGTTCCCAGAGAGTTGGCTGCAACAATCCAATGCAACCAATTTAACGGGGTTCAGGAGTTACATGAGGTGCATCCGAAAACGCTACATATTGACAGAAATAATTGAATCACGCTCTATTGGGGGCAGAGTGGTGCACCAGAATGTGTCTGGGATCGATTCCAGACTCGTGTGCTTTTTTGGGTGGGGTTGGCATGTACTCCCCTTGTTCTGCATGAGGGTGAGTGAGCGTGTGAGTGAGTGGAGTTGGAATGTACTCCCCTTGTTCTGCATGAGGGTGAGTGAGCATGAGTGAGTGGAGTAGGAATGTACTCCCCTTGTTCTGCATGAGGGTGAGTGAGCATGTGAGTGGAGTTGGAATGTACTCCCCTTGTTCTGCATGAGGGTGAGTGAGCGTGTGAGTGAGTGGAGTTGGAATGTACTCCCCTTGTTCTGCATGAGGGTGAGTGAGCGTGTGAGTGAGTGGAGTTGGAATGTACTCCCCTTGTTCTGCATGAGGGTGAGTGAGCGTGTGAGTGGAGTTGGAATGTACTCCCCTTGTTCTGCATGAGGGTGAGTGAGCGTGTGAGTGAGTGGAGTTGGAATGTACTCCCCTTGTTCTGCATGAGGGTGAGTGAGCGTGTGAGTGGAGTTGGAATGTACTCCCCTTGTTCTGCATGAGGGTGAGTGAGCGTGTGAGTGAGTGGAGTTGGAATGTACTCCCCTTGTTCTGCATGAGGGTGAGTGAGCGTGTGAGTGGAGTTGGAATGTACTCCCCTTGTTCTACATGAGGGTGAGTGAGCATGTGAGTGAGTGGATTTGAAATGTACCGTGGCGAGGCCCTAATCCGCTGTGTACCAATGCTAATGATAACGAAAACGGGATGGCTGCGGCAGGACTCTGGGTGCACGCCTCGCCGCTAAGGCTGTTTTTACTATGCACACGCTGTGTAAGTGCGCGCGAGTGCCAGCAAGTGGGCCCCACGATGAAACCCTGCAGCCCCGCGCACACCCTCTCATGCACACCGTCTCCCCACAAAAATCACAGACTCCACGCCGAGGCTCTACCCACACACACAGAAATGAACTAAAGTTTATTAACGGCACAAAAACCCGCTACCTGGAGGGGGAATATTTCGTGAGGAGAGCCTAGCCTAACTCTGCCTATGACCCCAGTTACACAAACGTCCTACCATGTACCTCGTAGCTGTTCTCACGGCTTCGCACAGACGCTATGAGAGTCAGAGGGAGAAGGACGAGCGAAACCCTTGCCTATCGCTGCCTCATAGCAGCACTCGCTGGCATCACATGGACGCTGCGAGCAGCTCGAGGAGGCAGGACGGCAGGCAGTGGGTCTGGATTGCCCGGAGGTTGAAGACAACTGCCCCAATCGTCCCGGGGCTCCCACCTTCATTCTCTAAACTTAAAAGGCCCAGGGTGGAATTGTACCGCGCGGCCAATCGCGCGCTTAACCTGCGCTGTCTAAATGGAGGGCCACGGGGTCTGCTGCCGCTCACCCATTGTCCTCCCGTGCTCATTAATTCTAACCCACTGGTCTGCTCTTCTGGCCAATTACTCCACACTCCGCCTATCCCAAGGTCGTGAGTAACTCATCGCGGTTGGTCCAGTGAACCTTTCTCTTCTGCGCCCATAAAATCTTCAGCCAATTTAGGGGCACCGCAGTGTAACCTGTCCTGTGGGGGGTCGGCCAATCTCCTGGCACCGGGAAACCGTGGGACTCTCCCTCTAGGCGCCCTTTAGATTAAAACCCGATGTGCCAGGAAACCCCCCGTCAGGACACTACTAGGGGGGTGCGCTGTGTGCGGGTTGCGCGCTTAGTCGGGGGCCGGGAGGGGATTGTGGTGTTTGCGGAGTTGCTCCGTGGTCGTGGCACCACAACTGAGATGACTGGCCAATGCACCACCTGGGACCCCACACAGTTTGTACACACATAGTGTGTACACACACACAGTTGTACACACACACAGTTTGTACACACACACACAGTGTACACACACACAGTTTGTACACACACACACAGTGTACACACACAGTTTGTACACACACACACAGTGTACACACACACAGTTTGCACACACACACAGTGTGTACACACACACAGTTGTACACACACACAGAGTGTACACACACAGTTTGTACACACACACACAGTGTACACACAGTTTGTACACACACACACAGTGTACACACAGTTTGTACACACACACAGTGTACACACACACAGTTTGTACACACATAGTGTGTACACACACAGTTTGTACACACACACAGTGTACACACACACAGTTTGTACACACACACAGAGTGTACACACAGTTTGTACACACACACAGTGTACACACACAGTTTGTACACACACACAGTGTACACACACACATACAGTTTGTACACACACACAGTGTACACACACACAGTTTGTACACACACACATACAGTGTACACACACAGTTTGTACACACACACAGTTTGTGCACACACACAGTTTGTACATACAGTGTACACACACACAGTGTACACACACACAGTTTGTACACAGTTTGAACACAGTTTGTACACATACACAGTTTGTACACACAGTGTACACACACACAGTTTGTACACAGTGTACACACACACACAGTTTGAACACAGTGTACACACACAGTTTGTACACACACAGTGTATACACACACACAGTTTGTACACACACAGTTTGTACACACACACAGTGTACACACATACAGTTTGTACACATACAGTGTACACACACAGTTTGTACACACACACAGTGTACACACACAGTTTGTACACACACAGTGTACACACATACAGTTTGTACACACACAGTGCACACACACACAGTTTGTACACACACACAGTTTGTACACACACACAGTTTGTACACACACACAGTTTGTACACACACAGTTTGTACACACGCACACAGTGTACACACAGTTTGTACACACACACACACAGTGTACACACAGTTTGTACACACACAGTGCACACATACACAGTTTGTACACACACAGTGTACACACACATTGTACACACACACACAGTGTACACACACACACAGTTTGTACACACAGTTTGTACACACACACACACAGTTTGTACACACACACAGTGTACACACACAGTGTATACACAGTTTGTACACCCATAAACAGTGTACACACACACAGTGCACACATACACAGTTTCTACACACACTGTACACACGACACACACAGTTTGTACACACACAGTTTGTACACATACACAGTGTACACACACAGTTTGTACACACACACAGTGTACACACAATAATATCCACGTTTTTGTTGAGCTTACGCACCCAAGGGGTCTCTGTTGAAGAGAGGGAGCAATGGAAAATTAATCTAAATCAACTTAAACTCGAACTCCGCTCTGTGACGTCACCACTCAGCAATATCTCATCGGCGTGAAATGCCAGGCGGCGGTGTCCTTCGCTAGTGACTTCATGTCACCGAGGTATTCGGTGCGCTCTTGAGCGTGACGTCACCTCCGCTTGGTCACTGCAGAAATCTGTTCCGGTACAATCCTTATTTAGGTAAAGCTACGCCCAGTGACTGGCGGAACATTAACATCCTCGACAAATGGACCAAACTAATTAACATAATTTATTCATATTCTTAGTTTTTTCGGTAAAGTCACGTTGAAGAGAAACAACAAAATAACAAAATATATAAAACAATAAAAAATTCTCACGACGTTTCGACCATAACTCAAACGGTCATCATCAGGTGTGTCGGTTTGCATAAATGTATTTTTAAAACGGTACATTTATTTATTTATTTAAAAAACGTTGGCGTCACGCGCAGCGATTTGGCAGTTTGCCCAGGACTAGTCCATCTATTTTTTTTTTAAAGAGGAGGGGGGAGACGAAATTTTTTATAATGTATGCTGTCTGAAAGCCACTGTAAGCGTGAACAATCAATCAAGAACTGAAATGATTTATCAAATCTTTCCAATGATTGCTAAGATAGAATCCATCTTCTCGGTTGAAATTGTCTCTGTGCTTGTATATGTGGATAGCCTCATGAACGAATCTCTCATGGAAGCCAGATGGCTTACAAAGAACCTCCGTCTTGGAAAAGTCAATGGCATGTGAGCCTACTGAATTAGAACAATGATCTGCTACGGCCGAGGTGTTAGTCCTACCGTGTTTAAGGTCTGCTTTATGTTCACGAATGCGGTCCGAGACATGGCGTTTGGTTTCTCCAATGTAACTACTACCACAGAGGCAACTTAGTTTGTAGACACCAGGGTATTGTATGTCCGGAATCACATCTTTTACAGACGGAACCAGATCACGGATTTTATGTAATGTGTTGAAACGGACCTGGATCTTGTGTTTATTCAAGATTTTGGAGATCTTTTTTGTGATCCCAGCAATGTAGGGTAAAGTGATGGTTTTGAAAGGCTCCTCAAGAGGGTTCTTCTTCATGGTTTGAGTGATAGCTTTGCAGATTGTATAGTCGGAGTAACCATTAGCCCTAAGAGCTTGGTGTACGTGCTTGAGTTCACTGCTTATGTGTTCCTGGTCGGATATGCATTGGGCTCTATGATACAGAGTCTTGATGAGAGAATTCTTCTGTGATGGATGGTGGTGGGAATCCGGTTTCAGATAAGCATCCGTATGGGTAGCTTTCCTGTAGACAGAGTGGCTCATTGAACCATCAGGTCTCTTTTTAATTAGGACATCCAAAAAAGGTATCTTGCCATCTATTTCGACTTCCATGGTAAATCTGATGGCTGGGTGTATGGAATTGATGTGGTCGAAGAATTGGTCTAGAGCAGGCCGGCCATGTGGCCAGATGACAAAAGTGTCATCCATGTACCTCTTCCATAAGGTTGGGCGCAGAGTGGCAGTCTGGATGGCGTCAGTCTCAAATTTCTCCATGAAAATGTTAGCTATAACTGGAGAAAGGGGGGAGCCCATTGGGGTGCCCTCAGTTTGTTTGTAGAAAGTTCCATTCCAAGTGAAGTATGTATTGGTTAAACAGTGTCTCACCAGGGGGGGTACCTCAGTGTTTAGTCCTTGATGAACCAAGTCTTCAATGATTGCAATGGTGTCAGGTACAGGAACCTTGGTGAATAAGGAAACTACATCAAAACTGACAAGCAGGTCGTCTGGGGACAGGGAAATACCCTTGATTGTTGATACCAGGTGAGTAGAATTTTGTACCGCAGAGGTGGTCTTTCCAGTGAAAGGACGCAGGATTTCAGACAAAAAACGAGCTAGTTTGTAGGTGGGGGAGCTGATAGTAGAGACTATGGGACGAAGAGGTGTATCAACTTTATGTATTTTTGGTAAGCCGTATAATCTTGGTGGCCTGGCAGCAGAAGGTTTCAACGAAAACTGTTTAGATTGATCAATTAATGCGGTTGAATCAGAAATTATTTTGTTGGTTTGTGTGACGAGGCTGTTGGTGGGATCTCTTTTTATTTTTGTATAACTACCATCGTCGAGTAATTCTTTAATTTTGTTGTTGTATTCTATTTTATCCATGATGACAGTAGCATTGCCTTTGTCAGCTGAGAGAACTACAATATCATTCCTCTTTTTTAATTTATATAATTCAAAACGCTCATCTTTGCTGAGGTTGCTAGCTGGCATCTTAGCGTTTTTGAGGGTTGTAGCGATTTCAGATCTTGCTACGTTTGCAGCGATGTGACCCAGAGAGCAATACGCACAGAACTAGATCAGTTAGACAAGACACTCTACAAATCACACTTATCATTGACGGCAATAATGTCCACATCGGATTGGGAACATGTAGACAATATGACTGCCTCTTCAGCTGCTACTATGTCGACCAAATGTAAGGAAAACCTGATTTCCAAATTTAACCTCCTCTTCAACAAAAGACCGGACCCACACACCAAAAAGTTAGACGTTAATAAAGTCGTAATTAATCGCAGTAACAGTTCTATTTCCGATGGTCTGAAATCCGTTTTAGCTAAAGGTCTAAACTTTGCAGTCACACCTAAACACATACCAGTTAATGATATAATTGCCCAAGTAGACGTTGCTCTCAGGGGCCTGGGTCACATCGCTGCAGACGTAGCAAGATCTGAAATCGCTGCAACCCTCAAAAACGCTAAGATGCCAGCTAGCAACCTCAGCAAAGATGAGCGTTTTGAATTATATAAATTAAAAAAGAGGAATGATATTGTAGTTCTCTCACCGTTAACACCGCGGTGCACGCACAGACACTAGTGACACTCGCTCGTGTCTCACCGTTAACACTGCGGTGCACGCACAGACACTAGTGACACTCGCTCGTGTCTCACCGTTAACACTGCGGTGCATGCACAGACACTAGTGACACTCGCTCGTGTCTCACCGTTAACACTGCGGTGCAGACACAGACACTAGTGACACTCGCTCGTGTCTCACCGTTAACACTGCGGTGCAGACACAGACACTAGTGACACTCGTGTGTCTCACCGTTAACACCGCGGTGCACACACAGACACTAGTGACACTCGCGCGTGTCTCACCATTAACACCGCGGTGCACGCACAGACACTAGTGACACTCGTGCATGTCTCACCGTTAACACTGTGGTGCAGACACAGACACTAGTGACACTCGTGCGTGTCTCACCGTTAACACCGCGGTGCACACACAGACACTAGTGACACTCACGTGTGTCTCACCGTTAACACCGCGGTGCACACAGACACTAGTGACACTCGCGTGTGTCTCACCGTTAACACTGTGGTGCACACACAGACACTAGTGACACTCGTGTGTGTCTCACCGTTAACACCGTTGGTGCATGCACAGACACTAGTGACACTCGTGTGTGTCTCACCGTTAACACCGTGGTGCACGCACAGACACGCGCCGGCGCGGGCCACCGTTGGTATTTTAATATGCGCGTGCGACACACCCACACTGAATTTTGATTTAAAGCTTTCGTGACTGCAGTAATTCATATTCTTAGTTCTTTCGGTAAAGTCACGTGACTTTACCGAAAGAACTAAGATTATACACCCACACTGATTTATAGTCACCCACACACCGTCGTACGCCGATCGCTGTCCCACCGCTCTTCACACGCACACATGCACCACGCGTCACAACGTCAGTCTGTGCTAAGATTTATTTCCGAATAGGGACACCCGTTTATGGCCCCCTCCAGCCAGCACCCTTCGGACAGCGCCTAACCTCCTGTCACCTGGCCGTCGCAGAGTGCGTCTATCCCCCAAGCTCGAGCTGACTGAATTGGCCCCCCTCCCCGTACCCACTCACCTCTTCGGCTGCCCCATGGGGGCTGGGGAAGATGCTCACCTTGGGGACTTTTTCTGTCCGACCGTTTCCAGCTCCACCCTGCATTGGTCGAACAGACGCTGAGGACGGCTGGTCTCCTCCGCCGCTCCAGAAGGACTCTGATTCAATCCGCCCCTCCGGCCCCCTTATGTCTCCAAAGCCCCCCTTAACCCCTGGGTCACATGACGTCATCCTGCGCATCCAATCGAATCCTCTTTACGGACGTTTTGAGCGCTCTGGCCGTTGGGAGGGTGGGGGGGTCGCGTCATTCCCCCCCTTCCCATTGTCTCTGTGCCTGCGTTCCTCGCCGTTGACTCATCGATAATCCCCTTGCTCCCTCCAACTTGAGTCAACTCTTATCTGCCTAGGGGCTTTTCCCTCCCACCCCACTGTTTACCCTGCCACTGGGTGCTGGCCTTGAGGTCCCCCCCCCCCCGTGTTGTGTATGCTTCATCAACACCCTTTGCTATGTCAGCTGAATTTAGCTTTTATAAATATTCCTTTTGTAGCCAGACAGCTGAAATTGTGTGCTCGGAGTTTTGGGTGAACATTCATTTTGAAGATACGAGGGCTTCCAGGCATGTTTATAACCATTTGCCCTCTCATTGAGTGCCACAACAGCCCGTGTGATGAATTTTTGAAATTTTTTCACGATATCATGAATATATGAATAATAAACACGTGTAAGTCGCGTGTGACTGTATATTTGCATTCCTCTGTGCCTCGATACTGACGTGTAGATGGTGTGGATATTCTTTTTTTCTGTCTGCAGCTGATGCTGGTCTGATGGAGCAAAGGCAGTCAGCACAGCAGCTTGGTACAACAAGCCAACAATGCAACCAGCGTGCATACAGCACGGATCGGACTGTAAATTTTACACAGCACCAGATAACTCGCACAGGAGAGAAACCCTTCAAGTGCAGTGTGTGTGGGAAGGCATTTTCATGCTCATCTGCTCTTGTAACACACCAGAGAACACACACAGGAGAGAAACCCTTCAAGTGCAGTGTGTGTGTGAAGGCATTTTCAGATTCGTCTAATCTTAAAACACACCAGAGAACACACACGGGAGAGAAACCCTTCAAGTGCAGTGTGTGTGGGAAGGCATTTTCACGGTCATCTGCTCTTAAAACACACCAGAGAACACACACGGGAGAGAAACCCCTCAAGTGCACTGTGTGTGGGAAGGCATTTTCACGGTCATCTGCTCTTAAAATACACCAGAGAACACACACGGGAGAGAAACCCTTCAAGTGCACTGTGTGTGGGAAGGCATTTTCAGATTCATCTGATCTTATAAAACACCAGCGAACACACACAGGAGAGAAGCCCTTCAAGTGCACTCTGTGTGAGAAGGCATTTGCACAGTCAGCAGTTCTTCAAAGACACCAGAGAACACACACAGGAGAGAAACCCTTCAAGTGCAGTGTATGTGGGAAGGCATTTTCACGGTCATCTGCTCTTAAAACACACCAGAGAAGTCACACAGGCATCAGAAAATCCACAAGGAGCGGAGTCGGAGTCTGAAATCATCTTGTGAAAGTCAAAGTGCTGTAATGAGCCCATCCCTCATGAAACAAAAACCAGAATAAAATCCCAGCTTGGACACTTTTAAAGGTATCGAGGTGAAATATGAAGGGGTGAAGGTGAAATGTGGTGAAGTGATGGGGAAGAGCGAAAAAGTGACGTAAAATGTGAAGATGAAGATTCACCGCCAAAATGGGACCTTCACATCGATGGAGGCAACGTAAAGCAGGAGGAGAATTCTGACCGTGAGAGCGAGGCAACTCCCAGCAGTTTGTGGAAGTGGAGGTGTGGGTGGACTTCTTCGACAATATGAAGTCAAATGGAGACCAGTTAGTCGATGTGTAAGCTTGAGACAATGAAGCTCCAATAGATTCACCTTTGTCAACCTGCAGAGTAAGAGCGGCCAGTATTTGTGGACCTGTGGGTTGGCTAGATCTCTAACCCGGAGAGAGAGTCAATAAGCTCCCAAGCATTCACGATGTTATAATATTTGCATTTATACGGTGCTTGCTTAATTGCCTCAGCAATTCGGAGTTTTGTATCATATCGCATCTCAAACACTCGAAGAGCATCCCCAAGTAGCAGCTGCCCCTGTGTGGCACAATGTGGTGGCCCTGCACCAGCCTGCATGTGGACAAGAGCCTGTCAGTAGGGGGCGATGATTGATGTGTCATCTCAGTTGTGTAGTTTGTAGGTAATGTTTTGAATTTGCAAAATTTTGACTCAGACGCCAGCATGCAATGGCCTACTCGTTTTGAATGACACAATAGTATGTTTTACATACACTGTGAAGCAGATGGTGTATTTTTTTTTAAATAGCTTCTTGTTAATATGATATATCGTGATGCAGTATATTTCGCTGCAGTAATTCAATGTTAATATTCCCGTCAATAATTTAGAATGAATACTTGTCTGGTTTTGTGCATACTTGTAACATTTGATCTGTAAGGGTCAAACATTGAATAAGTGATGTTAGGACAAAGTGTGTGTGTGTTTTGGAAGTAACCTGTACAGAGAACTCAGGTGAGACCCGTTGTTCTTGTGATACAGGTCAAAGGGCACTTTTGTGTTTCACGAAGTATCTGCCTCTGGAGCAACTCATTGTCTTTGAAATAGGGAGCACGCTCGGATCATTCATCAGTTACAAGGCATACCACTTGAAAGTTACACGTATAGGAGGAGGTACATTCTCTACAACACGAATTGTAGTTTTGTCTTATGTGTTGACGTAGATTTTGTCTAACTGGGACTAGAAGTGCTCCTTGCTGATTGACGTCTGGATGTTCGTTACCTATCGGTTGAAGCAAACCCCACTGCTGTTGTTGAGACGCTGTCACAACATTTGCACACGAAGGACACATTCACGCAAGTACCCCATGCTCCGTTTTGAAGTTTTAAAATGAAACATCTTTGAATTGTGTTGTGTTTTGAATTAGATGATTTTATTTCTTCATTAAAAGTTAATTTTACATCTGGAAGACTTAGTTGAAAAGGACATTTCGTGTGAATTTTCTCTCGTCGTTAAGTAGACAATGGCCTTGCCGGGGGTTCGGTTCGATGCGGACTTTCACCTGGTAGGGGATTGCGGGATCGAGATAAGGCGACACGGAGCTGCTGGCCGTCTGCAGATCGATTCCAACGTAATGGAGCGTCTGTCCCTGCGCCTCTGTCGTTCGCATGCAGGGGGCGCGTGTAGGTTTACAGCGCCCCCTGCATGAAAACGACAAAGTGCAGCATTCATCACAAAGTTGTGCGTTTGTATTTTAAATGTTATTCTTTTATAAGGTGATGTTAATATCGAAAACTGACACATAGCTGGCATGCCATAAATAGGAAATTAACTCTGCTTATTCGTATCAATGTATTCATATATGTTGATGAACTGTTTTCAAGCAGATTTTGTGTCTCTAACAGCGACTACAGGGACCACGTGATTGTTTAAAAATGTCTTTGATTATAACTATAATTGCCTACAATTCGTCATGTGTAGCTTATTTAGACTATAATTTATTCACTACTCAAAATGTATTTACTTGAAAACATGGAGCTGATATTTATTCTTGGTTCTTTCGGTAAAGTCACGTAGAAGGGAAACAATAACAAAAATATAAAACAATTAAATTCTCACGACGTTTCGACTGCAACACAAGCAATCATCATCAGGTGTCACACAGGCACACACACAGAGACACAGGCACACACAGATACAGGCACACAGTGTGTACACACACTGTACACACACACACTGTACACACACACTGTACACAGTCTGTACACACAGTGTACACACGTACAGTGTGAACACAGAAACAGTGTGTACGTACACACACAGTGTGTACACACACACAGTCTGTACACACAGTGTACACACAGAAACAGTGTGTACACACAGAAACAGTGTATACACACAGAAAGTGTGTACACACTACAGAAAGTGTGTACACACTGTTTCTGTGTGTACACACACACACACGGTGTATACACAATAATGTCCACGTTGTTGCTGAGTTCACGCACCCAAGGGGTCTCTGTTGAAGAGATGGAGCAATGGAAAATGAATCTAAATCAACTTAAACTCCATCCACGCTCTGTGACGTCACCACTCAGCATGACCTCGTCGGTGTGAAACGCCAGGGGGAGGTGTGCCTCGTTAGTGACGTCATGTCACCAAGGTATTCACCCCACCCCCGTCCACCGCGCCCTTGAGCGTGACGTCACCTCTGCCTGGTCACTGCCGATATCTGTTCCGGTACAATCCTTATTTGGGCAAAGCTACGCCAAGTGACTGGCGGCTCATTAACATAATTTGTCCGTTAAAGCCGTCGCGAGTTTATTGGGACGGGTTCAGCACACACAACCCCATCCCTCGACATATGGCCCGGGCTCATTAACATAATTTTATTCATAGAAATATGTTTTACCCTTTTAACTGGCACAAAAAACTGACACCTTTATTCAAGGCATCATGTTTGCCAGTTAAAAGGGTAAAACCTATTTCTATATCTTGTTTCTGGCAAAAGAGGTCTCATAATATAATTTTATTCAGTTACGGAGCCGCTCGTGGGAGGGGAGTGTCTTGTACCCGGACGTGACGTCATGTCACCTGCTGCTGCCGCGTGACGTCTTGAGGTAACAGGAAGCGATCGCTTCGCTCTTGCACTGAAATCCGAGGTGAGAAATTATTATCGTGTTGGTGTTCGTGGTTGTTGTGGTGGTGGTGGTTGTTGTTGTTGTTTACCAAGGTAGAGCCTCTCTCTCGTAGGGATGTCAGTTGAGTAGCAGCGAGCATGGGAATCGATGTCCAGGTTGGAACTTTACAATGCGGGGCCTAGCCACGCGGGGCCTTGCCTCCTGCCCTCGCCTGATTGCATTTACTTTAATTATCTCTCTTAAGTTTAATTTGTCTTCACCCGGCTCGCCACTTTGTAACTTTGTTTTATTGTCAATATTCACGCAGTTTTTATTTTCTTTTGTTAGCAGGCCAAGCCCGCTTGAGCTGCTATACCGCTCTTGTTATCAGAAGCGACCTGCCCACAACACAAGGTGAGGCTTTGTCAACGTGTGTGAATGTTTTGACTTAAAACTTTGGTGACTGCAGGAATTAATATTCTTGGTTCTTTCGGTAAAGTCACGTACATAGAATATAAAATAACAGATAATAAATTTAATGAAAACTAAATTTTTTTAAAATGAAGCAAAAAACCCACGACGTTTCGATCGCAACACAAGTGGTCTTTATCTTATTAAATTTAATCTGTTATTTTTATTTTCTATCTACGTGACTTTACTGAAAGAACCAACAATACGTGCGTCCATGTCTATCGGTCAAAGACGCTAAGCGCGTGCCGCTGTTGACTCTGAATGTGTGGAGGGGAACACCTTCACCACGGGGAGAGAGAGACAGAGACACGGATAGCCTTGGCTATGTTGATTGATCCTTGATTCATTACTTGGTGGAGTGAGGAAGAATTAATGCTGAGCAGATGAAGGTGGCCAGGCATGGTGCTGGTCATACCGCCACCTGTTTACTCATGGCAGTATGTGACAGTGTCACGTTTGTTTGCAGTAAAGTCTATTAACTCTGTTGAACACGGAAGTTATATCAAGACAATAGTTTATTTTTGTTTTCCTCTGGAATGCTTTGTAAGAATGGAAACAGGAGGTGAACACAGCACACACATGCAGCTGAATTCGGAACTGTTCATCCCAGCATTCAAGGACATCTGAGCCTGGATTCACACCTCTAAGTTGCGATTGAACATTAAGTCATGCATTTCTGCAAAACACAAATAGTATTGTTTTCAACACCCTTTGCTATGTCAGCTGAATTTAGCTTTCATAAATATTCCTTTTGTAGTCAGACAGCCAAATTTGTGTGCTTAGAGTTTTGGGTTAACATTCATCTTGGAAGATATGAAGGCTTCCAGGCATATTAATGACATCTGCCCTCTCATTGTGTGCCCTAACAGCCCGTGGAGAGAAACCCTTCAGGTGCACTCTGTGCGTGAAGGCGTTTGCACGTTCATCAAATCTGATGAATTTGAGAAACTTTTCACTACATCATGAATATATTAATAAGTATAGACGTGTAAGTCACGTGTGCATTCCTCTGTGCCTGACGTGTAGATGGTGTGGATATTCTTTTTTTATGTCTGCAGCTGACGCTTCCTCTGCAGAATTGGTCTGATGGAGCAAAGGCACTCAGCGCAGCTCGGTACGACAAGTCAACAATGCGACCAGCGTGCATACAGCACGGACCGGACTGGAAATCTGACACGGCACCAGAGGAGTCACACAGGAGAGAAACCCTTCAAATGTACTGTGTGTAACAAGGCATTTGCATGGCCATCAGTTCTTCAGACCCACCAGAGAACACACACGGGAGAGAAACCCTTCAGGTGCAGTGTGTGTGGCAAGGCGTTTGCACAGTCATGTAATCTTGTAAAACACCAAAGAACACACACGGGAGAGAAACCCTTCAAGTGCAGTGTTTGTGGGAAGGCATTTGCACAGTCATCTGATCTTGTAAAACACCAGAGAACACACACAGGAGAGAAACCCTTCAAGTGTGCTCTGTGCGGGAAGCCATTTGCAGATTCATCAACTCTTCGAAGACACCAGAGAACAAAAAGGCATCACAAGGAGCGGAGTCGGAGTCTGAAATCAGCTTGTGAAAGTCAAAGTGCCGCAATGAGCCCATCCCTCATGAAACAAGAACCAGACGAAAATCCCAGCTTGGACACTTTTAAAGGTATCAAGGTCAAATATTAAGAGGTGATGGTGAAATGTGAAGAAGTGATAAGCGAAGAAGTGAAGGTAAAATGTGAAGATGAAGATTCATCTCCAGAATGGGACCTTTACATTGATGAAGGCAACGTGAAGCAGGAGGAGAATTCTGACTGAGGCAGAGTGAGGCAACTCCCAGCAGTTTGTGGAAATGGAGGTGTGGGTGGACTTGCTCCTAGACAATACAAAGTCAAGTGGAGACCCGGTAGATGTGTAAGCCAGAGACGATGTCGCTACAATAGATGCACCTTTGTCACAGGCCTTTAATGACAGTAATGTGAAGTTGAGCACTTTGTGGGCCCGTGGGTTGGGTAGATCTCTAACCAGGAGCAAGAGCCAATAAGCTCCCAAGCATTCACTATGTTATAACAATTGCTTTTACATGGTGCTTGCTTAATTGCCTCAGCAACTCGGAGTTTTGTGTCGTACCTCTTCTGAAACACTCGAAGAGCATCCCCAAGTAGCAGCTGCCCCTGTGTGGCACAAGGTGGTGGCCCTGCACCGGCCTGCATGTGGACTAGAGCCTGTCAGTAGGGGGCGATGATTGATGTGTCATCTCAGTTGTGTAGTTTGTAGGTAATGTTTAGAATTTGCTACAATTTCACTCAGACGCCAGCATGCAATGGCCTACTCGTTTTGAATGACAATAGTATGTTTAACATACACTTTGAAGCAGACTGTGCAACTTTTTTTGAAAGCTTCTTGTTAATACGATGTAACGTGATGCAGTATATTTCACTGCAGTAATGGTTAATATGCCTGTCAATAAATTTAGAATGTATACTTGTCTGGTTTTGTGCATACTTGTAACATTTGATCTGTAAGGGTCAAACATTGAATAAGTGATGTTAGGACAAAGTGTGTGTGTGTGTTTGAAAGTAACCTGTACAGAGAACTCAGGTGAGACCCGTTGTTCTTGTGATACAGATCAAAGGGTGTTTTTGTGTTCCACGAAGCATCTGCCTCTGGAGCAACTCATTGTCTTTGAAATAGGTAGCACACTCGGATCATTCATGAGTTACAAGGCATACCACTTGAAAGTTACACGTATAGGAGGAGGTACATTCTCTACAACACGAATTGTAGTTTTGTCTTACGTGTTGACGTAGATTTTGTCTAACTAGGGCTAGAAATGCACCTTGCTGATTGACGTCTGGATGTTCGTTACCTATCGGTTGAAGCAAACCCCACTGCTGTTGTTGAGACGCTGTGCACCAATAAGGGTTCAACACATTGACGGCCTTCAGGCCAGGAAAGTCACAACATTTGCACACGAAGGATGCATTCACGCAAGTACCCCATGCTCCGTTTTGAAGTTGTAAAATGAAACAGCTTTGATTCGTGTTGTGTTTTGAATTAGATGATTTTATTTCGTCATTAAAAGCTTGTATCAATTTACATCTGGAAGACTTCATTGAAAAGGACATTTCGTGTGAATTTTCTCTCGTCATTAAGTAGATGGCCTTGCCGGGGGTTCGGACACAAACAGTGTACACATAGTGTACACACACACAGTGTACACACACAATGTACACACAGTGTACACATGCACACAGTGTACACACACACAGTGTATACACACATAGCGTACACACACACAGTGTATACACAGTGTACACACAGTGTACACGCACACTGTACATGCACAGTGTATACACTGTACACATACACAGGGTATACACTGTACACACACACAGTGTACACACATACAGTGTATACACAGTGTACACACACAGTGTATATACACACACAGTGACACAGACAGTGACACATAGTGTACACACACAGTGTACACACACACACAGTGACACAACAACAACCGCCATTCGCCACTAAGTGGCGGTGACGTCACCACGACGCTTGTGCCAGGCACAGTGACACATACACAGTGACACACAGTGTTTACATACACACACAGTGTGTACACAATAGTTTCAGTTTATATATATTTGGTATACCCCTGTGAGCCATTCGGCTCTTGAATCAAGTGCAACCACAACAAACACAAACAAGAACAAGAAACACATCTTAAAGTGACTACTTTGTGTGCCTGCAAACAGAAAATCCATTAAAAAAACAGCAAAATGTTCCTGAAAAAAGCACCGTACACCAACGCTGTGTGCTAAAAATCCCAGTGGGATGCAATGTCCACGTTGTTGTTGTTGCTGAGTTCAAGGGAGGGAGCAATGGAAAATGAATCTAAATCAACTTAAACTCCAACCCCGCTCTGTGACGTCACTACTCAGCCTCACCTCATCGGCGTGAAACGCCAGGGGGAGGTGTCCCTCGCTAGTGACGTCATGTCACCAAGGTATTTACCCCACCCCATCTACCGCGCCCTTGAGCGTGACGTCACCTCTGCCTGGGTCAACTTGCGTTATCTGTTCAAGTACAATCCTTATTTCGGCAAAGCTACGCCCGGTGACTGGCGGCTCATTAACATAATATATTCGTGTCGACTGTCGCGAGTTTATTGCGACGGGTTCAGCACCCACGCCCCATCCCTCCACGTATGGGCCGGGTTCATTAACATAATTTATTTTAAATTA
This sequence comes from Petromyzon marinus, assembly GCF_048934315.1. Taxonomy (NCBI): domain Eukaryota; kingdom Metazoa; phylum Chordata; class Hyperoartia; order Petromyzontiformes; family Petromyzontidae; genus Petromyzon; species Petromyzon marinus. The sequence continues at coordinate 198,375 of NW_027422678.1, forward strand.
AGACCCGCTCGTTGCGGGAGGGGAGTGTTCTTGTACCACGCAAGTGACGTCATCTCCTGCTGCCGCGTGACGTCACGAGGTAACAGGAATCTGCCGCTCCGCGCGTGAACTGAAATCCGAGGTGAGAAATTCTCATGGTGGTAGTGGTGGTGGTCGTTGTGGTGGTGGTGGTTGTTGTTGTTGTTTACCAAGGTAGAGCCTCGCTCTCTCTCGTAGGGATGTCAGTTGAGTAGCAGCGAGCATGGGAATCGATGTCCAGGTTGGAACTTTACAACGTGGGGCCTAGCCACGCGGGGCCTTGCCTCCTGCCCTCGCCTGATTGCATTTACTTTAATTATCTCGCTTAGTTGAGCAATCTTTGTAAGAAAGTAATCTACCAGGCTATGCGTTTATTGTGTGTTGACCGACTCTCTGTGTTGCATTGCATTACATTTCCAAGTTTTACTCAGTTTGTTTGATTAAATGTGCTTTTGATTTAAAGCTTTCTTGACTGCAGGGATTTATATTCTTTGTTCTTTCGGTAAAGTCACCACCACGTAGAAGGGAAACAATAAAATAATAAAAATATCAAACAATAAAATTCTCACGACGTTTCGACTGCAAGACGAGCAATCATCAGGTGTGAAAACCACAGCAAGAAAATTTTCTTGCTGTGGTTTCTTGCTGTGGTTTTCACACCTGATGATGATTGCTTGTGTTGCAGTCGAAACGTCGTGAGAATTTTATTGTTTTATATTTTAATTATTTTATTGTTTCCCCTTCTACGTGGTGACTTTACCGAAAGAACCAAGAATATAAGTGTGCTTTCTCTCTCTCTGCGTGTACTCGTGTTATTATTATTTCCTGCAGTCACCAAAGTTCCAAATCTCTCATTGACACAAGGCCGTAATTATAATATATTATAATAATTATAATATATATTGGTGGGGGACATATCCCCCCACAATAATTAAACATGCTCAAAATGTCTCCCCCAATTTATTGCTATAAAAATATTTTTTTAAATAATAATTGCTATGCTATGTTAATAAAAACAACTTGCTAAACCTTGGCCACAAAATGTGGACTTGTCTTCATATAACAATGCGTAGATTTGTGTTTGTATGATTGCGTTGTACTTTATGAATCCCTAATCTCTGCCATTACATACTATGAAACAAGAAAAGTTAAAAAGTAAAAACAGAGCAATGTAATACAATACAATATTATACATTATTGTATCAAATAATACAAACATTCCATCCCATGTGTTAGTGAAATTTTTCAATATTTTAGGAAATGTCAGGAAATTAGTTTTCAAATTTAGATTTTTTTCCTGGGGGGGGGACCCCAGAGCCCCTGGTAGATTTGGTCCCCCACAATGTTGACTCCATGGCTACGGCCTTGCATTGACTCGCAGATTTCTCTACACCCCCTCCCCTCTCTCTCTGCCCCTCTCTCTCTCTCTCTATTTAAGGCCTCGACACAGAGGCGTTGTTTCTCTGTGTGCCTACAGTGAGGGAAAAAAAGTATTTGATCCCCTGCTGATTTTGTACGTTTGCCCACTGACAAGGAAATGATCAGTCTATAATTTTAATGGTAGGTTTATTTGAACAGTGAGAGACAGAATAACAACAAGAAAATCCAGAGAAACGCATGTCGAAAATGTTATAAATTGATTTGCATTTTAATGAGGGAAATAAGTATTTGACCCCCTCTCAATCGGAAAGATTTCTGGCTCCCAGGTGTCTTTTATACAGGTAACGAGCTGAGATTAGGAGCATACTCTTAAAGGGAGTGCTCCTAATCTCAGCTTGTTACCTGTATAAAAGACACCTGTCCACAGAAGCAATCAATCAATCAGATCCCAAACTCTCCACCATGGCCAAGACCAAAGAGCTCTCCAAGGATGTCAGGTACAAGATTGTAGAGCTACACAAGGCTGGAATGGGCTACAAGACCATTGCCAAGCAGCTTGGTGAGAAGGTGACAACAGTTGGTGCGATTATTCGCAAATGGAAGAAACGCAGAAAAACTGTCAATCTCCTTTGGCTTGGGGCTCCATGCAAGATCTCACCTCGTGGAGTTGCAATGATCATGAGAACGGTGAGGAATCAGCCCAGAACTACACGGGAGGATCTTGTCAATGATCTCAAGGCAGCTGGGACCATAGTCACCAAGAAAACAATTGATAACACTTCACCGTGAAGGACTGAAGTCCTGCAGCGCATGCAAGGTTCCCCTGCTCAAGAAAGCACATACATGCCCGTCTGAAGTTTTCCAATGAACATCTGAATGATTCAGAGGACAACTGGGTGAAAGTGTTTTGGTCGGATTAGACCAAAATGGAGCTCTTTAGCATCGACTCAACTCGCCGTGTTTGGAGGAGGAGGAATGCTGCCTATGACCCCAAGAACACCATCCCCACCGTCAAACATGGCGGTGGAAACATGCTTTGGGGTGTTTTTCTGCTAAGGGGACAGGACAACTTCACCGCATCAAAGGGACGATAGACGGGGCCATGCACCGTCAAATTTTGGGTGAGAACCTCCTTCCCTCAGCCAGGGCATTTAAAATGGATGGTGGATGGGTATTCCAGCATGACAATGACCCAAAACACACGGCCAAGGCAACAGGAGTGGCTCAAGAAGAAGCACATTAAGGTCCTGGGGTGGCCTAGCCAGTCTCCAGACCTTAATCCCATAGGAAATCTGGAGGGAGCTGAAGGTTCGAGTTGACAAACGTCAGCCTCGAAACCTTAATGACTTGGAGAAGATCTGCAAAGAGGAGTGGGACAAAATCCCTCCTGAGATGTGTGCAAACATGGTGGCCAACTACAAGAAACGTCTGACCTCTGTGATTGCCAACAAGGGTTTTGCCACCAAGTACTAAGTCATGTTTTGCAGAGGGGTCAAATACTTTTTTCCCTCATTAAAATGCAAATAAATTTATAACATTTTTGACATGCGTTTATCTGGATTTTGTTGTTGTTATTCTGTCTCTCACTGTTCAAATAAACCTTCCATTAAAATTATAGACTGATCATTTCTTTGTCAGTGGGCAAACGTACAAAATCAGCAGGGGATCAAATACTTTTTTCCCTCACTGTATGTGTGTATCTCTCTCTGTGTGTCTCTGTGTTATCTCTCTCTGTCTATGTGTCTCCGTGTCTGTGTTTTGTCTCTCTTTCAAATTGAGCAATCTTTGGAAGAACGTTATCAACCAGGTGGGGTGTTGACTCTTATGTTGGCCGACTCTGTTGTATTGCATTACATTTCTATTCTAGATTTAAAGCTTTCGTGACTGCTAGGATCCATACTCTTTGGTTCTATTGGGTAAAGTTACGTAGGTAAAAAATTAAATAACAAAAATCACGATGTTTTGGCCACAACACAAGCGGCCTTCATCAGGTGAAGGGACGAGACTGTCTAGAGGACAGCGCTGGAGTGGAAAAAGCCACGTGCAGATCACGACCTTTAACCTGTGTGAGAAGAAACAAAGCGCCTTGACAAAGGAATTAGCATAGAATTTAGCATTGAAATGGCTCATTGAAATAGCTAAGTTAAAGGATACTCATTCGCAGAGGCACCCCTTAACAAAGGAATTAGCATAGAATTTAGCATTGAAATAGCTGAGTGATTAGCTTGTAACTGGTCACAGAAATAGCTATGTTAAAGTCAGAGCATATACATTCACCGAGGCACTTAGTACAAATCAAACAGGAGAATTTAGCGAAATACAACCACGCTCAGACCGCGGACCTTTAAACTGTGTGCGAGCAAACAAGGTGTCCTGACAAAGAAATTAGCATAAAAATTAGCATTTGATTGGCCGATTTTAGAAAAGAGGTGTTGTACGTGCCGGTGGACTTGCCGTTTGGCGCGGGGGGGGGGGGAGAGTTTACCTATTGATGGTGTGAAAAGGGAATTTATAAGAGCTGCGAAAGTTTGGGGTGCCACTACTTGAAAAATATACTGTACCATTGAAATTAGTTTAATGTTTAGTTCGATTTAGAACATCTTTCCAATGGTTGCTAAATTTGAAACCATCTTCTCGGTTGAAATTGTGTCTGTGTTTGTAGATCTGAATTGCCTCGTGAACAAATCTCTGATAAAAACCCGTGGGTTTGCAAAGAACCTTGGTATCGGAGAAAATGATATCGTGATCCCCCACAGCGTTGTAACAGTGATCAGCCACGGCAGAAACGAATTCGTTTTGCCGTGTTTCAAATCTGATTTGTGGTCGCGAATTCGGTCAGAGACATGTCAATTTGTCTCCCCGATATAGCAATCACCGCAGGTACAACTCAATTTGTAAACCCCGGGGTACTGTAAGTCAGGAATGACATCCTTCACGGATGGGATCAGATCACGAATTTTGTGTACTGTATTGAACCGGACCTGGATCTTGTGTTTGTTTAGAATTTTGGAAATCTTTTTAGTAATGCCTGCTATATATGGTAGTGTGATGGTTTTGACCGGAGTATCAAGTGGTTGTTTCTGTATGGAGGGAGAAACAGCTTGGCGGATGGTACGATCAGAGTAACCATTCCTTTTGAGGACCAGTTGTACATGTTTTAATTCACTGGTCAGGTGGTGTTGGTCCGAAATGCAATGAGCCCTATGGTATAAAGTTTTGATGAGAGAATTCTTTTGGGTTGGGTGGTGGTGGGAATCAGGTTTCAAGTAGGAATCTGTGTGGGTGGGTTTCCTGTAGACAGAATGCCCCAATGAGCCATCAGGTCTCCTCTCAAACAGAACATCTAAGAATGGTAGCTTGCCATCTTTCTCCACGTCCATGGTGAATTTGATGGCGGGATGTTTGGAATTGATGTAGTGTAGGAAAAGGTTCAGAGCTGGGAGGCCATGTGGCCAAATCACGAAAGTGTCATCCACATATCTCTTCCACAGGGAAGGTCTGAGGGTGGAAGTCTGGATGGCGTCTGATTCAAATTTCTCCATGAATATATTGGCTATCATTGGTGATAAGGGAGATCCCATGGGGGTACCCTCATTTTGTTTGTAGAAGGAGCCATTCCAAGTAAAGTAGGTATTGTTGAGGCAGTGCCTAACCAGTGCAGGTGTGTCGGGGTCTAGTCCATGTTGGACCAAATTTTCAATTATTTCAATGGTATCAGGTACTGGGACCTTGGTGAACAAAGAGACCACATCGAAGCTGACAAGGATATCGTCAGGGGACAGTACAACGTCTTTGACCTACGTGACTTTACCCAATAGAACCAAAGAGGATGGATCCTTGCAGTCACGAAAGCTTTAAATCTAGAAGTGTACACACACACACTGTACACACACACACACAGTGTACACACACACACAGTATACACACACACAGTGTACACACACAGTGTACACACACACACAGTGTACACACACAGTGTATACACAGTGTACACACACACGGTGTACACACACAGTGTACACACACACACAGTATACACAGACACACAGTGTATACACACAGTGTACACACACACAGAGTATACACAATAATGTCCACGTTGTTGTTGCTGAGCTCACGCACCCAAGGGAGGGAGCAATGGAAAATGAATCTAAATCAACTTGAACTCCAATCCCGCTCTGTGACGTCACCACCCTGCATTACTTCATCGGCGTGAAACGCCAGGGGGAGGTGTACCTCGCTAGTGACGTCATGTCACCAAGGTATTCCCCCGTCCACCACGCTCTTGAGCGTGACGTCACCTCCGCTTGGGTCACTGCCGTTATCGGTCCAGTGGCAATCCTTATTTGGGCAAAGCTACGCCCAGTGACTGGTGGCTCATTAACATAATGTTGCCGTTAAAGCCGTCGCGAGTTTATTTCGACGGGTTCAGCGCCCACGCCCCCATCCTTTGACATATGGGCCGGCTTCATTAACATAATTTATTCATTTGGAGAGCCGCTCGTGGGGGGGAAGTGACGTCATACTACTTCCTGCTGTCGCGAGGTAACAGGAAGCTGCCGTGTGCGCGCTTGCACTGAAATCCGAGGTGAGAAATTCTCATCGTTGTGGTGGTGGTGGTTGTTGTTGTTTACCAAGGTAGAGCCTCGCTCTCTCTCGTAGGGATGTCAGTTGAGTAGCAGCGAGCATGGGAATCGATGTCCAGGTTGGAACTTTACAACGTGGGGCCTAGCCACGCGGGGCCTTGCCTCCTGCCCTCGCCTGATTGCATTTACTTTAATTATCTCGCTTAAGTTTAATTTGTCTTCACCCGGCTCGCCACTTTGTAACTTTGTTTTATTGTCAATATTCACGCAGTTTTTATTTTCTTTTGTTAGCAGGCCAAGCCCGCTTGAGCTGCTATACCACTCTTGTTATCAGAAGCGACCTGCCCACAACAACACAAGGTGAGGCTTTGTCAACGTGTGTGAATGTTTTGACTTAAAACTTTGGTGACTGCAGGAATTAATATTCTTGGTTCTTTCGGTAAAGTCACGTAGATAGGAAATAAAATTAAAATAACATAATGAAAATAAATAAAAATTGTAAATAAAGCAAATAAACTCACTTTTTGATCGCAACACAAGTGGTCTTTATTTAATGTAATTGTATAATCTGTTATTGTTATTTTCTATCTACGTAACTTTACCGAAAGAAACAAGAATACGTGTGTCAATCTCTATCGGTCAAAGATGCTCAGCGGAGAGACACGCAAACTCCAACTATACAGCAGGCATCAGGGTCGGGATCGAACCCACGACTTCCTGTATACCAGGTGAGGTAGTTAACATCTCACCACGGAGAGAGACACGCCAACTCCAGTTAGCCTCGGTTATGTTCGTTGATCCTCAATTACTTGGTGTAGTGAGGAAGCATTCATGCCAAGCAGATGAAGGTGGCCAGGCGTGATTCTAAACACGCCACCGCCTGTTTACCCGGTGACAGTGTACAGTTTGTGTTTGCAGTAACGTCTATTAACTCTGTTGAACACGGAGGTTATATCATAACAGTAGTTTACTTTTGTTTTCCTCTGGAACTCTTTGTAAGAATGGAAACAGGAAGTTAACACAGCACACACATTCAGCTGAAGTCGGAACTGTTCATCCCAGCATTTAAGGACATCTGAGCCTGGATTCACACCTCTAAGTTGCGATTTAACATTAATTTATGAATTTCTGCTTAACACAAATAGTATTGTTTTCAACACCCTCTGCTATGTCAGCTGAATTGAGCTTTCATAAATATTCCTTTTGCAGCCAGACAGCTTAAATTGTGTGCTCGGAGTTTTGGGTGAACATTCATTTTGAAGATACGAGGGCTTCCCGGCATGTTTATTACCATTTGCCCTCTCATTGTGTGCCATAACAGCCCTGTGATGAATTTGGGACACTTTTTCACTACATCATGAATATATGAATAAGTATAGACGTGTAAGTCACATGTGACTATATATGCATTCCTCTGTGCCTCGATACTGTCGTGTAGATGGTGTGGATATTATTTTTTTCTGTCTGCAGCTGACGCTTCCTCTGACGCTTCCTCTGACGCTTCCTCCGCAGAATTGGTCTGATGGAGCAAATGCACGCAGCGCAGCTCGATAGGGCAAGGCTCCAATGCGACCGGTGTGCATACAGCACGGATCGTACTGGAGATTTCACACGGCACCAGAGAACTCACACAGGAGAGAAACCTTTCAAGTGCAGTGTGTGTGGGAAGGCGTTTTCACGGTCATCCGTTCTTAAAGAACACCAGAGAACACACACGGGAGAGAAACCCTTCAAGTGTACTGTGTGTGGGAAGGCATTTTCACAGTCAACTGTTCTTAAAAAACACCAGAGAACACACACAGGAGAGAAACCATTCAAGTGCACTGTGTGTGGGAAGGCATTTTCACTGTCATCTGTTCTTAAAAAACACCAGAAAATACACACAGGAGAGAAACCCTTCAGGTGCATTTTATGCGGGATGATGTTTGCACAGTCACCACATCTTCAAGTACACCAGAGAACACACACGGGAGAGAAACCCTTCAAGTGCACTCTGTGCGGGAAGGCGTTTTCACAGTCACCACATCTTAAAGTACACCAGAGAACACACACAGGAGAGAAACCCTTCAAGTGCAGTGTGTGTGGGAAGGCCTTTGCACAGTCATCTGCTCTTGTAACACACCAGAGAACACACACAGGAGAGAAACTCTTGAGGTACACTCTGTGTGGGATGATGTTTGCACAGTCATCACATCTTGAAGTACACCAGAGAACACACACGGGAGAGAAACCCTTCAGGTGCATTCTGCAGGAAGGCGTTTGCACATTCATAAAATCTTCAAGTACACCAGAGAACACGGACGCATCAGAAGATCTGCAAGGAGTGGAGTCTGAAATCAGCTTGTGAAAGTCAAAGTGCCACTATAAGCCCATCCCTCATGAAACACGAACCGGAAGAAAATCCCAGCTTGGACACTTTTCAAGGTATCAAGGTGAAATATGAAGAGGTGATGGTGAAGAGGGAAGAAGTGATGGTGAAGAAGGAAGAAGTGATGGTGAATAGCGAAGAAGTATAGGTGAAATGTGAAGATGAAGATTCAACTCTAAAATCGGACCTTCATATTGATGTCAAGCAGGGGGTGAATTCTGACTGTGAGGCAGAGCGAGGCAACTCCCAGCAGTTTGTGGAAGTGTGGGTGGAGTTTCTCCTAGACAATACAACGTCAAGTGGAGACCCGGTAGATGTGTAAGCCAGAGACGATGTCGCTACAATAGATGCACCTTTGTCACAGGCCTTTAATGACAAGAATTTGAAGTTGAACACTCAATTCCTAGATTCAACCTGCAGAGTAAGAGTGGCCAGTCTTTGTGGACCTGTGGGTTGGGTCAATCTCTCACCAGGAGCGAGAGCCAATAAGCTCCCAAGCATTCACGATGTTCTCATGATAATTGCTTTTACGCTTTGCTCGCTTAATCGCCTCGGCAACTCGGAGTTTTGTATCTCCTCTGAGACGCTCGAAGAGCATCCCCAAGTACCAGCTGCCCCTGTGCGGCTCGGAGTGGTGGCCCTGCACCGGCCTGCATGTGGGCAAGAGCCTGTCAGTAGGGGGCGATGATTGATGCATCATCCAGGTTGTGTAGTATGTCGGCAATCTTGATTCGAAGCTTTTGTGACTGCAGGAATCCACACTCTCGTTATTTCTGTAAAGTCATCACGTGGGTAGAAACATAACAGACCACGGCGTTTAGATCACAACACAAGCAATCGTCATCAGGTGGGACAACCACAGCAAGAAGAAGACGCTGAAGTAGTAGGCGCCTATTTCAGCAGTTTTGTCTTCTTGCTGCTGTGGTTGTCCCACCTGATGACGATTGCTTGTGTTGCGATCTACACTCCGTGATCTATTATTTGTAGCTAATGTTTAGAATTTGCTACATTTTGACCCAGATGCCAGCATGCAATGGCCTACTCGTTTTGAATGACACTGCAATAGTACGGTGTACATACACTGTTAAGCAGGCGGTGCGTATTTTTAAAATAACTTCTTGTTAATACGATGTAACCTGATGCAGTCAATTTCGCTGCAGTAATTCAATGTTAATATGCCCGTCAATGATTTAGAATTAATACTTGTCTGACTGCGCGTACATGTAACATTTTGTCTGAGGGTCACACATTGAATAAGTGATGTTAGGACAAAGTGTGTGTGTTTGGAAGTAACCTGTACAGAGAACTCAGGTGAGACCCGTTGTTCTTGTGATACAGGTCAAAGGGTACTTTTGTGTTTCACGAAGCGTCTGCCTCTGGAGCAACTCATCGTCTTTGAAATAGGGAGCACGCCCGGATCATTCATCAGTTACAAGGCATACCACTTGAAAGTTACACGTATAGGAGGAGGTACATTCTCTACAACACGAATTATAGTTTTGTCTTACGTGTTGACGTAGATTTTGTCTAACTAGGACTATAAATGCACCTTGCTGATTCACGTCTGGATGTTCGTAACCATCGGTTGAAGCAAACCCCACTGCTGTTGTTGAGACGCTGTGCACCAATAATGGTCCAACACATTGACGGCCTTCAGGCCAGGAAAGTCACAACATTTGCACACGAAGGACGCATTCACGCAAGTACCCCATGCTCCGTTTTGAAGTTTTAAAATGAAGCATCTTTGAATTGTGTTGTGTTTTGAATTAGATGATTTTATTTCTTCATTAAAAGCTTGCATCAATTTACATCTGGATGACTCTATTGAAAAGGACATTTCGTGTGAATTTTCTCTCGTCATTAAGTAGATGGCCTTGCCGGGGATTCGGTTCAATGCGGACACACACAGTGTACACACACAGTGTGCACACACAGTATACACACAGTGTACACACACAGTGTACACACTGTACACACAGTGTACACACACTGTACACACAGTATACACACAGTGTACACACAGTGTATACACACAGTGTGTACACACACACAGTGTACACACACACAGTGTACACACACAGTGTACACACAATAATGTCCACGTTGTTGTAGCTGGGCTCACACACCCAAGGAAGGGAGCAATGGAAAATGAATCTAAATCAACTTAAACTCCAACTCTGTGACGTCACCACTCTGCATTACCTCATCGGCGTGAAACGCCAGGGTGAGGTGTACCTCGCTAGTGACGTCATGTCACCAAGGTATTCAGCCCTCCCCCGTCCACCGTGCTCTTGTGCGTGACGTACCCTCCGCTTGGGTCACTGCCGATATCGTTCCAGTGGCAATCCTTATTTGGGTACAGCTACGCCCAGTGACTGGTGGCTCATTAACATAATGTGTTTGTTAAAGCCGTCGCGAGTTTATTGCGACGGGTTCAGCGCCCCCGCCCCCATCCCTCGACGTAGGGTCCAGCTTCATTAACATAATTTATTCAGTAAGCGAGCCGCTCGTGGGAGGGAAGTGACGTCATACTACTTCCTGCTGTCGCGAGGTAACTGAAGCTGCCGTGTGTGCTTGCATTGAAATCCGAGGTGAGAAATTCTCATCGTGGTGGTGGTGGTTGTGGTGGTGGTTGTTGTTTACCAAGGTAGAGCCTCGCTCTCTCTTGTAGGGATGTCAGTTGAGTAGCAGCGAGCATGGGAATCGATGTCCAGGTTGGAACTTTACAACGCGGGGCCTAGCCACGCGGGCCTTGCCTCCTGCCCTCGCCTGATTGCGTTCACTTTAATTATCTCGCTTAAGTTTAATTTGTCTTCACCCGGCTCGCCACTTTGTAACTTTGTTTTATTGTAAATATTCACGCAGTTTTTATCTTCTTTTGTTAGCAGGCCAAGCCCGCTTGAGCTGCTATACCGCTCTTGTTATCAGAAGCGACCTGCCCACAACAACACAAGGTGAGGCTTTGTCAATGTGTGTGAATGTTTTGACTTAAAACTTTGGTGACTGCAGGAATTGATATTCTTGGTTCTTTCGGTAAAGTCACGTAGATAGAAAATGAAATAAAAATAACAATAAAAAATAGTAAATGAAGCAAAAAAAAACTCACGTTTTGATTGCAACACAAGTGGTCTTTATTTAATGTAATTGTATTATCTGTTATTGTTATTTTCTGTCTACATAACTTTACAGAAAGAACCAAGAATACGTGTGTCAATGTTTATCGGTCAAAGACGCGCAAACTCCAGATATACAGCAGGCGGCAGTGTTGGGATCGAACCCACGACTTCCTGTATACCAGGTGAGGCAGTTAACATCTCACCAGTTAGCCTCGGCTATGTTAATTGATCCTCGATTAATTACTTGGTGTAGTGAGGAAGCATTAATGCTGAGCAGATGAAGGTGGCCAGGCATGATTCTAGACACGCCACCTCCAGTGTGTGACAGTGTAAAGTTTGTATTTGCAGTAAAGTCTATCAACTCTATTGAACACGGAGATTATATCAAAACAATAGTTAATTTTTGTTTTCCTCTGGAACTCTTACTAAGAATGGAAACAGGAGGTGAACACAGCACACACATGCAGCTGAAGTCGGAACTGTTCATCCCAGCATTTAAGGACATCTGAGCCTGGATTGACACCTCTAAGTTGCGATTGAACATTAATTTATGAATTTCTGCATAACACAAATAGTATTGTTTTCAACACCTTTTGCTATGTCAGCTGAATTTAGCTCTCATAAATATTCCTTTTGTAGCCAGACAGCCGAAATTGTGTGCTCGGAGTTTTGGGTTAACATTCATCTTGAAGATACGAGGGCTTCCAGGCATGTGTATAACCATTTGCCCTCTCATTGTGTGCCATAACAGCCCTGTGATGAATTTGGGACACTTTTTTTACTACATCCTGAATATATGAATAAGTATAGACGTGTAAGTCACATGTGACTATATATGCATTCCTCTGTGCATCGATACTGACGTGTAGATGGTGTGGATATTATTTTTTTCTGTCTGCAGCTGACGCTGGTCTGATGGAGCAAAGGCAGTCGGCACAGCTCGGTACGACAAGTCAACAATGCGACCAGCGTGCATACAGCACGGATCGGACTGGAAATTTGACACGGCACCAGAGAACTCGCACAGGAGAGAAACCCTTCAAGTGCAGTGTGTGTGGGAAGGCTTTTGCATGGCCATCTGCTCTTAAAATACACCAGAGAACACACACGGGAGAGAAACCTTTCAAGTGCAGTGTGTGTGTGAAGGCATTTTCACAGTCATCTGCTCTTGTAGATCACCAGAGAACACACACGGGAGAGAAACCCTTCAAGTGCAGTGTGTGTGGGAAGGCATTTGCGCAGTCATCTGCTCTTGTAGCACACCAGAGAACACACACGGGAGAGACACCCTTCAAGTGTACTCTGTGTGGGAAGGCGTTTACACTTTCATCTACTCTTGTAATACACCAGAGAACACACACGGGAGAGAAACCCTTCAGGTGCACTCCGTGCGGGAAGGCGTTTGCACAGCAATCACATCTTATAGAACACCGGAAAACACAGAAGCATCAGAAGATCCACAAGGAGTGGAGTCTGAAATCAGCTTGTGAAAGTCAAAGTGCCACAACAAGCCCATCCCTCTTGAAACAAGAACCGGAAGAAAATCCCAGCTTGGACACTTTTAAAGGTATCGAGGTGAAATGTGAAGAGGTGATGGTGAAGAGGGAAGAAGTGATGGTGAAGAGGGAAGAAGTGATGGTGAAGAGGGAAGAGGTGATGGTGAAGAGTGAAGAAGTGAAGGTGAAATGTGAAGATGAAGATGAAACTCCAAAATGGGACCTTCACATCGATGGAGGCAACGTGAAGCAGGAGGAGAATTCTGACTGTGAGGCAGAGCGAGGCAACTCCCAGCAGTTTGTGGAAGTGGAGGTGTGGGTGGACTTCCTAGACAATACAAAGTCAAGTGGAGACCCGGTAGATGTGTAAGCCAGAGACAATGTCACTACAATAGATGCACCTTTGTCACAGGCCTTTAATGACAAGAATGTGAAGTTGAACACTCAGCTCCTAGGTTCATCCTGCAGAGTAAGAGCGGCCAGTCTTTGTGGACCTGTGGGTTGGGTCAATCTCTCACCAGGAGCAAGAGACAATAAGCCCCCAAGCATTCACTATTTTATCATAATAATTGCATTTACACGGTGCTTGCTTAACCGCCTCAGCAACTCGGAGTTTTGTACCTCGTCTGAAGCACTCGAAGAGCATCCCCAAGTAGCAGCTGCCCCTGTGTGGCACAAGGTGGTGGCCCTGCACCGGCCTGCATGTGGACAAGAGCCTGTCAGTAGGGGGCGATGATTGATGCGTCATCTCAGTTGTGTAGTTTGTAGGTAATCTTGATTCAAAACTTTCGTGACTGCAGGAATCCACACTCTTGAGTTCTTTCAGTGAAGTCACCACGTGGGTAGAAACAACAGATCACGGCGTTTAGATCACAACACAAGCAATCGTCATCAGGTGGGACAACCACAGCAAGAGAAACTGCTGAAGTAGTAGGCGCCTACTCCAGCAGTTTCTTCTTATTGCTGCTGTGCTTGTCCCACCTGATGACGATTGCTTGTGTTGCCATCGAAGTGCCGTGATCTATTATTTGTAGCTAATGTTTAGAATTTGCTACATTTTGACCCAGACGCCAGCATGCAACGGCCTACTCATTTTGAATGACGCAACAATAGTACGTTGTACATACACTGTTAAGCAGGCGGTGCGTATTTTAAAAATAGCTTCTTGTTAATACGATGTAACCTGATGCAGTATATTTCACTGCAGTAATTTTTGTTAATATGCCTGTCAATAATTCCGAATGAATACTTGTCTGTGCGTATTTTAAATGTTATTCTTTTATAAGGTGATGTTGATATCGAAAACTGCCACATAACCGGCATGCCATAAATAGGAAATTAACTCTGCTTATTCGAATCAATGTATTCATATATGTTGATAAACTGTTTTAAAGCAGATTGTGTCTCTAACGGCGACTACAGGGACCACGTGATTGTTTAAAAATGTATTTGATTATAACTATAATTGCCTACAATTCGTCATGTGTAGCTTATTTAGACTAATTTATTCACTACCCAAACTGTATTGACTTGAAAACATAGAGCTGATATTTGTAAGCAATGTCTTTTTTATTTTACGTTTGGAAAAAAATATTTGCACAAATGTAACTTGTTCAGATACAAGGTGAATTCACAAGGCTTTGTAAAAAATCCAATATTTTAGAATTTTGCCTTAACGGAGAATATTTTTTTTAATGTTGGTAAAAATAAAGATTCAGAAATATATATTGTGCCGTGTCTACAATTTTATTGTAAAGTGGAATTGGTAAAAAAAAATGATGGTTCAATGAGCCACTCTGTCTACGGGAAAGCTACCCATATGGATGCTTAGCTGAAACCGGATTCCCACCACCATCCATCCCAGAAGAATTCCCTCATCAAGACTCTAAACCATAGAGCCCAATACATATCCGACTAGGAACACATAGCCAGTGAACTCAAGCACGTACACCAAGCTCTTAAGGCTAATGGTCACTCCGACTACAATCCGCAAAGCTATCACTCCAACCATGAAGGACCCTCTTGAGGAGCCTTTCAAAACCATCACTTTGCCCTACATTGCGGGGATCACAAAAAAGATCTCCAAAATCTTGAATAAACACAAGATCTAGGTCCGATTCAACACATTACATAAACTCCGTGATCTGGTTCCGTCTGTAAAAGATGTGATTCCGGACATACAGTACCCTGGTGTCTACAAACTAAGTTGCCTCTGTGGTAGTAGTTACATTGGAGAAACCAAACGCCATGTCTCGGACCGCATTCGTGAACACAAAGCAGACCTGAAACACGGTAGGACCAACACCTCGGCCATGGCAGATCATTGTTATAATTCAGTAGGCTCACATGACATTGACTTCTCCAAGACAGAGGTTGTTTGTAAGCCATCTGGCTACCATGAGAGATTCATTCATGAGGCTATCCACATATACAGAGACAATTTCAACTGGGAAGATGGATTCTGGCTTAGCAATCATTGGAAAGATTTGATAAACCATTTCGGGTCTTAATTGATTGTTCACGCTTATGGTGGCTTTCAGACAGCATCCATTATTTTCGTCTCCCCCCTCCTCTATTCCGAACTTAGATGGACTCGTCCATCTGAACAAACTGTCAAATCGCTCTCCGTGGTGCTAACGTTAAAAAAACCCGCCAATTTTTTCAAAATTTCTTGCTGTGGTTTTCACACCTGATGACGATTACTCGTGTTGCAGTCGAAACGTCGTGAGAATTTTATTGTTTTATATTTTTATTATTTTATTGTTTCCCTTCTACGTGGTGGTGACTTTACCGAAAGAACCAAGAACATTAATTCCTCGCAGTCACGAAAGCTTTAAATCAAAATTTATTATTACTTCGTTAACACCTTTCACTTTCGCACGCCGCTAATTTTTTGCGACAAGAGGTTTCATTACTATAGGTGACACGTGCAGTGGGTCCAAGACGAGGCGAGACGGTTCGCTAGAGGCAACACGTTTATTCAACAAGGGAACCACAGCACAGAGGGGTGACGACTCCTCACAGCCGATAACCTCAGGAGGCCATCCCTCCACACTACGGTGCCCTTACTCTGGTTCGAGCACTAACCCTACACTGGTTATGTCTGAACTCGACCCTAGCCAGGGTCACTGGGCTCTTCGCTTCAGGGTCTTCAGGGTCTTCAAGGTAGCGCTCAGAGTCTTCTTCAGAGCTTCAGGTGGACGGGGACCACCAAACCGTTCAGGGGTCCGGCTTTTATCCCTGTTCCAGGGTCTCTCCGCCCCTGGCCAAGCCTTCTGGAACTCTCTAGAGGGCCCTGGAACATCCCCCAGCCCCGTCCGCCCCCCCCCCCCCCCCCCCCACGGTCTTGGGGTCTGGGGGCCCTGTTAGTCCCACCTGGTCTGTATACCACCCCGTTGACGCATGTCCGCTATTACAGGTCAGCTCCCGTGGTAATACGCATACAGCCCAACAATGGCACTACATCATCCCCCCCCCCCTTGTAGCATCCAGGCGTCTGCTACGTTCACAGGAAGCCCTAGACGCATGCACGAATATGCTCAAGGTGCCATGTCATACGTTCGAGCGTAGGGATGTCCCCGACTTATTTATTACCTTTACATGTAATCCAACTTGGCCTCAGATAAAACAAAAAAAGCAATAACTTTCATTCGGCCAGACACCCAGCCGTCGATACGACTTCACAGCCAGGGTGTTCAGACGAAAGCAAGTCAAATTCATCGAGAGCATTCACTGAGAGTCGTGTTTTTTGGAGAAACAAGATGCTGGATGTACTCAACTGAGTGGCAGAAACGAGGACTTACACATCATAGGGGTTTCCCCATTTTTTCTGGCAACAAAACTGAAACCTTTTGGCGTCCTCTGCTCGAGCACCAATTGGGTCGAGGCTCTCAAGAAAGCCGTCCCTTGGTGTGGACCAATCGGTTTCAAGGACAATGCCACATATTATCATAGTGCGTGTGTTTTGTTTGCATTTTGACTGCAGGTATTGTGGTTAATGCAGTAACATGAATCCTTGTAAAAAGGTTTCAGTTTTGTTGCCAGAAAAAAGGGGAAAAACCCCTATTATTATATTTTGGTCCCGCCAAAGGTGGTCTAATGATGTAGATGACTTCCCCACGCTCATATTTTAATCTGGCTGAAAGAATAAAATCATCCAATCCAAATCCAGAGGAAGACCCAAAATCTGTTTGCAGTAGTGACCGCAAATATGATTCATGGACCATGCGGAAACCTTAATGTCAATGCAGCAGCATGTATGAAGGACATAGAGAGCAGCAAGAAATATCCGAGACAATTTATTAAAGACACACAAACTGGAGATGATGGATATCCTTGCTATAGAAGGTGAGCTCCAGCAGACGGTGGATACACAGCAAGACTGAAGATTAGAGGCAACACGGAAATCGAAATGGACAACAGGTGGGTTGTTCCGTATTCTCCGCTTCTTTCTAAAATGTTTCAGGCGTAGATGTGTTGACCACGCTCCACCTCCTCCAGTCAGTGTGTGTATCATGGTGTGTGTGTCAGTGTGTGTGTCAGTGTGTGTAGGGGAGCGATAGTGTAGCGGTTAGCGCGCTGCACTATGAACCTGGCGACCCGGGTTCGATTCCCGCTCACGGCCAACACCAGTGACGATTATCTGAACCGGTCCCGGGCCTCCCCTAGGTCGACTCAGCCTCAAATGAGTACCTGGTGCGGTGTGTAAACATTGCCACTGGGGAGACAAAGGCGGTCGGGCGTGGTGCTGGCCACCCACCCCCTCGTGTACCGTTCTGGCCTTCATAGGTGCTCGCTAACAGCACTTGCCCCTACAGTCTGTTACAGGCTATATGGGGGATCTTTGTCTTTGTCTTTGTCAGTGTGTGTAGGTGCTCGCTAACAGCACTTGCCCCTACAGTCTGTTAAGGCTATACGGGGGATCTTTGTTTTTTGCTTTGTCAGTGTGTGTGTGTATCAGTGTGTGTCTGAGTGTGTGTGTGTTAGTGTGTGTCAGTGTGTGTGTGTGTCAGTGTGTCAGTGTGTGTCTGAGTGACTGATTGTCTGAGTGAGTGACTGAGTGACTGTCTGAGTGAGTGACTGAGTGTCTGAGCACGTGTCTGAGTGACTGAGTGTCTGAGTGAGTGACTGAGTGACTGAGTGAGTGACTGAGTGTCTGAGTACGTGTCTGAGTGACTGAGTGTCTGAGTGAGTGACTGAGTGAGTGACTGTCTGAGTGTCTGAGTAAGTGTCTGAGTGAGTGACTGAGTGAGTGACTGAGTGTCTGAGTGAGTGACTGAGTGAGTGTCTGAGTGAGTGACTGAGTGAGTGACTGAGTGAGTGACTGATTGTCTGAGTGAGTGACTGAGTGACTGTCTGAGTGAGTGACTGAGTGTCAGAGTACGTGTCTGAGTGACTGAGTGTCTGAGTGAGTGTCTGAGTGACTGAGTGAGTGACTGTCTGAGTAAGTGTCTGAGTGAGTGACTGAGTGAGTGACTGAGTGTCTGAGTGAGTGTCTGAGTGAGTGACTAAGTGAGTGACTGAGTGTCTGAGTGAGTGACTGAGTGAGTGACTGAGTGTCTGAGTGAGTGACTGAGTGAATGACTGTCTGAGTGAGTGTCTAAGTAAGTGTCTGAGTGAGTGACTGAGTGAGTGACTGAGTAAGTGTATGAGTGAGTGACTGAGTGAGTGACTGAGTGTTCGAGTGAGTGAGTGAGTGACTGAGTGAGTGTCTAAGTGAGTGACTGAGTGAGCGAGTGAGTGACTGAGTGAGTGACTGAGTGAGTGACTGAGTGAGTGACTGAGTGTCTGAGTGAGTGTCTGAGTGAGTGACTGAGTGAGTGACTGAGTGAGTGTCTGAGTGAGTGACTGAGTGAGTGAATGACTGAGTGAGCCACTCCCAACACCCTCACCCGCTGCCCGGTAGTCTCCTCACCCTCCTCCTCTCCACCCTACACCTCACCACCCAGCCCCTCCTCACCACCCTACACCTCATCACCCAGCCCCTCCTCATCACCCTACACCTCACCACTCAGCCCCTCCTCACCACCCTACATCTCACCACCCAGCCCCTCCTCACCACCCTATACCTTACCACCCAGCCCCTCCTCACCACCCTACACCTCATCTCCTCCTCCTCACCCTGCATCTCCCCTCCAGCTGGGGTTTCTCAGCCATGATGTCGTCTATCTGCTTGAGAATCCGGCACTCCTCCACCCTCTTGAGACTCGCCACCCTCTCCTCCTTCTCCTCCTCCTTCTCCTCCACCTCGTCGCCCGACTTGTAGTCGCCATCATCGACTGCACTGCGTGATCTCCATAGTCCCCTCCTCTTCTTTTTCTTCTTCCTCCTCCTCCTCCTCCTCGTCTTCCTCTCCTCCTCCTCCTCCTCGTTCTCCTCCTCCTCGTTGTCCGCCACCTCCCCATCGTCTCGTGCTCTGTCGACGCTCGGCTGCAGGCGGCTGGCGCGAGACTTCAGCAGCAGCCTGCGGACGCCCCCCGTAGACTCCACCACCTCCTCCTCCTCGCCCCTCCGCTCCTTCACCTCGTCACCCTCCACCACCACCTCGTCCTCCGGCGATGAAGACGACGACAACGACGATGCGTCCGAGAACGACCAACAGCTGGAGGACGATGACGACGCTCTCTGCTGCCGGTATTGTTGCTGAATTTGTCTCCGTCGCTGCCGCTGCTTCTCCAGGGCGCGACCCCGGCGCCTCTCGGTGGGCGGCGGCGGCTCAGCCAGCGGCCGCGGCATCAGCGAGCAGAAGTGGAACGTCGCCCCACGCGGGGTCGACCGCCGCTTGCCCGCGACCGCCGCCGCCGGCAGCGGCGGAGGAGGAGGAGGAGGAGGAGGAGGAGGAGGAGGAGGAGGAGGAGGAGGAGGAGGAGGAGGAGGAGGAGGAGGAGGGGGAGGAGCGCGGCAGGTAGAGGAGCCCGGGCAGGGATCGGGATTCGGTCCCACCGGGCAATCCGCCGCCGCCTCCCGCCGCTTGCTTAGCGGAGACCGCCCGGCCAAAACCTCCTCCTCCTCTTCCTCCGCCGCCTTCATCGCCGCCTCGGCCTCCTCTTCCCCTCCTCCTCCTCCTCTCGCTCCGCCTCCTCCTCCTCCGCCCCTCCTGCTGCTCCCCCTCCTGCCCATGCCCTGCCACCAAAAGTCGAAGTGTCTCTTCCGCGCCGCACGCGGTCCAACCGCGGCCTCCCTGCGTCTCTCCGCCTCCTCCTCCTCCGCCTCCTCCTTGCCCGCCGCCTCGTCAGCACCGAGCGCCGGCCCCGACTCTCCGCCGCCGTCTCCGCGCTCCGGGGCGACCCTCGGGCTGATTCCCGGCGTCGGCCGGGCGCCGCTGCTGCCGCCGCCGCGGGAGCTCTCCTGGGGGGGCGCCGCCGCCGCCGAAGTCTCCCGGCGGCGGCGCCCCCCCTCGAGAGCCCGGAACGTCACGGGGCGACGAAGACGACGGCCGCGGCGGGGAGGCCCCGGCGCGGGCCACGGCCCCCCGGCGTCGTCGCCGAGCGGGCGAGAGACCTTGGAGGGCGCCGCGTGGGACTCGGCTCCTCCTCCTCCGGCGTCGTCCGTGGAGCGCTTGGGCACCCGGATGGGCCGGTAGGAGCGAGCCCTCATGGAGGGGGCGGCTGTAGCCATGGCCGGGGTCGGGGCCGGGGCCCGGGCTGGGGGAGGCCGTCTGGGAGGCCGCTGGTGAGGGGGGAGGGCCGGAGGAGAGGGAGGAGACGCGGGATCAGATTCCAGCATTCAGCGCGCAAACATCCCGGTAGCGGTGGTGTTATTAGTGGTAGCGGTGGTGGTCAGTGATTGTAGTGATGTTGGTAATGGTGGTGGTGATGGTAGTGATGGTAGTGTATGGTAGTAGTGGTGGTGGTGCTGGTAATGGTGGAAGTGGCGGTAGAAGTGGTGGTGGTGATGGTGCTAGTAGTGGTGGTAGTAGTGGTGGTGTAATGGTGGTGGTAGCGTTGCTGGTAGTAGTGGTGGTAATGGTGGTGGTAGTGATGGTAGTGTATGGTAGTAGTGGTGGTAATGGTGGAAGTGGTGGAAGTGGTGGTGGTGATGGTGCTAGTGGTGGTGGTAGTAGTGGTGGTGTAATGGTGGTGGTAGTGACACCCGAGATTATATACAGGTTAAGGGGGGGGGGAGAGACAAGAAGGGCCGTGGGGCGGGGGCTAAGTTAAGCCGCCTTCTGTTATGCTGCAGGGGGTTGGGGGGGGACGGAGAGATGGCCGTGTGCAGGTTGAAGAGCGTTACACACGTGAACCAGAGGCAGTAGTTAAGCTGACAAACTGGTTGCCTTGCTGAGTATTCTGCTGTAAACTATACGGCTGCTAAAGTTTAACTTGGGTTTACTTTATTTTTTTTACCTCCGCGACTTTACCGAAAAAAATCCAAAGAGTATGAATCCTTGCACATCACGAAAGCTTCAAATCTAGCGCCTCACATCGTGTTAGTTTGGCACCGATGTTCGTGCTGATTGTTTTAAACTAGATCAATAAAACAACATTGATTACAGCCCCAGCTCAGGTTTTTTTTCCCATCAATGAAACACCCCCTGAAGTTAGAGCACCTTCCAGGATATAAACCAACACTGCCGCACGTCTGTCCAAGAGCTGTGTAAAAAAACAATTGAGTTGAAAAAAATGTCAAGCCGACAGGGAAAGGGGCTCCTGGCAACTGTGACCGCCAGCCAGGTCGATGTATTGGTAATGAGAATGTGCAATTTGTTTTATCCTTGGAAACACGGACTATGAATAAAACGAGATATTCTTAACTCTTTCGGTAAAGTCACGTTGAAGGGAAACAATAAAATATATATAAAACAATAAAAATTCTCACGACGTTTCGACCATAACACAAACGGTCGTCATCAGGTCGAAACGTCGTGAGAATTTTTATTGTTTTATATATATTTTATTATTTTATTGTTTCCCTTCAACGTGACTTTACCGAAAGAGCTAAGAATATAAATTACCGCAGTCACAAAACCTTTAAATCAAAAATTTAAAACGAGATACTCGCAGAGTTTACGCTTCTGAATGTGCACTTGTTCAAGCGATTCACTCGGTCTAAGAGGCAGACGCACGGTAAATTATTGGGCGGCACTTTGTAAGCTCCTAAGGGAGACAAAGCGAGCTTGAACACGACGCGCTCGAGTGAAGTCTTTGAGCGACGCATAGTTCATAGTTTCATTTATTTGGTATAGCCCTGTGAGCCATTCGGCTCTTGAATCGGGTGCAACCGCAACAAACAAAAAACATGAACAAGAAAACATCTTAAAGTGATTACGTGACTGTGCAAACAGAAAATACAGGAACAAAAATATCAAAATATTCCTGAAATAGCACCGTACACCAACGCTGTGTGCAAAAATCCCAGTGGGATGCAAGTCAAATAACAACAACAACCACAAGACAACTAAGATTAAAGCCATCAGTCTAACTCCGTACTACAATAAACAAAACATGGCCAAAACAAACAAAAAATTCGAAATCACCAAAATAAAAGCCATAAATGCAATGTAACAGTGATCATAGGGAGTGTGACCGATTTTTAACAATAAACTACATAAATAAATTATAACACCAAAATCTAGAGCCATAATTTAGGCCACTGAATAGCAGTGGCAGCTAGGGTTGTACAACTCCTCTAGAGCACATTGACACGCGTGCATTGCAAATAATTCAAGTTTAAAACACGCAGCAAAGATTCGTTACAAAAGCCTAGCGGCAGCCTTCACGCATCCTTTGGAAGCTTGCCAACCCACAACATAACCTAGAGACCATCTTCCAGGTCTCTATGGAGGCCATCGCATGACAGCGGCATCTGTAGCCGGCCAAAGTGCCGCCTCGGCCGGCTGGGCAATCTAGCCGAGACCGGTGACACTCCCGGAATAGGCCTCAACACGGCACTCACCAGCGCAACGCTGCGTAGGTGTCTGGGCGGGGGGGTCTTGAGCTATATCCTCCTTTGTGGTGAGGTTACAAACAAAACAATGTCCTCGTGTGGTCGTGGTGGAGGAGGAGATTCGACGTTCCGTGCCTCGAATCACGGGCAGGCGACTCGGCGGGGCTGTTATCACGTGAGGCCTTAGCAGGGCGCTTTTATAAACCGTAGTGCGGATAGGCGAACACGCAGTGCGAGCGAGGCTCAGATTCTGTAGAATTGATAAACACTGCCCATAGACTAAGCACTGCCCATAGACTCAACACTGCCCATAGACTCAGCACTGCCCATAGACTCAACACTGCACCATAGACTCAACACTGCACCATAATAGACTCAGCACTGCCCGTGGATTCAACACTGCCCGTAGACTCAACATTGCCCATATACTCAACACTGCACCATAGACTCAACACTGCCCGTAGACTCAACACTGCCCATAGACTCAACACTGCCCATAGACTCAACACTGCCCCATAGACTCACCACTGTGATCTCTACATTGGGTCAAACTTAACATCTCTTAATGTTCGACGGCTTGTGCACCAGATCTTATTTATTCACGATGTACTTACAAA
The DNA here is from genome assembly GCF_048934315.1 of Petromyzon marinus. Classification (NCBI taxonomy): domain Eukaryota; kingdom Metazoa; phylum Chordata; class Hyperoartia; order Petromyzontiformes; family Petromyzontidae; genus Petromyzon; species Petromyzon marinus. The sequence goes on from NW_027422678.1 coordinate 221,841, forward strand.
AAATTCCGCAGACTACCTACTGGATCTCCTCTCTGTTTCAAAGAACAAATTTGACCTCAGGTCTTCGCTCATTTACCAGCTTCACATTCCCTATTGCCGTACAAAAACTGGAGGAAGGGCCTTTGCTATTCATGACCCCAGGGCCTGGAATGCTATTGCCAATAAACTGCAACTTGAATCACCACCTATGAGATCTTCACTCAAAACTGCTCTAGAGGAGTTGTACACCCCTAGCTGCCACTGCTATTTAGTGGCCTGAAATATGGCTCTAGATTTTGGTGTTATAATTTATTTATGTAGTTTATTGTAAAAAATTCGGTCACACTCCCTATGATCACTGTTACATTGCATTTATGGCTTTTATTTTGGTGATTTCGAAAAGTTTTTTTGGTTTAGGCCATGTTAATGTTTATTGTAGTACGGAGTTAGACTGATGGCCTTAATCTTAGTTATCTACATAATGACACCTTGCCGATATTAACTATGTTAACCTATTTGTATTTTTTATTTTTAAATTATATCTTAAAGCTATTTTATATTCGATATTTATTCAATTTTATATACTTCAGCCCCTTGGTGTTAGACTTTTAACCCTTATTATTATTATAGTAAGACTTGTTTAAAACTTATTTAAGATTTTAGATTCCTATATGTTGAATGTATGCACCATCCTGCCAAAGTAAATTCCGTGTCGGTGTGAACTTTCATAGCGAATAAAACCCTTTCTGATTCTGATTCTATTGTGGTTGTTGTTGTTGTTATTTGACTTGCATCCCACTGGGATTTTTGCACACAGAGTTGGTGTACGGTGTTATTTCAGGAATATTTTGATATTTTTTCCTGTATTTTCTGTTTGCACAGTCACATAATCATTTTAAGATGTTTTCTTGTTCATGTTTTTTTGTTTGTTGCGGTTGCACCCGATTCAAGAGCCGAATGGCTCACAGGGCTATACCAAATAAATGAACAAATGAACTAAAATGAACTAATATCGAAAGGCACATTAACATAATTTATTCATACTCTAATTTATTTATTTACGGAGAAGCTCATTGTGGGAGGAGCGTGTTCCGTTCCCCGGAAGTGACGTCATGGCACCTGCTGCCGCTTGACGTCACGAGGTATGCTTCCTGCACTGAAATCCGAGGTGAGAAATTCTCATTGTGGTTGTGGTTGTTGTGGTGGTGGTTGTGGTTGTTGTTTACCAAGGTAGAGCCTCTCTCTCGTAGGGATGTCAGTTGAGTAGCAGCGAGCATTGGAATCGATGTCCAGGTTGGAACTTTACAACGCGGGGCCTAGCCACGCGGGGCCTTGCCTCCTGCCCTCGCTTGATTTGCATTCACTTTAATTATCTCTCATAAGTTTAATTTGTCTTCACCCGGCTCGCCACTTTGTAACTTTGTTTTATTGTAAATATTCACGCAGTTTTTATTTTCGTTCTTTTGTTAGCAGGCCAAGCCCGCTTGAGCTGCTATACCGCTCTTGTTATCAGAAGCGACCTGCCCACAACAACACAAGGTGAGGCTTTGTCAACGTGTGTGAATGTTTCGACTTAAAACTTTGGTGACTGCAGGAATTAATATTCTTGGTTCTTTCGGTAAAGTCACGTAGATAGAAAATAAAAATTAAATTAAATGAAAAATTGAAAATAAAGCAAAAAAACCCACGAGGTTTCGATTGCAACACAAGTGGTCTTTATCTTATTAAATTTAATCTGTTATTTTTATTTTCTATCTACGTGACTTTACTGAAATAACCAACAATACGTGCGTCAATGTATCGGTCAAAGAGGCTAAGCGCGTGCCGCTGTTGACTCTGAATGTGTGGAGGGGAACACCTTCACCACGGGGAGAGAGAGACAGAGACACGGATAGCCTCGGCTATGTTGATTGATCCTCGATTCATTACTTGGTGGAGTGAGGAAGAATTAATGCTGAGCAGATGAAGGTGGCCAGGCATGGTTCTGGTCACACCGCCACCTGTTTACTCATGGCAGTGTGTGACAGTGTCAAGTTTGTGTTTGCAGTAAAGTCTATTAACTCTGTTGAACACGGAGGTTATATCAAAACAATAGTTTATTTTTGTTTTCCTCTGGAACTCTTAATAAGAATGGAAACAGGAGGTGAACACAGCACACACATTCAGCTGAAGTCAGAACTGTTCATCCCAGCATTCAAGGACATCTGAGCCTGGATTCACACCTCTAAGTTGCGATTGAACATTAATTCATGCATTTCTGCAAAACACAAATAGTATTGTTTTCAACACCCTTTGCTATGTCAGCTGAATTTAGCTTTCATAAATATTCCTTTTGTAGTCAGACAGCCGAAATTGTCTGCTTAGAGTTTTGAGTTAACATTCATCTGGAAGATATGAGGGCTTCCAGGCATATTAATGACATTTTCCCTCTCATTGTATGCCATAGCAGCCCTTGGAGAGAAACCCTTCAGGTGCACTCTGTGTGGAAGGCGTTTGCAGATTCATCAAATCTGATGAATTTGGGAAACTTTTTCACTACATCATGAATATATTAATAAGTATAGACGTGTAAGTCACGTGTGCATTCCTCTGTGCCTGACGTGTAGATGGTGTGGATATTATTTTTTTCTGTCTGCAGCTGACGCTTCCTCTGCAGAATTGGTCTGATGGAGCAAAGGCACTCAGCGCAGCTCGGTACGACAAGTCAACAATGCGACCAGCGTGCATACAGCACGGACCGGACTGGAAATTTGACACGGCACCAGAGAAGTCACACAGGAGAGAAACCCTTCAAATGTACTGTGTGTGGGAAGGTATTTTCATGGTCATCTGCTCTTAAAAAACACCAGAGAACACACACAGGAGAGAAACCCTTCAAGTGTACTCTGTGCGGCAAGGCATTTTCAGATTCATGTTATTTTGTAATACACCAGAGAACGCACACGGGAGAGAAACCCTTCAAGTGCAGTGTGTGTGGGAAGGAATTTTCAGATTTATCTACTCTTAAAAAACACCAGAGAACACACACAGGAGAGAAACCCTTCAAGTGCAGTGTGTGCGTGAAGGCATTTGCACAGTCATCTAATCTTGTAACACACCAGAGAACACACACGGGAGAGAAACCCTTCAGGTGCACTCTGTGCGGGAAGCCGTTTGCAGATTCATCAAATCTTCGAAGACACCAGAGAACACAAAAGCATCGGAAGATCCACAAGGAGCGGAGTCGGAGTCTCAAATCAGCTTGTGAAAGTCAAAGTGCCGCAATGATCCCATCCCTCATGAAACAAGAACCGGACGAAAATCTCAGCTTGGACACTATTAAAGGTATAAAGGTGAAATATGAAGAGGTGATGGCGAAATGTGAAGAAGTGATGGTGAAATTTGAAGAAGTGATGAGCGAAGAAGTGAAGGTAAAATGTGAAGATGAAGATTCAACTCCAAAATGGGACCTTCACATCGTGAAGCAGGAGAAGAACTCTGACTGTGAGTCAGAGTGAGGCAACTCCCAGCAGTTTGTGGAAGTGGAGGTGTGGGTGGACTTGCTCCTAGACAATACAAAGTCAAGTGGAGACCCGGTAGATGTGTAAGCCAGAGACGATGTCGCTACAATAGATGCACCTTTGTCACAGGCCTTTAATGACAAGAATGTGAAGTTGAACACTTTGTGGGCCCGTGGGTTGGGTAGATCTCTAACCAGGAGCAAGAGCCAATAAGCTCCCAAGCATTCACTATGTTATAATAATTGCTTTTACACGGTGCTTGGTTAATCGCCTCAGCAACTTGAAGTTTTGTGTCGTACCTTGCCTGAAACACTCAAAGAGCATCCCCAAGTAGCAGCTGCCCCTGTGTGGCACAAGGTGGTGGCCCTGCACCGGCCTGCATGTGGACAAGAGCCTGTCAGTAGGGGGCGATGATTGATGTGTCATCTCAGTTGTGTAGTTTGTAGGTAATGTTTAGAATTTGCTACATTTTCACTCAGACGCCAGCATGCAATGGCCTACTCGTTTTGAATGACACAATAGTATGTTTTACATACACGGTGAAGCAGACTGTGCAACTTTTTTTAAAAGCTTCTTGTTAATACGATGTAACGTGATGCAGTATATTTCACTGCAGTAATTCAATTTTGTTAATATGCCTGTCAATAATTTAGAATGTATACTTGTCTGGTTTTGTGCATACTTGTAACATTTGATCTATAAGGGTCAAACATTGATTAAGTGATGTTAGGACAAAGTGTGTGTGTGTTTGAAAGTAACCTGTACAGAGAACTCAGGTGAGACCCGTTGTTCTTGTGATACAGGTCAAACGGTGTTTTTGTGTTCCACGAAGCATCTGGAGCAACTCATTGTCTTTGAAATAGGTAGTACGCTCGGATCATTCATCAGTTACAAGGTGTACCACTTAAAGGTTACACGTATAGGAGGAGGTACATTCTCTACAACACGAATTGTAGTTTTGTCTTACGTGTTGACGTAGATTTTGTCTAACTGGGACTAGAAACGCTCCTTGCTGATTCACGTCTGGATGTTCGTAACCATCGGTTGAAGCAAACCCCACTGCTGTTGTTGAGACGCTGTGCACCAATAAGGGTCCAACACATTGACAGCCTTCAGGCCAGGAAAGTCAGAACATTTGCACACGAAGGACGCATTCACGCAAGTACCCCATGCTCCGTTTTGAAGTTTTAAAATGAAACATCTTTGAATTGTGTTGTGTTTTGAATGAGATGATTTTATTTCCTCATTAAAAGCTTGTATCAATTTACATCTGGAAGACTTCATTGAAAAGGACATTTCGTGTGATTTTTTTCTCGTCGTTAAGTAGATGGCCTTGCCGGGGGTTCGGTTCAATGCGGACACAAACAGTGTACACACACAAGTGTACACACAATGTACACACACTGTACACACAGTGTACACACTACACAGTGTACACACACATTGTGTACACACAGTGTACACACTCACAGTGTACACACACAGTATACACACAGTGTATACACAGTGTACACACACTGTATATACACAGTGTACACACACATTGTACACACATAGTGTACACACACACAGTGTACACACACGGTTTATACACACTGTACACAGTGTATACACAGTGTACACAAACAGTACACAGTGTACACACAGTGTACATACAGTATATACACAGTGTACACACACACAGGGTACACACACAGTGTATATATACACACACAGTGTACACACACAGTGTACACACACTGTATATATACACACACAGTGTACACACACAGTGACACAGCGACACACAGTGACACAGTGTATACACATAGTGTACACACACACAGTGTACACACACAGTGTACACACACTGACACACACACAGTGACACACATAGTATACACAGTGACACAACAACAACCGCCATTCGCCACTAAGTGGAGGTGACGTCACCACGACGCTTGTGCCAGGCACAGTGACACACACAGTGACACAGTGACACACAGCGACACACAGTGACACACAGTGTACACATAGTGTACACACACACAAGTGTACACGCACAGTGTACACACACACAGTGTAGACACATACAGTGTACATACAGTGTATACACACAGTGTACACACACACAGAGTGACATACAGTAACACACATAGTGTGCACACACAGTGACACACACAGTGACACACAGCGACACACAGTGTACACACAATGTACACACACACTGTACACACGCAGTTTATACACAGTGTACACACACAGTGTACACACACAGTGTATACACATAGTGTACACACACACAGTGTACACACACACAGTGTACACACAGTGTACACACAGTGTGCACACACACAATGTACACACAGTGTACATACACAGTGTACACATGCACAGTGTACACACACAGTGTACACACACAATGTACACACACAGTGTACACACACACAGTGTACACACAGTCATCTGGTCTTAATTGCGTTATTCCAATTCATAACACAATTCACGTCACCGAGGCTCGACCCGCATTATCATAACCACGCCCACTCGCATAAATTAATACGATTATCTCCCGAATCAGCTTAATTTATGTGCATAATTACACAAATTAACATAATTTCTGATAAATTATGCAAGTCTCAAATTTCATTAAATTTTCATCAATTTTCATAACACCTAAATATACAAGTTACAGAGCCGCTCATTGTGGGAGGGGCGTGTCTCTTACCCCGGAAGTGACGTCATGTTACCTGCTTACCCGCGTGACGTCGCAAGGTAACAGGAGGCTGCCGATCTGCGCTTGCACTGAAATCCGAGGTGAGAAATTATCGTGGTGGTGGTGGTGGTCGTTGTTGTGGCGGTTGTTGTTGTTTACCAAGGTAGAGCCTCTCTCTCTCGTATTGATGTCAGTTGAGTAGCAGCGAGCATGATGGCGCCGATGATGGCAGCCTCGGCCGGTTGGTACGCCCTGTTTTGTCCAGTTTTGTCTTGAGAGGGGCTTGCTGTTCAACACACTCGTGCTGGTGAGAGAGGCCTGCTGTTCATCACACCCGTGCTGGTGAGAGAGGCCTGCTGTTGTGGGGCCTGTTGTTCATCACACCCGTGCTGGTGAGAGAGGCCTGCTGTTCAGTACACCCGTGTTGAGGGGCCTGCTGTTCAGCACACCCTTGCTGGTGAGAGAGGCCTGCTGTTGAGGGGCCTGCTGTTCAGCACACCCGTGCTGGTGTGAGGGGCCTGCTTTTCAGCACACCCGTGTTGGTGAGAGAGGCCTGCTGTTCAGCACACCCGTGCTGGTGAGAGAGGCCTGCTGTTTAGCACACCCGTGTTGAGGAGCCTGCTGTTCAGCACACCCGTGCTGGTGAGAGGGGCCTGCTGTTCATCACATCCGTGTTGGTGAGAGGGGCCTGCTGTTCAGCACACCCGTGCTGGTGAGAGAGGCCTGCTGTTCAGCACACCCGTGTTGAGGGGCCTGCTTTTCAGCACACCCGTGTTGGTGAGAGAGGCCTGCTGTTCAGCACACCCGTGCTGGTGAGAGAGGCCTGCTGTTCAGCACACCCGTGTTGAGGGGCCTGCTGTTCAGCACACCCGTGCTGGTGAGAGGGGCCTGCTGTTGAGGTGCCTACTGTTCAGCACACCCGTGTTGGTGAGAGAGGCCTGCTGTTCAGCACACCCGTGCTGGTGAGAGAGGCCTGCTGTTCAGCACACCCGTGTTGAGGGGCCTACTGTTCAGCACACCCGTGCTGGTGAGAGGGGCCTGCTGTTCAACACACCCGTGCTGGTGAGAGGGGCCTACTGTTCAGCACACCCGTGCTGGTGAGAGGGGCCTGCTGTTCAACACACCCGTGCTGGTGAGAGGGGCCTGCTGTTCAACACACCCGTGCTGGTGAGAGGGGCCTGCTGTTCAACACACCCGTGCTGGTGAGAGGGGCCTGCTGTTCATCACACCCGTGCTGGTGAGAGGGGCCTGCTGTTCAGCATACCCGTGCTGGTGAGAGAGGCCTACTATTCATCACACCCGTGCTGGTGAGAGGGGCGTGCTGTCCATCACACCCTTGTTGGTGAGAGGGGCCTGCTGTTCATCACACCCGTGTTGGTGAGAGGGGCCTGCTGTTCACCACTCCCATGCTGGTGAGAGGGGCCTACTGTTCAACACACCAGTGCTGGTGAGAGAGTCCTGCTGTTCAGCACACCCGTGCTGGTGTGAAGATGGCGCTGATGATGGTAGCCTCAGCCGGTCGGTGCGACCTGTTTTGTCTTGTTTTGTCTGTCAATTCAGTGTTTTGCCAAGATTTTCGGAGTTCTCTAACAAGAGACGAACTTTTAAATATCAGGGAAACAACTCCTGTGGATTTAATTCCTACTTTTCTGCTTCCAGCGGCAGAATTAGTAGTCATTCATGTCAATGCTGCGCTAGGCTTTGCTCAAGCAACAAAACGCCGCCCAAGGGGTAAACGGTCGGGGGCTCTAGTACGGCTACGCAGACGCGGGATCCGAACAGTGCTTCCGAGCTTTTTCCTCTCCAACGTACGTTCACTGTACAACAAAATGGATGAACTTCAGCTACTGATGGTAAAAAACAAAGACTTTCTTTCAGCTTCTGCATTGTGCTTCACGGAAACATGGCTGTGTGATTTGATTCCGGACACTTCGCTACAACTAGCAGGTTTCCATCTTGTAAGATCGGATCGTGACATAGCACTCTCCGGCAAGACGAAAGGCGGTGGTATTTGTTTTTACATTAACAGTGGCTGGTGTGTAGATGTCACAGTGATTCTGCAACATTGTTCTCCACTCCTTGAATCAATTTTTATAACCTGTAAACCGTTTTACTCGCCTCGCGAGTTCGCGTCGCTCATTTTGGTCGGAGTTTATTTGCCGCCTTGTCCTCAGGTTAAAGAAGCCCAACGCATGCTCGCCGATCAGATTCTGAGTGTGGAGCGAGCAAATCCAGATTCGTTGGTTATCGTACTTGGCGACTTTAACAAAGGTAATCTCAGCCACGAACTCCCCAAATACATACAATTCATTAAATGCCCAACCAGAGAAGAGAACACTCTGGATCACTGCTACACTACAGTCAGTAGAGCCTACCACGCCGTCCCCCGAGCAGCACTAGGACACTCTGACCATGCCATGGTCCACCTGATTCCTGCATACAGGCAGAAACTAAAACTCTGTAAACCTGCTGTGAGGACATCTAAACAGTGGACCAGTGAGGCTGTGGAAGATTTGCGGGCGTGCTTAGACTGTACTGACTGGGATATGTTCACGACTGCTACCAATAGTCTGGATGAACTCACAGAGGCTGTGACGTCCTACATCAGCTTCTGTGAGGACTGCTGTGTCCCAACACGTACCAGGGTGAACTTTAACAACAATAAGCCCTGGTTCTCAGCAAAGCTCAGAAGGTTGAGGTTGGAGAAGGAGGAAGCGTTTAGGAGTGGAGATAGAGACAGATTCAAGGAGTCGAAGAACAGGTTTAGCAAAGCGGTGAGAGAGGCTAAATGACTGCACTCAGAGAGACTAAAACACCAGTTCTCTACAAACGACGCTGCTTCTGTCTGGAGAGGGCTCAGGCAGATCACCAACTACAAACCCAGAGCCCCCCACACCACTAATGACTCCCGCCTAGCCAACGACCTGAACGAGTTCTACTGTAGATTTGAAAGACAATTGGACTGTCCTGAACCACCCCTTCCAACCCAAGAGGCCCCATCCCCCACCAATACTATAGAGACGACTATCTCCTTTCAGGAGGGAGAAGTGAATAGACTTTCAAGAGGCAGAATCCACGCAAAGCAGCCGGGCCGGACTCTGTCTCTCCAGCCACCCTCAGGCACTGCGCTGACCAGCTGTCTCCGGTGTTCACCAACATCTTTAACACCTCCCTGGAGACATGCCATGTACCAACCTGTCTCAAGTCCTCCACCATCATCCCTGTGCCCAAAAAGCTAAGGCCAACAGGACTAAATGATTACAGACCGGTCGCCCTTACATCTGTGGTAATGAAGTCTTTTGAGCGCCTGGTCCTGGCACACCTCAAAGCCATCACAGACCCTCTCCTGGACCCCCTTCAGTTTGCCTACAGAGCCAATAGGTCTGTGGACGATGCAGTTAACATGGCCCTCCACTTCACCCTACAGCATCTGGACGCCCCAGCATCCTACGCCAGGATCCTGTTTGTGGACTTCAGCTCTGCCTTCAACACCATCATCCCTGCCCTGCTTCAGGACAAGCTCTTCCAGCTGAACGTGCCATACACCACCTGTAAATGGATCACAGACTTCCTGTCTGACAGGAAGCAGTGCGTTAAGCTGGGAACACAAGTCTCTGACTCCAGGTCCATCAGCACCGGAACTCCTCAGGGCTGCGTCCTTTCCCCTCTGCTCTTCTCCCTGTATATCAACAGCTGCACCTCCAATCATCTGTCCGTCAAACTATTGAAGTTTGCGGATGACACCACCCTCATTGGGCTGATCTCTGGTGGGGATGAGTCTGACTATAGGTGGGAAGCTGACAATCTGGTGACCTGGTGTAGCCAGAACAACTTAGAGCTAAATGCTCTAAAGACAGTTGAGATGGTTGTGGACTTCAGGAAGAATACAGCACCACTCACCCCCATCACCCTGTCAGACTCCCCAGTCAAAATTGTAGAGTCCTTCCGCTTCCTGGGCACTATTCTCTCCCGGGACCTCAAGTGGGAATTGAACATCAGCTCCCTCACCAAGAAAGCTCAACAGAGGATGTACTTTCTACGGCAGCTGAAGAAATTCAACCTGCCAAAGACAATGATGGTGCAATTCTATACAGCGATCATTGAATCCATCCTCACCTCCTCCATAACCGTCTGGTACGCTGCTGCCACTGCCAAGGACAAGAGCAGACTGCAGCGTATCATCCACACTGCTGAGAAGGTAATTGCCTGCAATCTACCAACCCTCGAGGACCTGCACACGACAAGGTCCATGAGGCGAGCGAGGAAGATTATGGCCGATTTCTCCCACCCTGGACACTCTCTGTTTCAGCTACTCCCCTCCGGCTTAAGGCTTCAGTCCATCAGGACCAAAACCTCACGCCATAAAAACAGTTTCTTCCCATCTGCTGCTGGCCTGTTAAACAAGGCCAAGGGCTAACACTGTTTTAAACATTTGCTCTACATAACGACACCTTGCCGATATTAACTATGTTACCCTATTTGTATTTTTTATTTTTAAATTATATCTTAAAGCTATTTTATATTCGATATTTATTCAATTTTATATACTTCAGCCCCTTGGTGTTAGTTAGACTTTTAACCCTTATTATTATAGTAAGACTTGTTTAAAACTTATTTAAGATTTTAGATTCCTATATGTTGAATGTATGCACCATCCTGCCAAAGTAAATTCCGTGTCGGTGTGAACTTACATGGCGAATAAAACCCTTTCTGATTCTGACTCTGATGGGAATCGATGTTCAGGTTGGAACTTTACAACGCGGGGCCTAGCCACGCGGGGCCTTGCCTCCTGCCCTCGCCTGATTGCGTTTACTTTAATTATCTCGCTTAAGTTTAATTTGTCTTCACCCGGCTCGCCACTTTGTAACTTTGTTTTATTGTAAATATTCACACCTGATGACGACCGTTTGTGTTATGGTCGAAACGTCGTGAGAATCTTTATTGTTTCATATATATTTTATTATTTTATTGTTTCCCTTCAACGTGACTTTACCGAAAGAACTAAGAATATGAATATAATATTCACGCAGTTTTTATTTTCTTTTGTTAGCAGGCCAAGCCCGCTTGAGCTGCTATACCGCTCTTGTTATCAGAAGCGACCTGCCCACAACAACACAAGGTGGGGCTTTGTCAACGTGTGTGAATGTTTTGACTTAAAGCTTTCATGACTGCAGGAATTAATATTCATGGTTTATTCGGTAAAGTCACGTAGATAGAAAATGAAATAAAAATAACAGATAATAAATTAAATGAAAAATAAACAAATTTGAAAATGAAGCAAAAAACCCACGACATTTCGATCGCAACACAAGTGGTCTTTATCTTATTAAATTTTATCTGTTATTTTTATTTTCTATCTACGTGACTTTACTGAAAGAACCAACAATACATGCGTCAACGTATCTATCGGTCAAAGACGCTAAGCGCGTGCCGCTGTTGACTCTGAATGTGTGGAGGGGAACACCTTCACCATGGGGAGAGAGAGAAAGAGACACGGATAGCCTCGGCTATGTTGATTGATCCTCGATTCATTACTTGGTGGAGTGAGGAAGAATTCATGCTGAGCAGATGAAGGTGGCCAGGCATGGTTCTGGTCACACCACCACCTGTTTACTCATGGCAGTGTGTGACAGTGTCAAGTTTGTGTTTGCAGTAAAGTCTATTAACTCTGTTGAACACGGAGGTTATATCAAAACAAGTTTATTTTTGTTTTCCTCTGAAACTCTTTATACGAATGGAAACAGGAGGTGAACACAGCACACACATGCATCTGAGCCTGGATTCACACCTCTAAGTTGCGATTGAACATTGATTTATGCATTTCTGCATAACACAAATAGTATTGTTTTCAACACCCTTTGCTATGTCAGCTGAATTTAGCTCTCATAAATATTCCTTTTGTAGTCAGACAGCCGAAATTGTGTGCTTAGAGTTTTGGGTTAACATTCATCTTGAAGATATGAAGGCTTCCAGGCATATTAATGACATTTTCCCTCTCATTGTGTGCCATAGCAGCCCTTGGAGAGAAACCCTTCAGGTGCACTCTGTGTGGAAGGCGTTTGCAGATTCATCAAATCTGATGAATTTGGGAAACTTTTTCACTACATCATGAATATATTAATAAGTATAGACGTGTAAGTCACGTGTGCATTCCTCTGTGCCTGACGTGTAGATGGTGTGGATATTATTTTTTTCTGTCTGCAGCTGACGCTTCCTCTGCAGAATTGGTCTGATGGAGCAAAGGCAGTCAGCACAGCAGCTCGGTACGACAAGTCAACATTGCGACCAGCGTGCATACAGCACGGACCGGACTGGAAATCTGACATGGCACCAGGGAACACACACGGGAGAGAAACCCTTCAGGTGCACGATGTGCAGGATGGCGTTTACACAGTCATATCTTGTAAAAGACCAGAAAACATACACGGGAGAGAAACCCTTCAAGTGCAGTGTTTGTGGGAAGACATTTTCATGGTCATCTGCTCTTAAAAAACACCAGAGAACACACACAGGAGAGAAACCCTTCAAGTGTACTCTGTGCGGCAAGGCGTTTTCAGATTCATGTAATCTTGTAACACACCAGAGAACACACATGGGAGAGAAACCCTTCAAGTGCAGTGTTTGTGGGAAGGCGTTTGCACATTCATCAAATTTTCGAAGACACCAGAGAACACAAAAGCATCAGAAGATCCGCAAGGAGTGGAGTCTGAAATCAGCTTGTGAGAGTCAAAGTGCCGCAATGAGCCCATCCCTCATGAAACAAGAACCGGACGAAAATCCCAGCTTGGACACTTTTAAAGCTATAAAGGTGAAATATGAAGAGGTGAAGGTGAAATGTGAAGAAGTGAAGGTAGAATGTGAAGATGAAGATTCATCTCCAGAATGGGACCTTTACATTGATGAAAGCAACGTGAAGCAGGAGGAGAATTCTGATTGAGGCAGAGCGAGGCAACTCCCAGCAGTTTGTGGAAGTGGAGGTGTGGGTGGACTTGGTCCTAGACAATACAAAGTCAAGTGGAGACCCGGTCGATGTGTAAGCCAGAGACGATGTTGCTCCAATAGATGCACCTTTGTCACAGGCCTTTAATAACAAGAATGTGACGTTGAACATGAGTTCCTAGGTTCATCCTGCAGAGTAAGGGCGGCCAGTCTTTGTGGGCCCGTGGGTTGGGTAGATCTCTAACCAGGAGCAAGAGCCAATAAGCTCCCAAGCATTCACTATGTTATAATAATTGCTTTTGCACGGTGCTTGCTTAATCGCCTCAGCAACTCGAAGTTTTGTGTCGTACCTCGTCTGAAACACTCGAAGAGCATCCACAAGTAGCAGTTGCCCCTGTGTGGCACAAGGTGGTGGCCCTGCACCGGCCTGCATGTGGACAAGAGCCTGTCAGTAGGGGGCGATGATTGATGTGTCATCTCAGTTGTGTAGTTTGTAGGTAATGTTTAGAATTTGCTACATTTTCACTCAGACGCCAGCATGCAATGGCCTCGTTTTGAATGACACGATAGTATGTTTTACATACACTGTGAAGCAGAATGTGCAACTTTTTTTAAAAGCTTCTTGTTAATACGATGTAACGTGATGCAGTATATTTCACTGCAGTAATCCCATTTTGTTAATATGCCTGTCAAGAATTTAGAATGTATACTTGTCTGGTTTTGTGCATACTTGTAACATTTGATCTATAAGGGTCAAACATTGAATCAGTGATGTTAGAACAAAGTGTGTGTGTGTTTGAAAGTAACCTGTACAGAGAACTCAGGTGAGACCCGTTGTTCTTGTGATACAGGTCAAACGGTGTTTTTGTGTTCCACGAAGCATCTGGAGCAACTTATTGTCTTTGAAATAGGTAGCACGCTCGGATCATTCAAGGTATACCACTTAAAGGTTACACGTATAGGAGGAGGTACATTCTCTACAACACGCATTGTAGTTTTGTCTTACGTGCTGACGTAGATTTTGTCTAACTGGGACTAGAAATGCACCTAGTGATTGACGTCTGGATGTTACCTATCGGTTGAAGCAAACCCCACTGCTGTTGTTGAGACGCTGTGCACCAATAAGGGTCCAACACATTGACGGCCTTCAGGCCAGGAAAGTCACAACATTTGCACACGAAGGACGAATTCACACAAGCACCCCTTGCTCCGTTTTGAAGTTTTAAAATGAAACATCTTTGAATTGTGTTGTGTTTTGAATTAGATGATTTTATTTCTTCATTAAAAGCTTGTATCAATTTTCATCTGGAAGACTTCATTGAAAAGGACATTTCGTGTGAATTTTCTCTCGTCATTAAGTAGATGGCCTTTTCGGGGGTTCGGTTCAATGCGGACACAAACTGTACACACACACAGTGTACACACAGTGTACACACAGTGTACACAAGCACACAGTGTACACACAGTGTACACACAGTGTACACACACAGTGTACACACAGTGTATACACACTGTACACACACAGTGTACATACAGTGTACACACACAATGTACACATTGTACACACAGTGTACACACACACTATACATACAGTATACACACAGTGTACACACACAGGGAACAGTGTATATATACACAGTGTACACACACACAGTGACACCCACAGTGACACACAGCGACACACAGTGACACAGTGTATACACATAGTGTACATACACACAGTGTACACACACAGTGTATACACAATAATGTCCACGTTGTTGTAGCTGAGCTCACACACTCAAGGGAAGGAGCAATGGAAAATGAATCTAAATCAACTTAAACTCCAACTCTGTGACGTCACTACTCTGCATTACCTCATCGGCGTGAAACGCCAGGGGAGGTGTACCTCGCTAGTGACGTCATGTCACCAAGGTATTCACCCCTCCCCCGTCCCCCGCGCTCTTGAGCGTGACGTGACCTCCGCTTGGGTCACTGCCGATGTCGGTCCAGTGGCAATCCTTATTTGGGCAAAGCTACGCCCAGTGACTGGTGGCTCATTAACATAATGTATCCCTTAAAGCAGTCGCAGTTTATTTCGACGGGTTCAGCGCCCACGCCCCCATCCCTCGACATATGGGCCGACGTCATTAACATAATTTATTCTGTTGGAGAGCCGCTTGTGGGAAGGAAGTGACGTCATACTACTTCCTGCTGTCGCGAGGTAACAGGAAGCTGCCGTGTGCGCGCTTGCACTGAAATCCGAGTTGAGAAATTCTGATCGTTGTGGTGGTGGTCGTTGTGGTTGTGGTTGTTGTTGTTGTTTACCAAGGTAGAGCCTCTCTCTCTCAGGGATGTCAGTTGAGTAGCAGCGAGCATGGGAATCGATGTCCAGGTTGGAACTTTACAACGCGGGGCCTAGCCACGCGGGGCCTTGCCTCCTGCCCTCGCCTGATTGCGTTTACTTTAATTATCTCGCTTAAGTTTAATTTGTCTTCATCCGGCTCGCCACTTTGTAACTTTGTTTTATTGTAAATATTCACGCAGTTTTTATTTTCGTTCTTTTGTTAGCAGGCCAAGCCCGCTTGAGCTGCTATACCGCTCTTGTTATCAGAAGCGACCTGCCCACAACAACACAAGGTGAGGCTTTGTCAACGTGTGTGAATGTTTTGACTTAAAACTTTGGTGACTGCAGGAATTAATATTCTTGGTTCTTTCGGTAAAGTCACGTAGATAGAAAATAAAATAAAAATAACAGGTAATCATTTTTCTTTTTTAAATGAAGCAAAAAACCCCACGACGTTTCTATGGCAACATTAATGTTGAAGATGCGAGGGCTTACAGGAATATTTATGACATTTGCCCTCTCATTGCGTGCCATGACAGTGCTGTTTGCACAGTCACACATAGTCACTGTAAGATGTTTTTCTTGGTCGTGTTTTTGTTTTTTTGCTTGTTGTGGTTGCACCCGATTCAAGAGCCGAATGGCTCACGGGACTATAACCAAAATAAATCAAACTGAAAATCAAAAAACTGAAACCGCGTGATGAATTTGGGAAGGTTTTTCACTGCATCTCCAAATACATATAAAAGGCAAAGTTGTGATTGTGTGTGTTGTCTGTTCAAAATGTTTAGCGTACTTCCCGACATGCAACAAACTGGAAATTTGCCATGTGGGTACTTTCCAGACTGTACACCGTGCAAACATTATACAAATACACTTTTAGTTTATTTTTTTGCACGGCAAGTGAGCTGTGACGTCAAATCTGTCACGTGACCCTCGCACGTGGAAGCGTCACGCATTGTAGTGTAGCGGTTAGCGTTGTCTGTGTCTGTCTGTGTGTGTCTGTGTGTGTGTGTAAGCGTAACGCATTATAGTGTAGCGGTTAGCGCTATGCCGCGCTACGAACCCGGCAACCCGAGTTCGATTCCCACTCACGGCCACCACCGGCGACGATTATTTGAACCGCTTCTGGGCCTCTCCTAGGTCGACTTAGCCTCAAACGAGTAACTGTTGTGGTGTGAACATCGCCACTGGGGAGACAAAGGCGGCCGGACGTGGTGGATCCAAGTCCCGGGCGAAGCCGGGTAGTACTGCTAGTCATGAATACATGAATGAATATAGACGTGTAACTCACGTGTGACTGTATATATTCATTCTTCCATGGTTTGATACTGACGTGTAGATGGTGTGGATATTCTTATTTTCTGTGTGCAGCTGACGCTGGTCTGATGGAGCAAAGGCACTCAGCACAGCAAGCCAGGACGACAAGTCAACAATGCGACCAGCGTGCATACAGCACGGATCGGACTGGAAATTTGACACAGCACCAGAGAACTCACACAGGAGAGAAACCCTTCAAGTGCACTGTGTGTGGGAAGACATTTTCAGATTCATCGACTCTTAAAAAACACCAGAGAACACACACGGGAGAGAAACCCTTCAAGTGCACTGTGTGTGGGAAGAAATTTTCAGATTCATTTGCTCTTAAAACACACCAGAGAACACACGCGGGAGAGAAACCCTTCAGGTGCAGTGTGTGTGGGAAGACATTTTCATGGTCATCCGCTCTTAAAACACACCAGAGAACACACACGGGAGAGAAACCCTTCAAGTGCAGTGTGTGTGGGAAGACATTTTCAGATTCATCTACTCTTAAAATACACCAGAGAACACACACGGGAGAGAAACCCTTCAAGTGCAGTGTGTGTGGGAAGACATTTTCAGATTCATTTGCTCTTAAAACACACCAGAGAACACACACGGGAGAGAAACCCTTCAAGTGCAGTGTGTGTGGGATGGCATTTTCATGGTCATCAGCTCTTAAAGCACACCAGAGAACACACACGAGAGAGAAACCCTTCAAGTGCACTGTGTGTGGGAAGACATTTTCAGATTCATCTAATCTTCAAAGACACCAGAGAACACACACGGAGAGAAACCCTTCAAGTGCAGTGTGTGTGGGAAGGCATTTTCACAGTCATCTGCTCTTAAAACACCAGAGAACACACATGGGAGAGAAACCCTTCAGGTGCACTCTGTGTGGGAAGGCATTTTCAGATTCATCTCATCTTCAAAGACACCAGAGAACACACACGGGAGAGAAACCCTTCAAGTGCAGTGTGTGTGGGAAGACATTTTCAGATTCATTTGCTCTTAAAACACACCAGAGAACTCACACAGGAGAAAAACCCTTCAAGTGCACTGTGTGTGGGAAGACATTTTCAGATTCATCTACTCTTAAAAAACACCAGAGAACACACACGGGAGAGAAACCCTTCAAGTGCAGTGTGTGTGGGAAGGCATTTTCACGGTCATCTGCTCTTAAAAAACACCAGAGAACACATATGGGAGAGAAACCCTTCAAGTGCAGTGTGTGCGGGAAGGCATTTGCACATTCATTAAATCTTCAAGTACACCAGAGAACGCACAAGCATCAGAAGATCCACAAGGAGTGGAGTCTGAAATCAGCTTGTGAAAGTCAAAGTGCTGCAATGAGCCCATCCCTCATGAAACACGTACCGGACGAAAATCCCAGCTTGGACACTTTTAAAGGTATCGAGGTGAAATATGAAGAGGTGATGGTGAAATGTGAAGAGGTGATGGTGACGAGCGAAGAAGTGAAAGTGAAATGTGAAGATGAAGATTCAACTCCAAAATGGGACCTTCACATCGTAAAGCAGGAGGAGAATTCTGACTGAGTCAGAGTGAGGCAACTCCCAGCAGTTTGTGGAAGTGGAGGTGTGGGTGGACTTACTCCAAGACAATACAAAGTCAAGTGGAGACCCGGTAGATGTGTAAGCTTGAGATGATGTCGCTCCAATAGATGCACCTTTGTCACAGGCCTTTAATGACAAGAATGTGAAGTTGAACATCAGTTCCTAGTTCAACCTGCAGAGTAAAGAGTGGCCAGTCTTTGTGGGCCCGTGGGTTGGGTAGATCTCTAACCAGGAGCAAGAGCCAATAAGCGCCCAAGCATTCACTATGTTATAATAATTGCTTTTACACGGTGCTTGTTTAATCGCCTCGGCAACTCGGAGTTTCGTGTCGTACCTCGTCTGAAACACTCGAAGAGCATCCCCAAGTGGCAGCTGCCCCCGTGTGGCACAAGGTGGTGGCCCTGCACCGGCCTGCATGTGGACAAGAGCCTGTCAGTAGGGGGCGATGATTGATGTGTCATCTCAGTTGTGTAGTTTGTAGGTAATGTTTAGAATTTGCTACATTTTCACTCAGACGCCAGCATGCAATGGCCTACTCGTTTTGAATGACACAATAGTATGTTTTACATACACTGTGAGGCAGACTGTGCAGCTTTTTTTTTAAAGCTTCTTGTTAATACGATGTAACGTGATGCAGTATATTTCACTGCAGTAATCCAATTTTGTTAATATGCCTGTCAATAATTTAGAATGTATACGTGTCTGGTTTTGTGCATATATGTAACATTTGATCTATAAGGGTCAAACATTGAATAAGTGATGTTAGGACAAAGTGTGCGTGTGTGTTTGAAAGTAACCTGTACAGAGAACTCAGGTGAGACCCATTGTTCTTGTGATACAGGTAAAATAGTGTTTTTGTGTTCCACGAAGCATCTGGAGCAACGCATTGTCTTTGAAATAGGTAGCACCCTCGGATCATTAATCAGTTACAAGGCATACCACTTAAAAGTTACACGTATAGGAGGAGGTACATTCTCTACAACACGAATTGTAGTTTTGTCTTACGTGTTGACGTAGATTTTGTCTAACTAGGACTAGAAATGTGTCTTGCTGATTGACGTCTGGATGTTCGTACCTATCGGTTGAAGCAAACCCCACTGCTGTTGTTGAGACGCTGTGCACCAATAAGGGTCCGACACATTGACGGCCTTCAGGCCAGGAAAGTCACAACATTTGCACACGGAGGCATTCACGCAAGTACCCCATGCTTCGTTTTTGAAGTTTTAAAATGAAACATCTTTGAATTGTGTTGTGTTTTGAATTAGATGATTTTATTTCTTCATTAAAAGCTTGTATCAATTTACATCTGGAAGACTTCATTGAAAAGGACATTTCATGTGAATTGTCTCTCGTCATTAAGTAGATGGCCTTGCCGGGGGTTCGGTTCAATGCGGACACAAACAGTGTACACACACACAGTGTATACACACACAGTGTACACACAGTGTACACACACAGTGTATACACACAATGTGTACACACAATGCACACACAGTGTACATGCAGTGTACGCACACTGTACACACAGTGTACACACTGTACACAAACAGTGTACACACACACATTGTGTACACACAGTGTACACACACACAGTATACACACAGTGTATACACACAGTCTATATACAGTGTACACACAATGTACACACACATTGTACACACACAGTGTACACACACACAGTGTACACACACAGTTTATACACAGTGTACACACAGTGTATACACAGTGTACACAAACAGTACACAGTGTACACACAGTGTACATACAGTATATACACAGTGTACACACACACAGGGTACACAGTGTATATATACACAGTGTACACACACAATGTATATATACACACACACAGTGTACACACACACAGTGACACAGCGACACACAGTGACACACAGTGACACAGTGTATACACAGTGTACACACACTGACACTGACACACACAGTGACACACACATAGTATACACAGTGACACAAGAACAACCGCCATTTGCCACTAAGTGGCGGTGACGTCACCACGACGCTTGTGCCAGGCACAGTGACACACACAGTGACACAGTGACACACAGCGACACACAGTGACACACACAGTGTACACATAGTGTACACACACAAGTGTACACGCACAGTGTACACACACGCAGTGTATACACACAGTGTATACACAATAATGTCCACGTTGTTGCTGAGCTCACACACCCAAGGGAGGGAGCAATGTAAAATGAATCTAAATCAACTTAAACTCCAACTCTGTGACGTCACCACTCTGCATTACCTCATCGGCGTGAAACGCCAGAGGGAGGTGTACCTTGCTAGTGACGTCATGTCCCCAAGGTATTCACCCCGACCTCCGTCCACCGCGCTCTTGAGCGTGACGTCACCTCCGCCTGGGTCACTTCCGATATCGTTCCAGTGGCAATCCTTATTTGGGCAAAGCTACGCCCAGTGACTGGTGGCTCATTAACATAATGTGTCCGTTAAAGCCGTCGCGAGTTTATTGCGACAGGTTCAGCGCCCACGCCCCCATCCCTCGACATATGGGCCGACGTCATTAACATAATTTATTCAGTTACAGAGCCGCTTGTGGGAGGGAAGTGACGTCATACTACTTCCTGCTGTCGCGAGGCAACAGGAAGCTGCCGTGTGCGCGCTTGCACGGAAATCCGAGGTGAGAAATTCTCATCGTTGTGGTGGTGGTGCTGGTTGTTGTTGTTTACCAAGGTAGAGCCTCTCTCTCTCGTAGGGATGTCAGTTGAGTTGCAGCGAGCATGGGAATCGATGTCCAGGTTGGAACTTTACAACGCGGGGCCTAGCCACGCGGGGCCTTGCCTCCTGCCCTCGCTTGATTGCGTTCACTTTAATTATCTCGCTTAAGTTTAATTTGTCTTCACCCGGCTCGCCACTTTGTAACTTTGTTTTATTGTAAATATTCACGCAGTTTTTATTTTTTTCACCAGGCCAAGCCCGCTTGAGCTGCTATACCGCTCTTGTTATCAGAAGCGACCTGCCCACAATAACACAAAGTGAGGCTTTGTCAACGTGTGTGAATGTTTTGACTTAAAACTTTGGTGACTGCAGGAATTAATATTCTTGGTTCTTTCGGTAAAGTCACGTAGATAGAAAATAAAATAATAAAAATAAATGAAAAATAAAAAACTTAAAATCAAGAAAAAACCCACGACGTTTCGATCGCAACACAAGTGGTCTTTATCTTATTGAATTTAATCTGTTATTTTTATTTTCTATCTACGTGACTTTACTGAAAGAACCAACAATACGTGCGTCAACGTATCTATCGGTGAAAGACGCTAAGCGCGTGCCGCTGTTGACTCTGAATGTATGGAGGGGAACTCCTTCACCATGGGGAGAGAGAGACAGAGACACGGATAGCCTCGGCTATGTTGATGATCCTCGATTCATTACTTGGTGGAGTGAGGAAGAATTAATGCTGAGCAGATGAAGGTGGCCAGGCATGGTGCTGGTCACACCACCACCTGTTTACTCATGGCAGTGTGTGACAGTGTCAAGTTTGTGTTTGCAGTAAAGTCTATTAACTCTGTTGAACACGGAGGTTATATCAAAACAATAGTTTATTTTTGTTTTCCTCTGGAACTCTTACTAAGAATGGAAACAGGAGGTGAACACAGCACACACATGCAGCTGAATTCGGAACTGTTCATCCCAGCATTCAAGGACATCTGAGCCTGGATTCACACCTCTAAGTTGCGATTGAACATTAATTCATGCATTTCTGCAAAACACAAATAGTATTGTTTTCAACACCCTTTGCTATGTCAGCTGAATTTAGCTCTCATGAATATTCATTTTGTAGTCAGACAGCCGAAATTGTGTGCTCGGAGTTTTGAGTTAACATTCATCTTGGAAGATAATGCTTCCAGGCATATTTATGACATTTGCCCTCTCATTGTGTGCCATAGCAGCCCTTGGAGAGAAACCCTTCAGGTGCACTCTGTGTGGAAGGCGTTTGCAGATTCATCAAATCTGATTAATTTGGGAAACTTTTTCACTACATCATGAATATATTAATAAGTATAGACGTGTAAGTCACGTGTGCATTCCTCTGTGCCTGACGTGTAGATGGTGTGGATATTCTTTTTTTATGTCTGCAGCTGACGCTTCCTCTGCAGAATTGGTCTGATGGAGCAAAGGCAGTCAGCACAGCTCGGTACGACAAGTCAACAATGCGACCAGCGTGCATACAGCACGGACCGGACTGGAAACTTGACACAGCACCAGAGAAGTCACACAGGAGAGAAACCCTTCAAATATACTGTGTATAACAAGGCATTTGCATGGCCATCAGTTTTTCAGAACCACCAGAGAACACACACGGGAGAGAAACCCTTCAGGTGCACGATGTGCAGGATGGCGTTTACACAGTCATGTAATCTTATAAAACACGAGAGAACACACACGGGAGAGAAACCTTTCCAGTGCAGTGTATGTGGGAAGGCATTTTCATGGTTATCTGCTCTTAAAAAACACCAGAGAACACACACAGGAGAGAAACCCTTCAAGTGTACTCTGTGCGGCAAGGCGTTTTCAGATTCATGTAATCTTGTAACACACCAGAGAACACACATGGGAGAGAAACCCTTCAAGTGCAGTGTTTGTGGGAAGGCGTTTGCACATTCATCAAATTTTCGAAGACACCAGAGAACACAAAAGCATCGGAAGATCCATAAGGAGTGGAGTCTGAAATCAGCTTGTGAAAGTCAAAGTGCCGCAATGAGCCCATCCCTCATGAAACACGAACCGGAAGAAAATCCCAGCTTGGACACTTTTAAAGGTATCGAGGTGAAATATGAAGAGGTGATGGTGAAATGTGAAGAAGTGATGGTGAAGAGCGAAGAAGTGAAGATGAAATGTGAAGAGGTGATGGTGAAGAGCGATGAAGTGAAGGTAAAATGTGAAGATGAAGATTCAACTCCAAAATGGGACCTTCACATCGTAAAGCAGGAGGAGAATTCTGACTAAGGCAGAGCGAGGCAACTCCCAGCAGTTTGTGGAAGTGGAGGTGTGGGTGGACTTGCTCATAGACAATACAAAGTCAAGTGGAGACCCGGTAGATGTGTAAGCCAGAGACGATGTTGCTCCATTAGATGCACCTTTGTCACAGGCCTTTAATGACAAGAATGTTAAGTTGAACACTCATTTCTTAGGTTCATCCTGCAGAGTAAGGGCGGCCAGTCTTTGTGGGCCCGTGGGTTGGATAGATCTCTAACCAGGAGCAAGAGCCAATAAGCTCCCAAGCATTCACTATATTATCATAATTGCTTTTACATGGTGCTTGCTTTATCGCCTCAGCAACTCTGAGTTTTATATCTCATCTCACGCTCGAAGAGCATCCCCAAGTAGCAGCTGCCCCTGTGTGGCACAAGGTGGTGGCCCTGCACCGGCCTGCATGTGGACAAGAGCCTGTCAGTAGGGGGCGATGATTGATGTGTCATCTCAGTTGTGTAGTTTGTAGGTAATGTTTAGAATTTGCTACATTTTCACTCAGACGCCAGCATGCAATGGCCTACTCGTTTTGAATGACACAATAGTATGTTTTACATACACTGTGAAGCAGACTGCAACTTTTTTGTAAAAGCTTCTTGTTAATACGATGTAACGTGATGCAGTATATTTCACTGCAGTAATCCAATTTTGTTAATATGCCTGTCAATAATTTAGAATGAATACTTGTCTGGTTTTGTGCATACTTGTAACATTTGATCTGTAAGGGTCAAACATTGAATAAGTGATGTTAGGACAAAGTGTGTCTGTTTGAAAGTAACCTGTACAGAGAACTCAGGTGAGACCCGTTGTTCTTGTGATACAGGTGAAAGGGTACTTTTGTGTTTCACGAAGCATCTGGAGCAACTCATTGTCTTTGACATAGGGAGCACGCTTAGATCATTCATCAGTTACAAGGCATACCACTTGAAAGTTACACGTATAGGAGGAGGTACATTCTCTACAACACGAATTGTAGTTTTGTCTTACGTGTTGACGTAGATTTTGTCTAACTGGGACTAGAAATGCTCCTTGCTGATTCACGTCTGGATGTTTGTAACCATCGGTTGAAGCAAACCCCACTGCTGTTGTTGAGACGCTGTGCACCAATAAGGGTCCAACACAGTGACGGCCTTCAGGCCAGGAAAGTCACAACATTTGCACACGAAGGACGCATTCACGCAAGTACCCCATGCTCCGTTTTGAAGTTTTAAAAGGAAACATCTTTGAATTGTGTTGTGTTTTGAATGAGATGATTTTATTTCCTCATTAAAAGCTTGTATCAATTTACATCTGGAAGACTTCATTGAAAAGGACATTTCGTGTGAATTTTCTCTCGTCATTAAGTAGATGGCCTTGCCGGGGGTTCGGACACACACACAGTGTACACACACAGTGTACACACACACAGTGTACACACAGTGTGCACACACAGTGTACACAATGTACACACAGTGCACACACAGTGTAGACACACTGTACACACAGTGTATACACAATGTACACACACACAGTGACACACAGTGTACACACGCAGTGTACACACACACAGGGTACACACACAGTGCACACACAGTGCACACACACACAGAGTACACACACAGTGTACACACACATTGTACACACACAGGGTACACACACAGTGTATATACACACACAGTGACACACAGTGACACTGACACAACAACCGCCATTCGCCACTAAGTGACGGTGACGTCACCACGACGCTTGTGCCAGGCACAGTGACACACAAAGACAAAGATCCCCCGTGTAGCCTTAACAGACTGTAGGGGCAAGTGCTGTTAGCGAGCACCTATGAAGGCCGGAACGGTACACGAGGGGGTGGGTGGCCAGCACCACGCCCGACCGCCTGTGTCTCCCTAGTGGCGATGTTTACACCACACTAGGTACTCAGTGACACAGCGACACACAGTGACACACACAGTGACACATGGTGTACACACACACAGTGTACACACACACACGGTGTATACACAATAATGTCCACGTTGTTGCTGAGCTCACACACCCAAGGGAGGGAGCAATGGAGAATGAATCGAAATCAACTTAAACTCCAACTCTGTGACGTCACCACTCTGCATTACCTCATCGGTGTGAATCGCCAGTGGGAGGTGTACCTCGCTAGTGACGTCATGTCACCAAGGTGTTCACCCCTCCCCCGTACACCGCGCCCTTGAGCATGACGTCACCTCCGCTTGGGTCACTGCCGATATCGTTCCAGTGGCAATCCTTATTTGGGCAAAGCTACGCCCAGTGACTGGCGGTTCATTAGCATAATGTGTCCGTTAAAGCCGTCGCGAGTTGCGACGGGTTCAGCGCCGACGCCCCCATCCCTCGACGTGTGGGCCGACCTCGTTAACATAATTTATTCAGTTGGAGAGCCGCTCGTAGGAGGGAAGTGACGTCATACTACTTCCTGCTGTCGCGAGGTAACAGGAAGCTGCCGTGTGTGCGCTTGCACTGAAATCCGAGGTGAGAAATTCTCATCGTTGTGGTGGTCGTTGTGGTGGTGGTGGTTGTTGTTGTTGTTTACCAAGGTAGAGCCTCGCTCTCTCTCGTAGGGATGTCAGTTGAGTAGCAGCGAGCATGGGAATCGATGTCCAGGTTGGAACTTTACAACGCGGGGCCTTGCCTCCTGCCCTCGCCTGATTTGCATTCACTTTAATTACCTCGCTTAAGTTTAATTTGTCTTTACTCGGCTCGCCACTTTGTAACTTTGTTTTATTGTAAATATTCACGCAGTTTTTATTTTCGTTCTTTTGTTACCAGGCCAAGCCCGCTTGAGCTGCTATACCGCTCTTGTTATCAGAAGCGACCTGCCCACAACAACACAAGGTGAGGCTTTGTCAACGTGTGTGAATGTTTTGACTTAAAACTTTGGTGACTGCAGGAATTAATATTCTTGGTTCTTTCGGTAAAATCACGTAGATAGAAAATTTAATAAAAATAACAATGGAAATAAATGAAAAATAAATTGTAAATAAAGCAAAAAAACTCACGTTTTGAACACAAGCACTCTTTATTTAATGGAATTGTATTATCAGTTATTGTTATTTTCTATCTACGTAACTTTACCGAAAGAAACAAGAATACGTGTGTCAATGTCTATCGGTCAAAGATGCTCAGCGGAGAGACGCGCAAACTCCAAATATACAGCAGGCGTCAGGGTCGGGATCGAACCCACGACTTCCTGTATACCAGGTGAGGTAGTTAACATCTCACCACGGAGACACGCAAACTCCAGTTAGCCACGGCTATGTTCGTTGATCCTCGATTAATTACTTGGTGGAGTGAGGAAGCATTCATGCCAAGCAGATGAAGGTGGCCAGGCGTGATTCTAGACACGCCACCGCCTGTTTACCCAGTCACAGTGTACAGTTTGTGTTTGCAGTAACGTCTATTAACTTTGTTGAACACGGAGGTTATATTATAACAATAGTTTATTTTTGTTTTCCTCTGGAACTCTTTATATGAATGTAAACAGGAGGTGAACACAGCACACACATTCAGCTGAAGTCAGAACTGTTCATCCCCAGCATTCAAGGACATCTGAGCCTGGATTCACACCTCTAAGTTGCGATTGAACGTTGATTTATGCATTTCTGCCTAACACAAATAGTATTGTTTTCAACACCCTTTGCTATGTCAGCTGAATTTAGCTCTCATAAATATTCCTTTTGTAGCCAGACAGCTGAAATTGTGTGCTCGGAGTTTTGGGTTAACATTCATTTTGAAGATATGAGGGCTTCCAGGCATGTTTATAACCATTTTCCCTCTCATTGTGTGCCATCACAGCCCTGTGATGAATTTGGGAAACGTTTTTACTACATCATGAATATATGAATATAGACGTGTAAGTCACATGTGACTATATATGCATTCCTCTGTGCCTCGATACTGACGTGTAGATGGTGTGTATATTAATTTTTTTCTGTCTGCAGCTGACGCTTCCTCTGACGCTTCCTCCGCAGAATTGGTCTGATGGAGCAAATGCAGTCAGCGCAGCTCGGTATGACAAGTCAACAATGCGACCAGCGTGCATACAGCACGGATCGGCCTGGAAATTTGACACAGCACCAGAGAACTCGCACAGGAGAGAAACCCTTCAAGTGCACTGTGTGTGGGAAGGCATTTTCACAGTCATCAAATCTGCAAACACACCAGAGAACACACACGGGAGAGAAACCGTTCAAGTGCAGTGTGTGTGGGATGGCGTTTGCACAGTCCCCACATCTTAAAGAACACCAGAGAACACACACGGGAGAGAAACCCTTCAAGTGCAGTGTGTGTGGGGAGGCATTTTCACAGTCATCAAATCTGCAAAGACACCAGAGAACACACACGGGAGTGAAACCCTTCAGGTGCACGATGTGCGGGAAGGCGTTTGCACATTCATCAAGTCTGCAAAGACACCAGAGAACACACACGGGAGAGAAACCATTCAAGTGCAGTGTGTGTGGGAAGGCATTTTCACAGTCAACTGCTCTTAAAAAACACCAGAGAACACACACAGGAGAGAAACCATTCAAGTGCACTGTGTGTGGGAAGGCGTTTGCACGTTCATCTGTTCTTAAAAAACACCAGAGAATACACACAGGAGAGAAACCCTTCAGGTGCTTTTTGTGTGGGATGATGTTTGCACATTCATCACATCTTAAAGTACACCTGAGAACACACACGGGAGAGAAACCCTTCAAGTGCACTCTGTGCGGGAAGGCGTTTTCACAGTCACCACATCTTAAAGTACACCAGAGAACACACACGGGAGAGAAACTCTTCAGGTGCAGTGTGTGTGGGAAGGCATTTTCACGGTCATCTGTTGTTAAACAACACCAGAGAACACACACAGGAGAGAAACCCTTCAAGTGCAGTGTGTGTGGGAAGGCGTTTGCACAGTCATCTCCTCTTGTAACACACCAGAGAACACACACGGGAGAGAAACCCTTCAGGTGCACTCTGCAGGAAGGCGTTTGCACATTCATAAAATCTTCAAGTACACCAGAGAACACGGAAGCATCAGAAGATCTGCAAGGAGTGGAGTCTGAAATCAGCTTGTGAAAGTCAAAGTGCCACTATAAGCCCATCCCTCATGAAACACGAACAGGAAGAAAATCCCAGCTTGGACACTTTTCAAGGTATCAAGGTGAAATATGAAGAGGTGATGGTAAAGAGGGAAGAAGTGATGGTGAAGAGGGAAGAAGTGATGGTGAATAGCGAAGAAGTGAAGGTGAAATGTGAAGATAAAGATTCAACTCCCAAATGGGACCATATTGATGGAGGCAACTTCAAGCAGGGGGTGAATTCTGACTGTGAGACAGAGCAAGGCAACTCCCAGCAGTTTGTGGAAGTGTGGGTGGACTTCATCCTAGACAATACAACGTCAAGTGGAGACCCGGTAGATGTGTAAGCCAGAGACGATGTCGCTACAATAGATGCACCTTTGTCACAGGCCTTTAATGACAAGAACGTGAAGTTGAACACTCAATTCCTAGGTTCAACCTGCAGAGTAAGAGCGGCCAGTCTTTGTGGACCTGCGGGTTGGGTCAATCTCTCACCAGGAGCGAGAGACAATAAGCTCCCAAGCATTCACGATGTTCTCATGATAATTGCTTTTACGCTTTGCTCGCTTTATCGCCTCGGCAACTCGGAGTTTCGTGTCGTATCTCGTCTGAGACACTCGAAGAGCATCCCCAAGTAGCAGCTGCCCCTGTGTGGCACAGGGTGGTGGCCCTGCACCGGCCTGCATGTGGACAAGAGCCTGTCAGTAGGGGGCGATGATTGATACGTCATCTCAGTTGTGTAGTTTGTAGGTAATCTTGATTCTAAGCTTTCGCGACTGCAGGAATCTACACTCTTGGGTTATTTCGGTAAAGTCATCACGTGGGTAGAAACATAACAGACCACGGCGTTTAGATCACAACACAAGCAATCGTCATCAGGTGGGACAACCACAGCAAGAAGAATACGCTGAAGTAGGCGCCTACTTCAGCAGTTTTGTCTTCTTGCTGCTGTGGTTGTCCCACCTGATGACGATTGCTTGTGTTGCGATCTAAACTCCATGATCTATTATTTGTAGCTAATGTTTAGAATTTGATACATTTTGACCCAGATGCCAGCATGCAATGGCCTACTCGTTTTGAATGACACTACAATAGTTTGTTGTACATACACTGTTAAGCAGGCGGTGCGTATTTTAAAAATAGCTTCTTGTTAATACGATGTAACCTGATGCAGTATATTTCACTGCAGTAATTAAATTTTGTTAATATGCCTGTCAATAATTACGAATGAATACTTGTCAGTGCGTATTTTAAATATTATTCTTTTATAAGGTGATGTTGATATCGAAAACTGACACATAACTGGCATGCCATAAATAGGAAATTAACTCTGCTTATTCAAATCAATGTATTCATATATGTTGATAAACTGTTTCAAGCAGATTGTCTCTAACGGCGACTACAGGGACCACGTGATTGTTTACAAATGTCTTTGATTATAACTATAATTGCCTACAATTCGTCATGTGTAGCTTATTTAGACTATAATTTATTCACTACCCAAAATGTATTTACTTGAAAACATAGAGCTGATATTTGTAAGCAGTCTTTTTTATTTATACGTTTGAAAAAATATATTTGCACAAATTGAACTTGTTCAGATACAAGGTGAATTCACAAGGCTTTGTA
The DNA here is from genome assembly GCF_048934315.1 of Petromyzon marinus. NCBI lineage: Eukaryota > Metazoa > Chordata > Hyperoartia > Petromyzontiformes > Petromyzontidae > Petromyzon > Petromyzon marinus. The sequence continues at coordinate 251,879 of NW_027422678.1, forward strand.
AAAAATCCAATTTTTCAGAATTTTGCCTTAACGGAGAATATTGTTTAAAATGTTGGTAAAAATAAAGATTCAGAAATATATATTGTGCCGTGTCTACAATTTTATTGTAAAGTGGAATTGGTAAAAAAATGATGGTTCAATGAGCCACTCTGTCTACGGGAAAGCTACCCATACGGATGCTTACCTGAAACCGGATTCCCACCACCATCCATCCCAGAAGAATTCCTTCATCAAGACTGCACCATAGAGCCCAATGCATATCCGACCAGGAACACATAGCCAGTAAACTCAAGCACGTACACCAAGCTCTTAAGGCTAATGGTTACTCCGACTACACAATCCGCAAAGCTATCACTGCAACCATGAAGAAGGACCCTCTTGAGGAGACTTTCAAAACCATCACTTTACCCTACATTGCGGGGATCACAAAAAAGATCTCCAAAATCTTGAATAAACACAAGACCCAGGTCCGATTCAACACATTACATAAAATCCGTGATCTGGTTCCGTCTGTAAAAGATGTGATTCCGGACATACAGTACCCTGGCGTCTACAAACTAAGTTGCCTCTGTGGTAGTAGTTACATTGGAGAAACTAAACGCCATGTCTCGGACCGCATTCGTGAACAGAATGCATACCTAAAACACAGTAGGACCAACACCTCGGCCGTGGCAGATCATTGTTATAATTCAGTAGGCTCACATGACATTGACTTCTCCAAGACAGAGGTTCTTTGTAAGCCATCTGGCTACCATGAGAGATTCGTTCATGAGGCTATCCACATATACAAGCACAGAGGCAATTTCAACCGGGAAGATGGATTCTGGCTTAGCAATCATTGGAAAGATTTGATAAACCATTTCGGGTCTTAATTGATTGTTCACGCTTACGGTGGCTTTCAGACCGCATTCCATTATTTTCGTCTCCCCCCTCCTCTATTCCGAACATAGATGGACTCGTCTATCTGAATAAACTGCCAAATCGCTCTCCGTGGTGCTAATGTTAAAAAACCCGCCACTTTTTTCAAAATTTCTTGCTGTGGTTTTCACACCTGATGATGATTGCTTGTGTTGCAGTCGAAACGTCGTGAGAATTTTATTTTATATTTTTATTATTTTATTGTTTCCCTTCTACGTGGCGACTTTACCGAAAAATAAAATAATAAAAATATAAAACAATAAAATTTAATTGTTTTATATATTTTTGTTATTTTATTGTTTCCCTTCTACGTGGTGACTTTACCGAAAGAACCAAGAATATGAATTCCTCGCAGTCACGAAAGCTTTAAATGAACATTTATTATTACTTCGCTAACATCTTTCACTTTCGCACGCCGCTAATTTTTTGCGACGAGGTTTCATTACCACAGATTACACGTGCAGTGGGTCCAAGACGAGGCGAGACGGTTCGCTGGAGGCAACACGTTTATTCAACAAGGGAACCACAGCACAGAGGGGTGACGACCCCTCACAGCCGATAACCTCAGGAGGCAGTCCCTCCACACTACGGTGCCCTTACTCTGGTTCTAGCGCAAACCCTACACTGGTTATGTCTGAACCCGACCCTAGCCAGGGTCACTGGGCTCTTCGCTTCAGGGTCTTCAGGGTAGCGCTCAGAGTCTTCTTCAGGTGGACGAGGACCGCCAAACCCATTCAGGGGTCCGGCTTTTATCCCCGTTCCAGGGTCTCTCCGCCCCTGGCCAAGCCTTCTGGGACTCTCTAGGGGGCCCTGGAACATCCCCCAGCCCCCCCCCCCCCCCCCATCTTGGGGTCTGGGGGCCCTGTTCGTCCCACCTGGTCTGTACACCACCCTCTGTTGACGCATGTCCGCTATTACAGGTCAGCTCCCGTGGTAATACGCATACAGCCCAACAATGGCGCTACATCATCCCCCCCCCCTTGTAACATCCAGGCGTCTGCTACGTTCACAGGAAGCCCTAGACGCATGCACGAATATGCTCAAGGTGCCATGTCGTACGTTCGAGCGTATGGATGTCCCCGACTTATTTATTACCTTTACATGTAATCCAACTTGGCCTGAGAAAAAACAAAAATAATAACTTTCATTCGGCCAGACACCCAGCCGTCGATACGACTTCACAGCCAGGGTGTTCAGACAAAAGCAAGTCAAATTCATCGAGAGCATTCACTGAGAGTCGTGTTTTTTGGAGAAACAAGATGCTGGATGTACTCAACTGAGTGGCAGAAACGAGGACTTCCACATCATAGGGGTTTCCCCTTTTTTTGTGTCAACAAAACTGAAACCTTTTGGCGTCCTCTGGTCGAGCACCAATTGGGTCGAGGCTCTCAAGAAAGCCGTCCTTTGGTGTGGAACAAGCGGTTTCAAGGACAATGCCACATATATATTATCATAGTGCGTGTTTTTTGTTTGCATTTTGACTGCAGGTATTGTGGTTAATGCTGTAATATGAATCCTTGTAAAAAGGTTTCAGTTTTGTTGCCAGAAAAAAGGGGAAAAACCTCTATTATTATATTTTGGTACTGCCAAAGGAGGTCTAATGATGTAGATGACTTCCCCACGCTCATATTTTAATCTGGCTGAAAGAAAAAAATCATCCAATCCAAATCGATGTTATATCTGTCGAGTTTCCAAATCCAGAGGAAGACCCACCACCCAGCCCCACCTCACCACCCTACACCTCACCACCCAGCCCCTCCTCACCACCCTATACCTCATCTGCTCCTCCTCACCACCCTACACCTCACCACCCAGCCCCTCCTCACCACCCTACACCTCACCACCCAGCCCCTCCTCACCACCCTACATCTCATCTGCTCCTCCTCACCCTGCATCTCCCCTCCAGCTGGTGTATCTCAGCCATGATGTCGTCTATCTGCTTGAGAATCCGGCACTCCTCCACCCTCTTGAGACTCGCCACCCTCTCCTCCTCCTCCTCCTCGTCGCCCGACTTGCAGTCGCCATCATCGGCTGCACTGCGTGATCTCCGTAGTCCCCTCCTCCTCCTCTTCTTCTTCTTCCTCCTCCTCGTCTTCCTCTCCTCCTCCTCGTTCTCCTCCTCCTCGTTGTCCGCCGCCTCCTCCTCGTCTCGTGCTCTGTCGACGCTCGGCTGCAGGCGGCTGGCGCGAAACTTCAGCAGCAGCCTGCGGACACCCCCTGTAGACTCCACCACCTCCTCCTCCTCGTCCCTCCGCTCCTTCACCTCGTCACCCTCCACCACCACCTCCCCCTCCTCCTCCTCGTCGTCCGTCCGCTCCTTCACCTCGTCACCCTCCACCACCACCTCCCCCTCCTCCTCCTCGTCCCTCCGCTCCTTCGCCTCGTCACCCTCCACCACCACCTCCTCCTCTTCGTCCCTCCGCTCCTTCACCTCGTTACCCTCCACCACCACCTCCCCCTCCTCCTCCTCGTCGTCCCTCCGCTCCTTCACCTCGTCATCCACCACCACCTCCTCCTCTTCGTCCCTCCGCTCCTTCGCCTCGTCACCCTCCACCACCACCTTCTCCTCATCCCTCCGCTCCTTCACCTCGTTACCCTCCACCACCACTTCCCCCTCCTCCTCGTCGTCCCTCCGCTCCTTCACCTCGTCATCCTCCACCACCTCCCCCTCCTCATCGTCCCTCCGCTCCTTCACCTCGTCACCCTCCACCACCACCTCCCCCTCCTCCTCCTCGTCATCCCTCCGCTCCTTCGCTTCGTCCCCCTCCACCACCTCCTCCGGCGATGACGATGATGAAGACGACGACGACGATGCGTCCGAGAACGACCAACAGCTGGACGACGATGACGACGCTCTCTGCTGCCGGTATTGTTGCTGAATTTGTTTCCGTCGCTGTCGCTGCTTCTCCAGGGCGCGACCCCGGCGCCTCTCGGCGGGCGGCGGCGGCTCAGCCAGCGGCCGCGGCATCAGCGAGGAGAAGTGGAACGTCGCCTCACGCGGGGCCGAGCGCCGCTTGCCCGCGACCGCCGGCGCCGGCGGCGGCGGAAGAGGAGCCGGCGGCGACGGAGGAGACGGAGGAGGCGGAGTAGGCGGAGGAGCGCGGCAGGTAGAGGAGCCCGGGCAGGGATCGGGATTCGGTCCCGCCGGGCAATCCTCCGCCGCCGCCATCTCCCGCCGCTTGCTTAGAGGCGACCGCCCGGCCAAAACCTCCTCCTCTTCCTCCTCCGCCTTCATCACCGCCTCGGCCTCCTCTTCCCCTCCTCCTCCTCTCGCTCCGCCTCCTCCTCCGCCCCTCCTGCTGCTCGCCCTCCTGCCCACGCCCTGCCACAAAAAGTCGAAGTGTCTCTTCCACGCCGCACGCGGTTCAACCGCGGCCTCCCTGCGTCTCTCCGCCTCCTCCTCCTCCGCCTCCTCCTTGCCCGCCGCCTCGTCGGCACCGAGCGCCGGCCCCGACTCTCCGCCGCCGTCTCCCCGCTCCGGGGCGACCCTCGGGCCGATTCCCGGCGTCGGCGTCTTCCGGGCGCCGCCGCTGCCGCCGCCGCCACCACGGGAGCTCTCCTGGGGGGGCGCCGCTGCCGCCGGAGTCTCCCGGCGGCGGCGCCCCCCCTCGAGAGCCCGGAACGTCACGGGGCGACGAAGATGACAGTCGCGGCGGGGAGGCCCCGGCGCGGGCCCCGGCCCCCCGGCGTCGTCGTCGTGGAGCGGGCGAGCGACCTTGGAGGGCTCCGCGTGGGACTCGGCTCCTCCTCCGGCGTCGTCCGCGGAGCGCTTGGGCACCCGGATGGGCCAGGAGGAGCGAGCCCTCGCGGAGGGGGCGGCCGTGGCCGTGGCCGGGGCCGGGGCCCGGGCCGGGGGAGGCCGCTGGTGAGGGGGGAGGGCCGGAGGAGAGGGAGGAGACGCGGAATCAGATTCCAGCATTCAGCACGCAAACGTCCTGGTAGTGGTGGTGGTATTGGTGGTAGCGGTGGTGGTCAGTGATTGTAGTGATGTTGGTAATGGTGGTGGTGATGGTAGTGATGGTAGTGTACGGTAGTAGTGGTGGTGGTGGTATTGGTGGTGGTAGTGATGGTAGTGTATGGTAGTAGTGGTGGTGGTGGTGGTAATGGGGGAAGTGGCGGTAGAAGTGGTGGTGGTGATGGTGCTAGTGGTGGTGGTAGTAGTGGTGGTGTAATGGTGGTGGTAGCGTTGCTCGTAGTAGTGGTGGTAATGGTGGTAGTGATGGTAGTGTATGGTAGTAGTGGTGGTAATGGTGGAAGTGGTGGAAGTGGTGGTGGTGATGGTGCTAGTGGTGGTGGTAGTAGTGGTGGTGTAATGGTGGTGGTAGTGTTGGTGGTAGTAGTGGTGGTAATGGTGGTGGTGTCCGGCAAAACAACCCCCTACCTCCTTGTGGTGCCGGACGGGCAACGCTGCCGTGGGCAGTGCCGGGGGAGAGGGCCAATTCGGATTGGCCTTTCCCCTCATGGCGTTTGTAACCACCACAGTGGCTAAGTGGGGGCTCTGGACAGGTGTGAGGGGCTGGAAACCCCTCCACCTCCAATTAATTACCACTAAACCACGACCACAACATTTTATAAATAAGCTTGTGCCGGAGGCCCCGGGGGGACAGGCGTCTATGACGTCTCCTGACCAAACCCCATTTGGCGGAGCCAGGAGACTGAATCCTTCCCCTCGGGGCTCCTCCAAAAACAACAAAAAAAACACTACGTGTGGCCACGTGGAATGTTCGAAAGCTCACTGCGGAGGAGAGGCTGCCACTCCTCTGTCAAGAGCTGGACCGGTACCACCTGGATCTCTGTGGTAATAAGGAGGTCCTGTGGACCGGCTCTGGCTCCTGCCACCATGAGGGGTGGACAGTCCTCTATACGGGGCAGGAGACTGCCAAACAACAGGGTGTGGCTCTTTTTTTGAATAAAAGAATGAAGGGCTGTGGGAGCGTGGTGATGAGGTGTGGGAAGCTGTAAGCTCCAGGCTACTTTGGGCTCACCTTCCCATCAACCACAGGCGAGGAGTGGTGGTCATGGTAACTTATGCCCCCACCAAAGACGAACATCCGTGGAGGGATGCAAGCAAGGCCAATGAGTCAAATGCCTTCTATGACCTCCTGTCACAGGTGCTGGCTAAAGTGGCCCCTCGGGATAGAGTCATCTTGTTGGGTGACTTCAATGCCCGAGTTGGTCATGATGCTGGCACCTGGTCTGGAGTAATTGGAAGGCATCAGGCAGATCAGCTCAATAACAACGGCAGGAGGCTGCTAATTTTTTGTGCAGCCCATGGGCTTGTAATTACCAACACACTGTTCCGGCATCGGCGCATCCACACCACATCATGGATGCATGCCGGGTCCAAGCAAGAACATCTGCTGGACTACATAGTGATGGAACAGCGAATGCGAGCCCATGTCCTTGACACCAGGACCGACCGTGGAGCTTATCTGCCCACTGACCATCGACTTGTCATCTGTAAGATGCACCTGCAATTCTTCCACTCCGGTGGTGGGTGTACACCCAGGACCCCATTCAAACCCTTAGTGGCATGGTCTCAGCTAGCTGATGAAAGTTACAAACGAGAATTTCATCATCGCTTGCGGCTGGGATTGGCATTGTCTCCCACTCCTCTTGATGTCGAGGGGAAATGGGCGAGGTTTAGGACTGTAGCTCATGTAGTTGCAATGGCTGCTTTGGGTACACGGTCCAGACCTCCCCAGAGACCCTGGCTGACAAGAGGAGGTGTTCAAGCTGGCTGGGAAAAATCGACAGGCCCACTCTCATCGGCTACAGCGTCCCACGTCGGAGAATGAGGAGGCTTACCGCAGCCTTCGCTCGGAGGTTCGGGGAGCCGTGAGGCGCTGCAAGGATGGGTGGTGGTCGCAGGTTGCTGAGGAGATGGAGTCTGCCTCAGTGGCCTGCAATTACAAATCTCTATTTAACTCCATCAAAAAAGTAACCTGCAGCGCCACACCTATTACCATCATTAGGGGAAAGAACGGTGATCCAATATCCGACCCCCAGGAACAGGTTTGCAGATTTTCTGAGCATTCCTGAGGTCCTGGGAAAGGGGAAATCCCTCAGCCATGAAAACGTGGGACAAAGTGGGGATGACCCTGCTGAGGCTGCGGTGCCTCAAATATTGGAGGAAGTCACCCACTGTGATTGGCTGGCTGAGGTGCCATCCGTTGAGGACAGCAAGTTGGCACAGTAGGGGGCACAGGTGGTGCATCAGCCAGTCGTCTCAATCAGTCGACCCGTGGCACCTGGGTCTGCCCCGTGACCTCCTGCCAGCGGGCGTTCGACATTTCACGTGGCCTCAAGGTGCACATGGCCTGGCACAAGCGTCGTGGTGACGTCACCGCCACTTGGTGGCGAACTGCGGTTGTTGTTGTTGACAGTGGAGCTGCTGGTAGTATATTTGGAGTGTGAGTGTCTCTCGCCTCGTGGTCACGTGGATTTGTTTCTGGTTCCTCCGGTTTCCCCCCCTCCAGATTTAGAATTAACATCACGCATTTAAAATATTTAACTGCAATACATTTCCACACGATGAAGTCACTTTGTGTTGAGCTTTAATTTGTGATGGGCAGGTCGCTTGTGAAAAAACGCTATATAGCTCAGTGGGCCTTACCTTGTACAATAAAATAGAAAAACTAGTTTATAGTTTAAGAAGAGAGATGAGTTGGATCTGTCACGTGGGTTATTTAAATAAAAAAGGTTATTCGTTTCATCAGGTCATGTGCACAGATTACAATAACATTTGGAGGGGAAAAAAAACATGCTGGCCGTTATGTGACTTCACCGAAAAAGCCAAAGAGTACGTTATGGTCAAGTTTTATGAATTTTTTTTTTAGGATATTTGCTCTTAATGTGCTTACTTTCCCCTAGCACATTCACTGCATTGTCTTGGTGAATGCGAGGCATCGCGTGGTCATAACCCACCGGGGTATTTTCCCCTTACGCGTCAAGAGATTGACATTCTCAATGGAAATCATTTCAGGTATTCACTGAAAGTGTCAGAGCTGAATGTTCAGGATAAAACTGAACATTCGTGCTAAAGATTGGTGCCATATTGTACGATAATTGTGCAAAATGCAACCAAAACACAATTAGCACGGTTAGCTACGCACCGCTACAGTCTACATTATAGACTGTCAGTACACTCACTCAGCTTAATAACCATTGCTAGAGTCAACATTATAGACTGTCAGAACACTCAACATACTTAATAACCATTACTACAGTCTACATTATAGACTGCCAGTACACTCACCATACTTAATAACCATTACTACAGTCTACATTATAGACTGTCAGTACACTCATTCAGCTTAATAGCCATTACTACAGTATACATTATAGACTGTCAGTACACTCACCATACTTAATAACCAGGCTACAGTCTACATTATAGACTGTCAGTACACTCACCATACTTAATAACCATTGCTACAGTCAACATTATAGACTGTCAGTACACTCACCATACTTAATAACCATTACTACAGTCTACATTATAGACTGTCAGTACACTCACTCAGCTTAATAACCATTACTACAGTCTACATTATAGACTGTCAGTACACTCACCATACTTAATAACCATTACTACAGTCTACATTATAGACTGTCAGTACACTCACTCAGCTTAATAACCAGGCTACAGTCTACATTATAGACTGTCAGTACACTCACCATACTTAATAACCATTACTACAGTCTACATTATAGACTGTCAGTACACTCACCATACTTAATAATCATTACTACAGTCTACATTATTATTCACAAATTAAATCGTTTGTATTTTGTCAATGGCCATAGCCTCAGCACTGTCCCATAGACCCAACACTGCCCATAAATTCAACAGTGCATATTTAAACTATCTGCGAATCACGGGCTGGACATTTCAGGCCACTTTTTACCTCACGTTTTCCCTCACGAGAGGCGATCTCGCACCCCTGGGGGGTCGTCATCGTCGATAATTTCTGCTCCGAAATAAATAAAAAATTCAAATCCGCACCTCACGACTCTCAAAATGGCGCCTGGCCGACGAGGAGTCTCAAAAATTTGGCGGGAAAAAAAATCCCGCGTCACGTGGCTAGGGAGGAACCAAATCTGATTGGCTCCAAGCCGCCGCTTGGACCAATCAGAGAGCTCCAAGCGCCTCGCCTCACAGCAGCTCCGCTCCTGCACTGATAGATCACTGCAGGTCTCTCGTCTATAGTTGAATAGTGTAATAGTGTGTGTGTGTGTGTATGTAGCTGTGTGTATATGTGTGTATCTCTGTGTATGTGTGTCTCCGTGTGTATGTGTATCTGTGTGTGTATGTGTGTGTATCAACCACGTTATGTATGCTGATGATTTGGTAATAGCTGCTCAGTCAGAGGAGGAGTTGGAGACGCTGCTGCTGAGACTGGAGCGTGTTACTAAGAGGTGGGGCCTTACCATCAGCCCCACCAAAACTAAGCACCTGCCTGGGTATTTTGTACCATCGGACACTCCACCCCCACAACTCCCAATCGGTGATGGGGCAGTTGTGGAGAGAGTGGAGAGTTTCCCATACCTGGGCAGTGTGCTTATGACTGGCTCCAGTTTAACAGCAGAGGTCTCACTCCGAATCAGTCGAGCGGCATTAACTTTTCATCGGTTGTGTAACGCTGTGTGGAAGCTACCTGGTCTGTCGCTCCGCACTAAGCTTCAGGTCTTCTCGGCCACGGTCATTCCCTCCCTTCTCTACACTTGCGAAACGTGGACCCCCCTAATGGAACATCTTCGCCGGTTAGAAACATTTAGGCTGGCCTGCCTACGATCCATCCTGGGTTTAACCAGACTGGATTGTGTGAGCTCACAAATCCTTGAAAGATCTGGGCAGGGTCCCATCGGTGAGCTCCTCCGGCAGGCAAGGCTGCGATGGCTGGGTCATGTAGCCCGCATGCCCAGCCACCGCATGCCGAAACAGCTTTTGTTTGGCCGGATTGAGGGGGCTAAGCGGGCACGGCACGGGCTAGAGAAGAGATGGAGTGATGTGGTACAGGAGGACGTGGAGCTGAGTGGACTTGCCGATGACTGGTACCAGCGGTGTCAAGATCGGCCTCTGTGGAGGAGGCTCGTGAAGGATGCTACTGGGCAGTTGGAGGCAGTCGCCCTCCAACAACAACGGAGGGCGGAGGAGCGACGCTCACAACAGCGAGCGGAGCGCCGGGTGGCTAAAGCACAGCAGGTTGGCACAGTAGGGGGCACAGGTGGTGCATCAGCCAGTCATCTCAGTCAGTCGACCCGTGGCACCTGGGTCTGCCCCGTGACCTCCTGCCAGCGGGCGTTCGACACTTCACGTGGCCTCAGGGTGCACATAGCCTGGCACAAGCGTCGTGGTGACGTCACCGCCACTTAGTGGCGAATGGCGGTTGTTGTTGTATCTGTGAGTATTTGTGTGTATGTATCTGTATGTACGTGTGTATGTGTGTATGTATGTGTATCTGTGTGTATGTGTATATCTGTGTGTATGTATCTGTGTGTACGTCTCTGTGCGTGTATCCGTGTGTCTCTTTGATCTTTGTGTCTGTGTGGGTGCACATAGCCTGGCACAAGCGTCGTGGTGACGTCACCGCCACTTAGTGGCGAATGGCGGTTGTTGTTTGTGTGTGTCTCTGTGTGTGTGTCTCTGTGTGTCTCCGTGTGTGTACGTGTGTGTGGTGTGTGTCTCTGTGTGTGGTGTGTGTCTCTGTGTGTTTCTGTGTGTGTATCTCTGTTTGATGTGTGTGTCTCTGTGTGTGTCTCTGTGTGTGTGATGTGTCTTTGTGTGTGTCTGTATGTGTGTGTCTCTGTGTGTAATGTGTGTCTTTGTGTGTCTCTGTGTGTGTGTCTCTGTGTGTGTCTCTGTGTGTCTCTGTGTGTGTCTCTGTGTGTGTTGTATTGCCTCGTTACGCGGTAAATGCTGCGGCACAACAGGAGGGAACTGCAGGGATGAGGCTCTCCAGTCTTGGTGCTGTGAATTAAAACAGCGCCAGGGTGGAGCGTCGCGTCCCTACAGCTCGTAGCTGTGACGAAGCCAGAGTGATCAGCGGACAGCCACCATGGTTGCCAGGTAAGGGGAGACTTCACCCGGAACTCTCCTCCACACGTGTTCCCCATGAACATTGTCGCAATAAACGTACGATCAGGAATCTTTAAAATATCCGACCTTTGTTGTTCCGCAAGAATATTAACGCTCAAACTCGTATCGAACTCTTCATTAATTCACTTGGTCAAACAGTTCAGGTACTCGGCAAAGCATTTCACCACCCGGTATGCAACAGTTAAACAATCTACTCCAAATGAACACCGAAATGTCAAATCATCATCCACCATTGACTTCCACATCGATGGAAGCCATTTGCCATGACGTCCAAGCCATTAAACACCGGAACAACGAACGTGCCATTCAAGTACATCTTGAAACCCATTATCTGAAGTAGTTTGTATTAAACAATAACTAAATAATAGAAACACGTTTACAAAATTAAGCGAAGTTATAGTCACGGACTTTTTCCAACTTTAGCTCAACAGGACCACAAAAGCTCAGATATGCGGTGCATAATAAATGAATCAATCTGATTGAAATCATCAACTGGCTAAACACTTTCCGATTTCAACATCACCTTATAAAAGAATAACATTTTAAATATAAGCGCACAACTGTATCTATCTGTGATGAGCGCTGCACTTTCCGTTGTTTTAATGCAGGGGGCGCTGCAAACTTACGCACCCCCTGCATGGACGACGGAGGCGCAGGGACAGACGTTCGATTACGTTGGAATCGATCTGCAGACGGCGGTCTTCTCACACGGCCAGCAGCTCCGTGTCGCCTTATCTCGATCCCGCAATCCCAAACAGGTGAAAGTCCGCATCGAACCGAACCCCCGGCAAGGCCATCTACTTAATGTTGAGAGAAAATCCACTTGAAATGACCTTTTCAATGAAGTCTTCCAGATGTAAATTGATACAAGCTTTTAATGAAGAAATAAAATTATCTAATTCAAAACACAACACAATTCAAAGATGTTTCATTTTAAAACTTCAAAACGGAGCATGGGGTACTTGCGTGAATGCGTCCTTCGTGTGCAAATGTTGTGACTTTCCTGGCCTGAAGGCCGTCAATGTGTTGGCCCATTAATTGGTGCACAGCGTCTCAACAACAGCAGTGGGGTTTGCTTCAACCGATAGGTAACGAACATCCAGACGTCAATCAGCAAGGAGCATTTCTAGTCCCAGTTAGACAAAATTTACGTCAACACGTAAGACAAAACTATAATTCGTGTTGTAGAGAATGTACCTCCTCGTATACGTGTAACTTTCAAGTGGTATGCCTTGTAACTGATGAATGATCCGAGCGTGCTCCCTATTTCAAAGACAATGAGTTGCTCCAGATGCTTCGTGGAACACAAAAACACCGTTTGACCTGTATCACAAGAACAACGGGTCTCACCTGAGTTCTCTGTACAGGTTACTTTCAAACACACACACACACACTTTGTCCTAACATCACTTATTCAATGTTTGACCCTTACAGATCAAATGTTACAAGAATGCACAAAACCAGACAAGTATACATTCTAAATTATTGACAGGCATATTAACAAAATTGGATTACTGCAGTGAAATATACTGCATCACGTTACATCGTATTAACAAGAAGCTTTTAAAAAAAGTTGCACATTCTGCTTCACAGTGTATGTAAAACATACTATTGTGTCATTCAAAACGAGTAGGCCATTGCATGCTGGCGTCTGAGTGAAAATGTAGCAAATTCTAAACATTACCTACAAACCGAGGTGCGCTGAGTGCCTTTGCTCCATCAGACCAATTCTGCAGAGGAAGCGTCAGCTGCAGACAGAAAAAAATAATATCCACACCATCTACACGTCAGGCACAGAGGAATGCACACGTGACTTACACGTCTATACTTATTAATATATTCATGATGTAATGAAAAAATTTGATGAACATGCAAATGCCTTCCCGCACCGAGTGCACCTGAAGGGTTTCTCTCCACGGGCTGTTATGGCACACAATGAGAGGGAAAATGTCATTAATATGCCTGGAAGCCTTCATATAATCAAGATGAATGTTAACTCAAAACTCTAAGCACACAATTTCGGCTGTCTCACTACAAAAGGAATATTTATGAAAGCTAAATTCAGCTGACATAGCAAAGGGTGTTGAAAACAATACCATTTGTGTTATGCAGAAATACAGAAATTAATGTTCAATCGCAACTTAGAGGTGTGAATCCAGGCTCAGATGTCCTTGAATGCTGGGATGAACAGTTCCGACTTCAGCTGAATGTGTGTGCTGTGTTCACCTCCTGTTTCCATTCTTACAAAGAGTTCCAGAGGAAAACAAAAATAAACTATTTTTTATATAACTTCCGTGTTCAATAGAGTTAAAGACTTTACTTCAAACACAAACTTGACACTGTCACACACTGGCAGTGGCGTGTCTAGAATCATGCTGGCCACCTTCATCTGCTCGGCATCAATGCTTTCTCACTCCACCAAGTAATTAATCGAGGATCAGTGAACATATCCGAGGCTAACTGGAGTTTGCGTGTCTCTCTCCGTGGTGAGATGTTAACTACCTCACCTGGTATACAGGAAGTCGTGGGTTCGATCCCGACCCTGACGCCTGCTGTATATTTGGAGTTTGCGCGTCTCTCCGCTGAGTGTCTTTGACCGATAGACATTGACACACGTATTCTTGTTTCTTTCGGTAAAGTTATGTAGATAGAAAATAACAATAACAGATAATACAATTACATTAAATAAAGACCACTTGTGTTGCGATCAAAACGACGTGAGTTTTTTTGCTTTATTTACAATTATTTGTTAATTTTTATTGTTATTTTGATTTAATTTTCTATCTACGTGACTTTACCGAAAGAACCAAGAATATTAATTCCTGCAGTCACCAAAGTTTTAAGTCAAAACATTCACACACGTTGACAAAGCCTCACCTTGTGTTGTTGTGGGCAGGTCGCTTCTGATAACAAGAGCGGTATAGCAGCTCAAGCGGGCTTGGCCTGGTGAAAAAAATAAAAACTGCGTGAATATTTACAATAAAACAAAGTTACAAAGTAGCGAGCCGGGTGAAGACAAATTAAACTTAAGCGAGATAATTAAAGTGAATGCAATCAGGCGAGGGCAGGAGGCAAGGCCCCGCGTGGCTAGGCCCCGCATTGTAAAGTTCCAACCTGGACATCGATTCCCATGCTCGCTGCTACTCAACTGACATCCCTACGAGAGAGAGGCTCTACCTTGGTAAACAACAACAACCACCACCACCACAACGACCAACACCACAACGATGAGAATTTCTCACCTCGGATTTCAGTGCAAGTGCGCACACGGCAGCTTCCTGTTGCCTCGCGACAGCAGGTAGTATGACGTCACTTCCCGCCCACGAGCGGCTGTGTGACTGATTAAATTATGTTAATGAGGCCGGCCCATATGTCGAGGGATGGGGGCGTGGGCGCTGAACCCGTCGCAATAAACTCACGACAGCTTTAACGGACACAATATGTTAATGAGCCGCCAGTCACTGGGCGTAGCTTTGCCCAAATAAAGATTGCCACTGGAACGATATCGGAAGTGACCCAGGCGGAGGTGACGTCACGCTCAAGAGCGCGGTGGACGGGGGTCGGGGTGAATACCTTGGTGACATGACGTCACTAGCGAGGTACACCTCCCTCTGGCGATTCACGCCGATGAGGTAATGCAGAGTGGTGACGTCACAGAGTTGGAGTTGATTTAGATTCATTTTTCATTGCTCCCTCCCTTGGGTGTGTGAGCTCAGCAACAACGTGGACATTGTGTATACACTGTGTGTGTGTGTACACTGTGTGTGTACACTGTGTGTGTGTACACTGTGTGTGTATACACTGTGTGTGTACACTGTGTATACACTGTGTGTCACTGTGTGTCGCTGTGTGTCGCTGTGTCACTGTGTGTGTAACTGTGTGTGTGTACACTGTGTATATATACACTGTGTGTGTACCCTGTGTACACTTTGTGTGTATACAGTGTACCCTGTGTGTACACTGTGTATATACTGTATGTACACTGTGTGTACAGTGTGTGTGTACACTGTGTGTGTACACTGTGTGTACACTGCGTACACTGTGTGTGTACACTGTGTATACTGTGTGTACACTGTGTGTGTGTACACTGTGTGTGTACACTGTGTATACTGTGTGTGTGTACACTGTGTGTGTATACTCTGTGTGTGTACACTGTTTGTGTCCGCATTGAACCAAACCCCCGGCAAGGCCATCTACTTAATGACGAGAGAAAATTCACATGAAATGTTCTTTTCAATGAAGTCTTCCAGATGTAAATTGATACAAGCTTTTAATGAAGAAATAAAATCATCTAATTCAAAACACAACACAATTCAAAGATGTTTCATTTTAAAACTTCAAAACGGAGCATGGGGTACTTGCGTGAATGCGTCCTTCGTATGCAAATGTTGTGACTTTCCTGGCCTGAAGGCCGTCAATGTGTTGGACCCTTATTGGTGCACAGTGTCTCAACAACAGCAGTGGGATTTGCTTCAACCGATAGGTACGAACATCCAGACGTCAATCAACAAGGACCATTTCTAGTCCCAGTTAGACAAAATCTACGTCAACACGTAAGACAAAACTACAATTCGTGTTGTAGAGAATGTACCTCCTCCTATACGTCAAGTGGTATGCCTTGTAACTGATGAATGATCCGAGCGTGCTACCTATTTCAAAGACAATGAGTTGCTCCAGAGGCAGACGCTTCGTGAAACACAAAAGTACCCTTTGACCTGTATCACAAGAACAACGGGTAGCACCCGAGTTCTCTGTACAGGTTACTTCCAAAACACACACGCACTTTGTCCTACCATCACTTATTCAATGTTTGACCCTCAGACAAAATGTTACATGCACACGCACAATCAGACAAGTACGCATTCTAAATCATTGACGGGCATATTAACAACATTGAATTACTGCAGCGAAATTGACTGCATCACGTTACATCGCATTAACAAGAAGTTATTTTACAAATACGCACCGTCTGCTTAACAGTGAATGTACAACGTACTATTGTTGCGTCATTCAAAACGAGTAGGCCGTTGCATGCTGGCGCCTGGGTCAAAATGTAGCAAATTCAAAACATTACACTACAAATAATAGATCACGGCGTTTCGATGACAACACAAGCAATCGTCATCAGGTGGGACAAGCACAGCAGCAAGAAGAAGAAACTGGAGTAGGCGCCTACTACTTCAGCAGTTTCTCTTGCTGTGGTTGTCCCACCTGATGACGATTGCTCGTGTTGTGATCTAAACGCCGTGATCTGTTATGTTTCTACCCACGTGGTGACTTTGCCGAAATAACTCAACAGTGTGGATTCCTGCAGTCACGAAAGCTTCGAATCAAGATTGCCTACAAACTACACAACTGAGATGACGCATCAATCATCGCCCCCTACTGACAGGCCCTTGTCCACATGCAGGCCGGTGCAGGGCCACCACCTTGTGCCACACAGGGGCAGCTGCTACTTGGGGATGCTCTTCAAGCGTCTCAGACGAGATACGACACGAAACTCCGAGTTGCCGAGGCGATTAAGCGAGCACCGCGTAAAAGCAATTATCATGAGAACATCGTGAATGCTTGGGAGCTTATGGCTCTCGCTCCTGGTGAGAGATTGACCCAACCCACAGGTCCACAAAGACTGGCCGCTCTTACTCTGCAGGTTGAACCTAGGAGCTGAGTGTTCAACTTCACGTTCTTGTCATTAAAGGCCTGTGACAAAGGTGCATCTATTGTAGCAACATCGTCTCTGGCTTACACATCTACCGGGTCTCCACTTGACTTTGTATTGTCTAGGAAGTCCACCCACACCTCCACTGCCACAAACTGCTGGGAGTTGCCTCGCTCTGCCTCACAGTCAGAATTCTCCTCCTGCTTCACGTTGCCTCCATCGATATGAAGGTCCCATTTTGGAGTTGAATCTTCATCTTCACATTTTACCTTCACTTCTTCCCTCTTCACCATCACTTCTTCACATTTCACCTTCACTTCTTCGCTCATCACTTCTTCCCTCTTCACCATCACTTCTTCATATTTCACCTCGATAACTTTAAAAGTGTCCAAGCTGGGATTTTCTTCTGGTTCGTGTTTCATGAGGGATGGGCTCATGGTGGCACTTTGACTTTCACAGGCTGATTTCAGACTACACTCCTTGTGGATCTTCTGATGCTTCTGTGTTCTCTGGTGTACTTGAAGATTTGATGAATGTACAAATGTCTTCCCGCACACACTGCACTTGAAGGGTTTCTCTCCTGCGTGCGTTCTCTGGTGTTTTTTAAGAGCAGATGAACCTGAAAATGTCTTCCCACACACACTGCACCTGAAGGGTTTCTCTCCCGTGTGTTCTCTGGTGTCTTTTAAGAGCAGATGACTGTGAAAATGCCTTCACACACACACTGCACTTGAAGGGTTTCTCTCCCGTGTGTGTTCTCTGGTGTGTTTTAACATGATATGAATCTGGAAATGCCTTCCCACACACTGCACTTGAAGGGTTTCTCTCCCGTGTGTGTTCTGTGGTGTTTTTTAAGAGCAGATGAATCTGAAAATGTCTTCCCACACACACTGCACCTGTAGGGTTTCTCTCCCGTGTGTGTTCTCTGGTGTTTTTTAAGAGCAGATGACTGTGAAAATGCCTTCACACACACACTGCACTTGAAGGGTTTCTCTCCCGTGTGTGTTCTCTGGTGTTTTTTAAGAGCAGATGAATCTGAAAATGTCTTCCCACACACACTGCACCTGAAGGGTTTCTCTCCCGTGTGTGTTCTCTGGTGTGTTTTAAGAGCAAATGAATATGAAAATGTCTTCCCACACACACTGCACTTGAAAGGTTTCTCTCCCGTGTGTGTTCTCTGGTGTGTTTTAACAGCAGATGACCGTGAAAATGCCATCCCACACACACTGCACTTGAAAGGTTTCTCTCCCGTGTGTATTCTCTGGTGTTTTTTAAGAGCAGATGAATCTGAAAATGTCTTCCCACACACACTGCACTTGAAGGGTTTCTCTCCCGTGGGTGTTCTGTGGTGTGTTTTAAGAGCAGATGACTGTGAAAATGCCTTCCCACACACAGTGCACTTGAAGGGTTTCTCTCCTGTGCGAGTTCTCTGGTGCTGTGTCAAATTTCCAGTCCGATCCGTGCTGTATGCACGCTGGTCACATTGTTGACTTGTCGTACCGAGCTGCTGTGCTGAGTGCATTTGCTCCATCAGACCAGCGTCAGCTGCAGACAGAAAATAAGAATATCCACACCATTTACACGTCAGTATCGAGCCATGGAGGAATGCATATATACAGTCACACATGACTGACACGTCTATATTCATTCATGTATTCATGACTAGCTGTACTACCCGGCTTCGCTCGAGACTTGGATCCACCACGTCCGGCCGCCTTTGTCTCCCCAGTGGCGATGTTCACACAACAACAGTTACTCGTTTTAGGCTGAGTCGACCTAGGGGAGGCCCAGAAGCGGTTGAAATAATTATCACCGGTGGTGGCCGTGAGCGGGAATCGAACTCGGGTTGCCGGGTTCGTAGCGTAGCGCTAACCACTACACTACAATGCGTTACGCTTCCACACACACACAGACACACACAGACACACACAGATACACACAGACACACACACAGACACACACACAGACACACACACAGATACACACACACAGACACACACACACAGAAACACACACACAGACACAAAGATAAAGATCCCCCATATAGCCTTAACAGACTGTAGGGGCAAGTGCTGTTAGCGAGACACACACACACAGACAACGCTAACCGCTACACTACAATGCGTTACTCTTCTACATGCGAGGGTCACGTGACAGATTTGACGTCACAGCTCACTTGCCGTGCAAAAAATCTATACATTATTGAGCTCCCCCCCCCCCCCTTAAAACAACACAAAAGTGTATTTGTATAATGTTTGTACGCTGTACAGTCTGGAAAGTACCCACATGGCAAATTTCCAGTTTGTTGCATGTCGGGAAGTACGCTAAACATTTTGAACAGACAACACACACAATCACAACTTTGTCTTTTATATATATTTGGAGATGCAGTGAAAAACTTTCCCAAAATTCATCACGCGGTTTCAGTATTTTTGATTTTCAGTTTGATTTATTTTGGTTATAGTCCCGTGAGCCGTTCGGCTCTTGAATCGGGTGCAATCACAACAAGCAACAAAACAAAAACACGACCAAGAGAAACATCTTACAGTGACTACGTGTGACTGTGCAAACAGCACTGTCATGGCACGCAATGAGAGGGCAAATGTCATAAATATTCCTGTAAGCCCTCGCATCTTCAACATTAATGTTGCCATAGAAACGTTGTGGGGTGTTTTGCTTCATTGTAAAAAAGAAAAATTATTATCTGTTATTTTTATTTTATTTTCTATCTACGTGACTTCACCGAAAGAACCAAGAATATTAATTCCTGCAGTCACCAAAGTTTTAAGTCAAAACATTCACACACGTTGACAAAGCCTCACCTTGTGTTGTTGTGGGCAGGTCGCGTCTGATTACAAGAGCGGTATAGCAGCTCAAGCGGGCTTGGCCTGCTAACAAAAGAAAATAAAAACTGCGTGAATATTTACAATAAAACAAAGTTACAAAGTGGCGAGCTGGGTGAAGACAAATTAAACTTAAGCGAGATAATTAAAGTAAATGCAATCAGGCGAGGGCAGGAGGCAAGGCCGCGCGTGGGTAGGCCCCGCGTTGTAAAGTTCCAACCTGGACATCGATTCCCATGCTCGCTG
Organism: Petromyzon marinus; assembly: GCF_048934315.1. Taxonomy (NCBI): domain Eukaryota; kingdom Metazoa; phylum Chordata; class Hyperoartia; order Petromyzontiformes; family Petromyzontidae; genus Petromyzon; species Petromyzon marinus. The sequence continues at coordinate 271,647 of NW_027422678.1, forward strand.
CTACTCAACTGACATCCCTACGAGAGAGAGGCTCTACCTTGGTAAACAACAACAACAACCACCACCACAACGACCACCACCACAACGATGAGAATTTCTCACCTCGGATTTCAGTGCAAGCGCGCACACGGCAGCTTCCTGTTGCCTCGCGACAGCAGGAAGTAGTATGACGTCACTTCCCTCCCACGAGCGGCTCTCTAACTGAATAAATTATGTTAATGAAGCCGGCCCATATGTTGAGAGATGGGGGCGTGGACGCTGAACCCGTCGCAATAAACTCGCGACGGCTTTAACGGTCACATTATGTTAATGAGCTACCAGTCACTGGGCGTAGCTTTGCCCAAATAAGGATTGCCACTGGAGCGATATCGGCAGTGACCCAAGCGGAGGTGACGTCACGCTCAAGAGAGCGGTGGACAGGGGAGGGATGAATACCTTGGTGACATGACGTCACTAGCGAGGTACACCTCCCTCTGGAGTTTCACGCCGATGAGGTAATTAAGAGTGGTGACGTCACAGAGTTGGAGTTTAAGTTGACTTTAGATTCATTTTCCATTGCTCCCTCCCTTGGGTGTGTGAGCTCAGCAACAACAACGTGGACATTATTGTGCATACACTGTGTGTACACTGTGTGTGTATACACTGTGTGTCACTGTGTGTGTCACTGTGTGTCACTGTGTCACTGTGTGTCACTGTGTGTGCACACTGTGTGTGTCACTGTGTGTGTGTCACTGTGTATATACTGTATGTACACCGTGTATACGATGTGTGTGTGTACACTGTGTATACCCTGTGTGTACACTGTTTGTGTACACTGTGTATACACTGTGTGCGTACACTGTGTGTGTGTACACTGTGTGTACATTGTGTGTGTACACTCTGTGTATACACTGTGTGTGTCACTGTGTGTGTCAATGTGTGTGTGTCACTGTGCCTGGCACAAGCGTCGTGGTGACGTCACCTCCACTTAGTGGCGAATGGCGGTTGTTGTCACTGTGTGCGTCACTGTGTGTGTACACTGTGTATATACTGCGTGTACACACACAGTGTACACTGTGTGTGTGTACACTATGTGTATACACTGTGTGTACACTGTGTGTGTCACTGTGTCACTGTGTGTACACTGTGTGTGTACACTGTGTGTGTACACTGTATGTGTGTGTACACTGTGTGTGTACACTGTGTGTGTACACTGTGTACAGACACTGTGTGTGTACACTGTGTGTTCACTGTGTGTACACTGTGTATACACTGTGTCCACTGTGTATGTACACTGTGTATACGGTGTGTGTGTACACTGTATACACTGTGTGTACACTGTGTACACGTGTGTACATTGTGTGTACACTGTGTATAAACTGTTCACTGTGTGTGTGTACACTGTGTGTACACTGTGTGTGTACACTGTGTGTATACTGTGTGTATGTACAGTGAGTGTACACTGTGTGTACACTGTGTGTACTCTGTGTGTGTACACTGTGTGTGTACACTGTGTGTGTGTACTCTGTGTGTGTGTACTCTGTGTGTGTACACTGTGTGTACAGTGTGTGTACACTGTGTGTGTACTGTGTGTGTACACTGTGTGTGTACACTGTGTTTGTGTCCACATTGAACCGAACCCCTGCAAGGCCATCTACTTAATGACGAGAGAAAATTCACACGAAATGTCCTTTTCAATGAAGTCTTCCAGATGTAAATTGAGACAAGCTTTTAATGAAGAAATAAAATCATCTAATTCAAAACACAACACAAGTCGAAGATGTTTCATTTTAAAACTTCAAAACGGAGCACCGGGTGCTTGCGTGAATTCGTCCTTCGTGTGCAAATGTTGTGACTTTCCTTGCATGAAGGCCGTCAATGTGTTGGACCATTAAATGGTGCACAGCGTCTCAACAACAGCAGTGGGGTTTGCCTCAACCGATGGTTGTGAACATCCAGACGTGAATCAGCAAGGTGCATTTCTAGTCCCAGTTAGACAAAATATACGTCAACACGTAAGACAAAACTACAATTCGTGTTGTAGAGAATGTATCTCCTCCTATACGTGTAACTTTCAAGTGGTATGCCTTGTAACTGATGAATGATCCGAGCGTGCTCCCTATTTCAAAGACGATGAGTTGCTCCAGAGGCAGACGCTTCGAGAAACACAAAAGTACCCTTTGACCTGTATCACAAGAACAACGGGTCTCACCTTAGTTCTCTGTACAGGTTACTTCCAAAACACACACACACTTTGTCCTAACATCACATATTCAATGTGTGACCCTCAGATAAAATGTTACATGCACAATCAGACAAGTATTCATTCTAAATCATTGACGGGCATATTAGCAACATTGAATTACTGCAGCGAAATTGACTGCATCACGTTACATCGTATTAACAAGAAGTTATTTTACAAATACGCACCATCTGCTTGACAGTGTATGTACACCGTACTATTGTTGCGTCATTCAAAACGAGTAGGCCGTTGCATGCTGGCGTCTGGGTCAAAATTTAGCAAATTCTAAACATTACGCTACAAATAATAGATCACGGCACTTCGATGGCAACACAATCAATCGTCATCAGGTGGGACAAGCACAGCAGCAATAAGAGGAAACTGCTGGAGTAGGCGCCTACTACTTCAGCAGTTTCTCTTGCTGTGGTTGTCCGACCTGATGACGATTGCTTGTGTTGTGATCTAAACGCCGTGACCTGTTATGTTTCTACCCACGTGGTGACTTTACCGAAATAACTCAAGAGTGTGGATTCGAATCAAGATTGCCTACAAACTACACAACTGAGATGACGCATCAATCATCGCCCCCTACTGACAGGCTCTTGTCCACATGCAGGTTGGTGCAGGGCCACCACCCTGTGCCACACAGGGGCAGCTGCTACTTGGTGATGCGCTTCGAGTGTTTCAGACGAGGTACGACAAAACTCGGAGATGCCGAGGCGGTTAAGCAAGCGCCGAGTAAATGCAATTAATATAACATAGTGAATGCTTGGGAGCTTATTGTCTCTCGCTCCTGGTTAGAGATCTACCCAACCCACAGGTCCACAAAGACTGGCCGCTCTTACTCTGCAGGTTGAACCTAGGAATTGAGTGTTCAACTTCACATTCTTGTCATTAATGGCCTGTGACAAAGGTGCATCTATTGTAGCGACATCGTCTCTGGCTTACACATCTACCGGGTCTCCACTTGACTTTGTATTGTCTAGGAGCAAGTCCACCCACACCTCCACTTCCACAAACTGCTGGGAGTTGCCTCGCTCTGCCTCACAGTGAGAATTCTCCTCCTGCTTCACGTTGCGTCCATCGATGTGAAGGTCCCATTTTGGAGTTGAATCTTCATCACATTTCACCTTCACTTCTTCCCTCTTCACCATCACTTCATCCCTCTTCACCATCACCTCTTTATATTTCACCTCGATACCTTTAAAAGTGTCCAAGCTGGGATTTTCGTCCGGTTCTTGTTTCATGAGGGATGGGCTTATTGGGGCACTTTGACTTTCACAAGCTGATTTCAGACTCCACTCCTTGCAGATCTTCTGATGCTTCTATGTTCTCTGGTGTACTTGAAGATTTTATGAATGTGCAAACGCCTTCCCGCAGAGTGCACCTGAAGGGTTTCTCTCCCGTGTGTGTTCTCTGGTGTACTTTAAGATGTGGTGACTGTGAAAACGCCTTCCCGCATAGAGTGCACTTGAAGGGTTTCTCTCCCGTGTGTGTTCTCTGGTGTACTTTAAGATGTGGTGACTGTGAAAACGCCTTCCCGCACAGAGTGCACTTGAAGGGTTTCTCTCCCGTGTGTGTTCTCTCGTGTACTTGAAGATTTGATGACTGTGCAAACATCATCCCACACAAAATGCACCTGAAGGGTTTCTCTCCTGTGTGTATTCTCTGGTGTTTTTTAAGAACAGATGACAGTGAAAATGCCTTCCCACACACAGTGCACTTGAATGGTTTCTCTCCTGTGTGTGTTCTCTGGTGTTTTTTAAGAACAGTTGACTGTGAAAATGCCTTCCCACACACACTGCACTTGAAGGGTTTCACTCCCGTGTGTGTTCTCTGGTGTTCTACAAGAGTAGATGAATGTGCAAACGCCTTCCCACACATCGTGCACCTGAAGGATTTCACTCCCGTGTGTGTTCTCTGGTGTATTACAAGAGCAGATGAACGTGGAAACGCCTTCCCACACACACTGCACTTGAAGGGTTTCTCTCCCGTGTGTGTTCTCTGGTGTTCTACAAGAGTAGATGAATGTGCAAACGCCTTCCCACACATCGTGCACCTGAAGGGTTTCACTCCCGTGTGTGTTCTCTGGTGTATTACAAGAGCAGATGAACGTGGAAACGCCTTCCCACACACACTGCACCTGAAGGGTTTCTCTCCCGTGTGTGTTCTCTGGTGGGTCTGAAAAACTGATGACCATGCAAATGCCTTCCCACACACAGTGCACTTAAAGGGTTTCTCTCCCGTGTGTGTTCTCTGGTGGGTCTGAAAAACTGATGTCCATGCAAATGCCTTCCCACACACAGTGCACTTGAAGGGTTTCACTCCCGTGTGTGTTCTCTGGTGTGTTACAAGAGCAACCGACTGTGAAAATGCCTTCCCACACACACTGCACTTGAAGGGTTTCACTGCCATGTGTGTTCTCTGGTGGGTTACAAGAGCAGATGAACGTGCAAACGCCTTCCCACACACACTGCACTTAAAGGGTTTCTCTCCTGTGTGTGTTCTCTGGTGTTCTTTAAGAACAGATGACTGTGAAAATGCCTTCCCACACACAGTGCACTTGAAGGGTTTCTCTCCCGTATGTGTTCTCTGGTGTATTTTAAGAGCAAATGACCGTGCAAATGCATAGTTGCACACACTACACTTGAAGGGTTTCTCTCCTGTGTGTGTTCTCTGGTGTATTTTAAGAGTAGATGAATGTGCAAATGCCTTCCCGCACATCGTGCACCTGAAGGGTTTCTCTCCTGTGTGAGTTCTCTGGTGCCATGTCAAATTTCCAGTCCGATCCGTGCTGTATGCACACCGGTCGCATTGTTGACTTGTCCTACCGAGCTGCGCTGAGTGCATTTGCTCCATCAGTCCAATTCTGCGGAGGAAGCATCAGAGGAAGCGTCAGCTGCGGACAGAAAAAAATAATATCCACACCATCTACACGTCAGTATCGAGGCACAGAGGAATGCATATATACATGTGACTTACACGTCTATATTCATATATTCATGATGTAGTAAAAACGTTTCACAAATTCATCACAGGGCAGTTACGGCACACAATGAGAGGGCAAATGGTCATAAACATGCCTGGAAGCCCTCGTATCTTCAAAATGAATGTTAACCTAAAACTCCGAGCACACAATTTCTGCTGTCTGGTTACAAAAGGAATATTTATGAGAGCTAAATTCAGCTGACATAGCAAAGGGTATTGAAAACAATACTATTTGTGTTAGGCAGAAATGCATAAATTAACGTTCAATCGCAAATTAGAGGTGTGAATCCAGGCTCACGTCCTTAAATGCTGGGATGAACAGTTCCGACTTCAGCTGCACGTGTGTGCTGTGTTCACCTCCTGTTTCCATTCTTACAAAGAGTTCCAGAGGAAAACAAAAATAAACTATTGTTTTGATATAACTTCCGTGTTCAACAGAGTTAATAGACTTTACTGCAAATACAAACTTGACAGTGTCACACACTGGCAGTGGCGTGTCTAGAATCATGCCTGGCCACCTTCATCTGCTTGGCATGAATGCTTCCTCACTCCACCAAGTAATTAATCGAGGATCAATGAACATAGCCGAGGCTAACTGGAGTTTGCGTGTCCCTCTCCGTGGTGAGATGTTAACTGCCTCACCTGGTGTACAGGAAGTCGTGGGTTCGATCCCGACCCTGACGCCTGCTGTATATTTGGAGTTTGCACGTCTCTCCGCTGAGCGTCTTTGACCGATTGACATTGACACACGTATTCTTGTTGATTTCGGTAAAGTTACGTAGATAGAAAATAACAATAACAGATAATACAATTACATTAAATAAAGACCACTTGTGTTGCGATCAAAACGACGTGAGTTGTTTTTCTTTATTTGAAGTTATTTATTTATTTCATTGTTATTTTATTCAATTTTCTATCTACTTGACTTTACCGAAAGAACCACGAATATTAATTCCTGCAGTCACCAAAGTTTTAAGTCAAAACATTCACACACGTTGACAAAGCCTCATCTTGTGTTGTTGTGGGCAGGTCGCTTCTGATAACAAGAGCGGGATAGCAGCTCAAGCGGGCTTGGCCTGCTAACAAAAGAAAATAAAAACTGCGTGAATATTTACAATAAAACAAAGTTACAAAGTGGCGAGCTGGGTGAAGACAAATTAAACTTAAGCGAGATAATTAAAGTGAACGCAATCAGGCGAGGGCAGGAGGCAAGGCCCCGCGTGGCTAGGCCCCACGTTGTAAAGTTCCAACCTGGACATCGATTCCCATGCTCGCTGCTACTCAACTGACATCCCTACGAGAGAGAGAGGCTCTACCTTGGTAAACAACAACAACAACCACCACAACAACAACAACCACCACTACCACTACAACCACCACCACCACCACAACCACCACCACAACGATGAGAATTTCTCACCTCGGATTTCAGTGCAAGCGCGCACACGGCAGCTTCCTGTTGCCTCGCGACAGCAGGAAGTAGTATGACGTCACTTCCCTCCCACAAGCGGCTCTTTAACTGAATAAATTATGTTAATGAGGCCTGCCCATATGTCGAGGGATGGGGGCGTGGGCGCTGAACCTGTCGCAATAAACTCGCGACGGCTTTAACGGACACATTATGTTATTGAGCCACCAGTCACTGGGCGTAGCTTTGCCCAAATAAGGATTGCCACTGGAACGATATCGGAAGTGACCCAGGCGGAGGTGACGTCACGCTCAAGAGCGCGGTGGACGGGGGTCGGGGTGAATACCTTGGTGACATGACGTCACTAGCGAGGTACACCTCCCTCTGGCGATTCACGCCGATGAGGTAATGCAGAGTGGTGACGTCACAGAGTTGGAGTTTAAGTTGATTTAGATTCTAGATTTAAAGCTTTCGTGACTGCAAGGATCCATACTCTTTGGTTCTATTCGGTAAAGTCAGGTAGGTAAATAATAAAACAACAATAATCACGACGTTTCGGCCACAACACAAGCGGCCTTCATCAGGTGAAGGGACGAGCCTGTCTGGAGGACAGCGCTGGAGTGGAAGAAGCCACGCCTAGATCGCGACATTTAAGCTGTGTGAGAGGAAGAAGAAGAAGACCACGGGCTTTGACAAAAGAATTAGCATATAAATTAGCATTGAAATGGCTCATTGAAATAGCCAAGTCAAAGTATACACATCCGCAGAGGTGCCCCCCGACAAAGGAAATTAGCATAGGATTTAGCATTTAAATAGTTTAGTGATTAGCTAGTAACTGGTCACAGAAATAGCTATTTTAAAGTCAGAGCATATACATTCACCGAGGCACCCAGCACTCATCAAACAGGAGAATCCAGTGAAACACAACCACGCCCAGACATCGGACCTGTGTGCGAGCAGAGAGGCGGTGTACGTGCCGGTGGACTTGCAGTTTGGCGAGGGGAGGGGGGAAAGGGGGGAGGGGGATTTTACCCATTGATGGTGTGAAAATGGGAATTTATAAGAGCTGCGAAAGTTTGGGGTACCACTACTCGAAAAATATACTGTACCATTGAAATTAATTTAATGTTTAGTTCGATTTAGAACATCTTTCCAATGGTTGCTTAATTTGAAACCATCCTCTCGGTTGAAATTGTGTCTGTGTTTGTAGATCTGAATTGCTTCATGAACAAATCTCTGATAAAAGCCCGTGGGTTGCAAAGAACCTTGGTATCGGAAAAAAATTATATCGTGATCCCCCACAGCATTGTAACAGTGATCAGCTACGGCAGAAGAATTCGTTTTGCCGTGTTTCAAATCTGATTTGTGCTCGCGAATTCGGTCAGAGACATGTCGCTTTGTCTCACCGATGTAGCAATAACCGCAGGTACAACTCAATTTGTAAACCCCGGGGTACTGTAAATCAGGAATGACATCCTTCACGGATGGGATCAGATCACGAATTTTGTGTACTGTATTGAACCGGACCTGGATCTTGTGTTTGTTTAGAATTTTGGAAATCTTTTTAGTAACGCCTGCTATATATGGAAGTGTGATGGTTTTGACCGGAGTATCAAGTGGTTGTTTCTGTATGGAAGGAGCGACAGCTTGGCGGATGGTACGGTCAGAGTAACCATTCCTTTTGAGGGCCAGGTGTACATGTTTTAATTCACTGGTCAGGTGGTGTTGGTCCGAAATGCAATGAGCCCTATGGTATAAAGTTTTGATGAGAGAATTCTTTTGGGCTGGGTGGTGGTGGGAATCAGGTTTCAAGTAGGAATCTGTGTGGGTGGGTTTCCTGTAGACAGAATGCCCCAATGAGCCATCAGGTCTCCTCTCAAACAGAACGTCTAAGAATGGTAGCTTGCCATCTTTCTCCACTTCCATGGTGAATTTGATGGCGGGATGTCTGGAATTGATGTGGTGTAGGAAAAGGTTCAGAGCTGGGAGGCCATGTGGCCAAATGACGAAAGTGTCATCCACATATCTCTTCCACAGGGAAGGTCTGAGGGTGGAAGTCTGGATGGCGTCTGATTCAAATTTCTCCAAGAAAATATTGGCTATCACTGGTGACAAGGGGGAACCCATGGGGGTACCCTCATTTTGTTTGTAGAAGGAGCCATTCCAAGTAAAGTAGGTATTGTTGAGGCAGTGCCTAACCAGTGCAGGTGTGTCGGGGTCTAGTCCATGTTGGACCAAATTTTCAATTATTTCAATGGTATCAGGTACTGGGACCTTGGTGAACAAAGAGACCACATCGAAGCTGACAAGGATATCGTCAGGGGACAGTACAACGTCTTTGACCATAGAGACCAATTGGGCTGAGTTAAGTACTGCTGAGGTGGTCTTGCCAGTGAAAGGCAGCAAGGTATCTGACAGAAAACGGGCTAGTCTATAGGTAGGGGAGTTGATCGTGGATACGATGGGTCGTAGTGGGGTGCCTTCTTTATGAATCTTGGGAAGACCATAGAATCTAGGGGGTCTTGCAGCAGAAGGTTTTAGGGAGGGACGTTTAGTTGGGTCGATTAGGGAGGTCGAACTTGTGATGATCTTGTTGGTTTTTATCGCTAGGCTATTAGTAGGGTCATTTTTTTTATTTTTGAGTAACTTCCATCGTTGAGCAGATTCTGGATTTTGTTGTTGTATGAATCTTTATCCATAATAACAGTTGCGTTTCCTTTATCGGCTGAGAGGATGACTATATCACTTCTGTTTTTTAAATTCGCGAGTTCAGAGCGTTCATTTTTGCTGATGTTACTAATGTGTTTCTTAGCATTCTTAAGAATAGTGGCTATTTCAGCTCTCGCAACGTCTGCTTGGATGTGTCCTACGCCTTTGAGGGCTACATCGACCTGAGAGATGATATCATCTATTGGTATGTGTTTTGGGGTGACAGCAAAATTTAGTCCCCTAGCCAGTACTGTTTTCAGATTGTCCGAAATCGGAGTGCTACTCTAATTAATGACGATTTTGTTAACATCTAGTTTTGTTATATGTGGAACTGGGTTCTTCTTTGATAGGTGGTTGAATTTAGAAATCAGGTTAGCTTTACATTTGACTGACAGTGACTCAGCAGAAGAAGCAGTCATGTTGTCTACGTGATTCCAATCAGAAGGTGACATTTTTTGTGTTAACATTAAATGAGCTTGTAGGAGAGTCCTGTCTAAAGTATCGAGTTCAAATCGGAGTAGCCTTATTCTCTCTGAGATTAAAGATAGGCTGGCCTTAAGCAGAATCTGTTTAGAATTCGGAGAAGATACAGCAGCAGAAGAGAGTGTGAAAGCGATGGGTATTACCTTGTGATCGCGGCATCTTTTGAGGAAGGTCAGCGTCTCGATGAGCTGTGACTTCTTGTCCCGTTGTCTGTTAAAAGCTCTAACAGATAGGTGAAAGCCCTCCCCGTAGAGGTTATCAATTCTAGATTTAAAGCTTTCGTGACTGCAAGGATCCATACTCTTTGGTTCTATTCGGTAAAGTCACGTAGGTAAATAATAAAACAACAATAATCACGACGTTTCGGCCACAACAGAAGCGGCCTTCATCAGGTGAAGGGACGAGCCTGTCTGGAGGACAGCGCTGGAGTGGAAGAAGCCACGCCTAGATCGCGACATTTAAGCTGTGTGAGAGGAAGAAGAAGAAGACCACGGGCTTTGACAAAAGAATTAGCATATAAATTAGCATTGAAATGGCTCATTGAAATAGCCAAGTCAAAGTATACACATCCGCAGAGGTGCCCCCCGACAAAGGAAATTAGCATAGGATTTAGCATTTAAATAGTTTAGTGATTAGCTAGTAACTGGTCACAGAAATAGCTATTTTAAAGTCAGAGCATATACATTCACCGAGGCACCCAGCACTCATCAAACAGGAGAATCCAGCGAAACACAACCACGCCCAGACATCGGACCTGTGTGCGAGCAGAGAGGCGGTGTACGTGCCGGTGGACTTGCAGTTTGGCGAGGGGAGGGGGGAAAGGGGGGAGGGGGATTTTACCCATTGATGGTGTGAAAATGGGAATTTATAAGAGCTGCGAAAGTTTGGGGTACCACTACTCGAAAAATATACTGTACCATTGAAATTAATTTAATGTTTAGTTCGATTTAGAACATCTTTCCAATGGTTGCTTAATTTGAAACCATCCTCTCGGTTGAAATTGTGTCTGTGTTTGTAGATCTGAATTGCTTCATGAACAAATCTCTGATAAAAGCCCGTGGGTTGCAAAGAACCTTGGTATCGGAAAAAAATTATATCGTGATCCCCCACAGCATTGTAACAGTGATCAGCTACGGCAGAAGAATTCGTTTTGCCGTGTTTCAAATCTGATTTGTGCTCGCGAATTCGGTCAGAGACATGTCGCTTTGTCTCACCGATGTAGCAATAACCGCAGGTACAACTCAATTTGTAAACCCCGGGGTACTGTAAATCAGGAATGACATCCTTCACGGATGGGATCAGATCACGAATTTTGTGTACTGTATTGAACCGGACCTGGATCTTGTGTTTGTTTAGAATTTTGGAAATCTTTTTAGTAACGCCTGCTATATATGGAAGTGTGATGGTTTTGACCGGAGTATCAAGTGGTTGTTTCTGTATGGAAGGAGCGACAGCTTGGCGGATGGTACGGTCAGAGTAACCATTCCTTTTGAGGGCCAGGTGTACATGTTTTAATTCACTGGTCAGGTGGTGTTGGTCCGAAATGCAATGAGCCCTATGGTATAAAGTTTTGATGAGAGAATTCTTTTGGGCTGGGTGGTGGTGGGAATCAGGTTTCAAGTAGGAATCTGTGTGGGTGGGTTTCCTGTAGACAGAATGCCCCAATGAGCCATCAGGTCTCCTCTCAAACAGAACGTCTAAGAATGGTAGCTTGCCATCTTTCTCCACTTCCATGGTGAATTTGATGGCGGGATGTCTGGAATTGATGTGGTGTAGGAAAAGGTTCAGAGCTGGGAGGCCATGTGGCCAAATGACGAAAGTGTCATCCACATATCTCTTCCACAGGGAAGGTCTGAGGGTGGAAGTCTGGATGGCGTCTGATTCAAATTTCTCCAAGAAAATATTGGCTATCACTGGTGACAAGGGGGAACCCATGGGGGTACCCTCATTTTGTTTGTAGAAGGAGCCATTCCAAGTAAAGTAGGTATTGTTGAGGCAGTGCCTAACCAGTGCAGGTGTGTCGGGGTCTAGTCCATGTTGGACCAAATTTTCAATTATTTCAATGGTATCAGGTACTGGGACCTTGGTGAACAAAGAGACCACATCGAAGCTGACAAGGATATCGTCAGGGGACAGTACAACGTCTTTGACCATAGAGACCAATTGGGCTGAGTTAAGTACTGCTGAGGTGGTCTTGCCAGTGAAAGGCAGCAAGGTATCTGACAGAAAACGGGCTAGTCTATAGGTAGGGGAGTTGATCGTGGATACGATGGGTCGTAGTGGGGTGCCTTCTTTATGAATCTTGGGAAGACCATAGAATCTAGGGGGTCTTGCAGCAGAAGGTTTTAGGGAGGGACGTTTAGTTGGGTCGATTAGGGAGGTCGAACTTGTGATGATCTTGTTGGTTTTTATCGCTAGGCTATTAGTAGGGTCATTTTTTTATTTTTGAGTAACTTCCATCGTTGAGCAGATTCTGGATTTTGTTGTTGTATGAATCTTTATCCATAATAACAGTTGCGTTTCCTTTATCGGCTGAGAGGATGACTATATCACTTCTGTTTTTTAAATTCGCGAGTTCAGAGCGTTCATTTTTGCTGATGTTACTAATGTGTTTCTTAGCATTCTTAAGAATAGTGGCTATTTCAGCTCTCGCAACGTCTGCTTGGATGTGTCCTACGCCTTTGAGGGCTACATCGACCTGAGAGATGATATCATCTATTGGTATGTGTTTTGGGGTGACAGCAAAATTTAGTCCCCTAGCCAGTACTGTTTTCAGATTGTCCGAAATCGGAGTGCTACTCTAATTAATGACGATTTTGTTAACATCTAGTTTTGTTATATGTGGAACTGGGTTCTTCTTTGATAGGTGGTTGAATTTAGAAATCAGGTTAGCTTTACATTTGACTGACAGTGACTCAGCAGAAGAAGCAGTCATGTTGTCTACGTGATTCCAATCAGAAGGTGACATTTTTTGTGTTAACATTAAATGAGCTTGTAGGAGAGTCCTGTCTAAAGTATCGAGTTCAAATCGGAGTAGCCTTATTCTCTCTGAGATTAAAGATAGGCTGGCCTTAAGCAGAATCTGTTTAGAATTCGGAGAAGATACAGCAGCAGAAGAGAGTGTGAAAGCGATGGGTATTACCTTGTGATCGCGGCATCTTTTGAGGAAGGTCAGCGTCTCGATGAGCTGTGACTTCTTGTCCCGTTGTCTGTTAAAAGCTCTAACAGATAGGTGAAAGCCCTCCCCGTAGAGGTTATCAATTCTAGATTTAAAGCTTTCGTGACTGCAAGGATCCATACTCTTTGGTTCTATTCGGTAAAGTCACGTAGGTAAATAATAAAACAACAATAATCACGACGTTTCGGCCACAACAGAAGCGGCCTTCATCAGGTGAAGGGACGAGCCTGTCTGGAGGACAGCGCTGGAGTGGAAGAAGCCACGCCTAGATCGCGACATTTAAGCTGTGTGAGAGGAAGAAGAAGAAGACCACGGGCTTTGACAAAAGAATTAGCATATAAATTAGCATTGAAATGGCTCATTGAAATAGCCAAGTCAAAGTATACACATCCGCAGAGGTGCCCCCCGACAAAGGAAATTAGCATAGGATTTAGCATTTAAATAGTTTAGTGATTAGCTAGTAACTGGTCACAGAAATAGCTATGTTAAAGTCAGAGCATATACATTCACCGAGGCACCCAGCACTCATCAAACAGGAGAATCCAGCGAAACACAACCACGCCCAGACATCGGACCTGTGTGCGAGCAGAGAGGTGGTGTACGTGCCGGTGGACTTGCAGTTTGGCGAAGGGAGGGGGGAAAGGGGGGAGGGGGATTTTACCCATTGATGGTGTGAAAATGGGAATTTATAAGAGCTGCGAAAGTTTGGGGTACCACTACTCGAAAAATATACTGTACCATTGAAATTAATTTAATGTTTAGTTCGATTTAGAACATCTTTCCAATGGTTGCTTAATTTGAAACCATCCTCTCGGTTGAAATTGTGTCTGTGTTTGTAGATCTGAATTGCTTCATGAACAAATCTCTGATAAAAGCCCGTGGGTTTGCAAAGAACCTTGGTATCGGAAAAAATTATATCGTGATCCCCCACAGCATTGTAACAGTGATCAGCTACGGCAGAAGAATTCGTTTTGCCGTGTTTCAAATCTGATTTGTGCTCGCGAATTCGGTCAGAGACATGTCGCTTTGTCTCACCGATGTAGCAATAACCGCAGGTACAACTCAATTTGTAAACCCCGGGGTACTGTAAATCAGGAATGACATCCTTCACGGATGGGATCAGATCACGAATTTTGTGTACTGTATTGAACCGGACCTGGATCTTGTGTTTGTTTAGAATTTTGGAAATCTTTTTAGTAACGCCTGCTATATATGGAAGTGTGATGGTTTTGACCGGAGTATGAAGTGGTTGTTTCTGTATGGAAGGAGCGACAGCTTGGCGGATGGTACGGTCAGAGTAACCATTCCTTTTGAGGGCCAGGTGTACATGTTTTAATTCACTGGTCAGGTGGTGTTGGTCCGAAATGCAATGAGCCCTATGGTATAAAGTTTTGATGAGAGAATTATTTTGGGCTGGGTGGTGGTGGGAATCAGGTTTCAAGTAGGAATCTGTGTGGGTGGGTTTCCTGTAGACAGAATGCCCCAATGAGCCATCAGGTCTCCTCTCAAACAGAACGTCTAAGAATGGTAGCTTGCCATTTTTCTCCACTTCCATGGTGAATTTGATGGCGGGATGTCTGGAATTGATGTGGTGTAGGAAAAGGTTCAGAGCTGGGAGGCCATGTGGCCAAATGACGAAAGTGTCATCCACATATCTCTTCCACAGGGAAGGTCTGAGGGTGGAAGTCTGGATGGCGTCTGATTCAAATTTCTCCAAGAAAATATTGGCTATCACTGGTGACAAGGGGGAACCCATGGGGGTACCCTCATTTTGTTTGTAGAAGGAGCCATTCCAAGTAAAGTAGGTATTGTTGAGGCAGTGCCTAACCAGTGCAGGTGTGTCGGGGTCTAGTCCATGTTGGACCAAATTTTCAATTATTTCAATGGTATCAGGTACTGGGACCTTGGTGAACAAAGAGACCACATCGAAGCTGACAAGGATATCGTCAGGGGACAGTACAACGTCTTTGACCATAGAGACCAATTGGGCTGAGTTAAGTACTGCTGAGGTGGTCTTGCCAGTGAAAGGCAGCAAGGTATCTGACAGAAAACGGGCTAGTCTATAGGTAGGGGAGTTGATCGTGGATACGATGGGTCGTAGTGGGGTGCCTTCTTTATGAATCTTGGGAAGACCATAGAATCTAGGGGGTCTTGCAGCAGAAGGTTTTAGGGAGGGACGTTTAGTTGGGTCGATTAGGGAGGTCGAACTTGTGATGATCTTGTTGGTTTTTATCGCTAGGCTATTAGTAGGGTCATTTTTTTATTTTTGAGTAACTTCCATCGTTGAGCAGATTCTGGATTTTGTTGTTGTATGAATCTTTATCCATAATAACAGTTGCGTTTCCTTTATCGGCTGAGAGGATGACTATATCACTTCTGTTTTTTAAATTCGCGAGTTCAGAGCGTTCATTTTTGCTGATGTTACTAATGTGTTTCTTAGCATTCTTAAGAATAGTGGCTATTTCAGCTCTCGCAACGTCTGCTTGGATGTGTCCTACGCCTTTGAGGGCTACATCGACCTGAGAGATGATATCATCTATTGGTATGTGTTTTGGGGTGACAGCAAAATTTAGTCCCCTAGCCAGTACTGTTTTCAGATTGTCCGAAATCGGAGTGCTACTCTGATTAATGACGATTTTGTTAACATCTAGTTTTGTTATATGTGGAACTGGGTTCTTCTTTGATAGGTGGTTGAATTTAGAAATCAGGTTAGCTTTACATTTGACTGACAGTGACTCAGCAGAAGAAGCAGTCATGTTGTCTACGTGATTCCAATCAGAAGGTGACATTTTTTGTGTTAACATTAAATGAGCTTGTAGGAGAGTCCTGTCTAAAGTATCGAGTTCAAATCGGAGTAGCCTTATTCTCTCTGAGATTAAAGATAGGCTGGCCTTAAGCAGAATCTGTTTAGAATTCGGAGAAGATACAGCAGCAGAAGAGAGTGTGAAAGCGATGGGTATTACCTTGTGATCGCGGCATCTTTTGAGGAAGGTCAGCGTCTCGATGAGCTGTGACTTCTTGTCCCGTTGTCTGTTAAAAGCTCTAACAGATAGGTGAAAGCCCTCCCCGTAGAGGTTATCAATTCTAGATTTAAAGCTTTCGTGACTGCAAGGATCCATACTCTTTGGTTCTATTCGGTAAAGTCACGTAGGTAAATAATAAAACAACAATAATCACGACGTTTCGGCCACAACAGAAGCGGCCTTCATCAGGTGAAGGGACGAGCCTGTCTGGAGGACAGCGCTGGAGTGGAAGAAGCCACGCCTAGATCGCGACATTTAAGCTGTGTGAGAGGAAGAAGAAGAAGACCACGGGCTTTGACAAAAGAATTAGCATATAAATTAGCATTGAAATGGCTCATTGAAATAGCCAAGTCAAAGTATACACATCCGCAGAGGTGCCCCCCGACAAAGGAAATTAGCATAGGATTTAGCATTTAAATAGTTTAGTGATTAGCTAGTAACTGGTCACAGAAATAGCTATGTTAAAGTCAGAGCATATACATTCACCGAGGCACCCAGCACTCATCAAACAGGAGAATCCAGCGAAACACAACCACGCCCAGACATCGGACCTGTGTGCGAGCAGAGAGGTGGTGTACGTGCCGGTGGACTTGCAGTTTGGCGAAGGGAGGGGGGAAAGGGGGGAGGGGGATTTTACCCATTGATGGTGTGAAAATGGGAATTTATAAGAGCTGCGAAAGTTTGGGGTACCACTACTCGAAAAATATACTGTACCATTGAAATTAATTTAATGTTTAGTTCGATTTAGAACATCTTTCCAATGGTTGCTTAATTTGAAACCATCCTCTCGGTTGAAATTGTGTCTGTGTTTGTAGACCTGAATTGCTTCATGAACAAATCTCTGATAAAAGCCCGTGGGTTTGCAAAGAACCTTGGTATCGGAAAAAATTATATCGTGATCCCCCACAGCATTGTAACAGTGATCAGCTACGGCAGAAGAATTCGTTTTGCCGTGTTTCAAATCTGATTTGTGCTCGCGAATTCGGTCAGAGACATGTCGCTTTGTCTCACCGATGTAGCAATAACCGCAGGTACAACTCAATTTGTAAACCCCGGGGTACTGTAAATCAGGAATGACATCCTTCACGGATGGGATCAGATCACGAATTTTGTGTACTGTATTGAACCGGACCTGGATCTTGTGTTTGTTTAGAATTTTGGAAATCTTTTTAGTAACGCCTGCTATATATGGAAGTGTGATGGTTTTGACCGGAGTATGAAGTGGTTGTTTCTGTATGGAAGGAGCGACAGCTTGGCGGATGGTACGGTCAGAGTAACCATTCCTTTTGAGGGCCAGGTGTACATGTTTTAATTCACTGGTCAGGTGGTGTTGGTCCGAAATGCAATGAGCCCTATGGTATAAAGTTTTGATGAGAGAATTATTTTGGGCTGGGTGGTGGTGGGAATCAGGTTTCAAGTAGGAATCTGTGTGGGTGGGTTTCCTGTAGACAGAATGCCCCAATGAGCCATCAGGTCTCCTCTCAAACAGAACGTCTAAGAATGGTAGCTTGCCATTTTTCTCCACTTCCATGGTGAATTTGATGGCGGGATGTCTGGAATTGATGTGGTGTAGGAAAAGGTTCAGAGCTGGGAGGCCATGTGGCCAAATGACGAAAGTGTCATCCACATATCTCTTCCACAGGGAAGGTCTGAGGGTGGAAGTCTGGATGGCGTCTGATTCAAATTTCTCCAAGAAAATATTGGCTATCACTGGTGACAAGGGGGAACCCATGGGGGTACCCTCATTTTGTTTGTAGAAGGAGCCATTCCAAGTAAAGTAGGTATTGTTGAGGCAGTGCCTAACCAGTGCAGGTGTGTCGGGGTCTAGTCCATGTTGGACCAAATTTTCAATTATTTCAATGGTATCAGGTACTGGGACCTTGGTGAACAAAGAGACCACATCGAAGCTGACAAGGATATCGTCAGGGGACAGTACAACGTCTTTGACCATAGAGACCAATTGGGCTGAGTTAAGTACTGCTGAGGTGGTCTTGCCAGTGAAAGGCAGCAAGGTATCTGACAGAAAACGGGCTAGTCTATAGGTAGGGGAGTTGATCGTGGATACGATGGGTCGTAGTGGGGTGCCTTCTTTATGAATCTTGGGAAGACCATAGAATCTAGGGGGTCTTGCAGCAGAAGGTTTTAGGGAGGGACGTTTAGTTGGGTCGATTAGGGAGGTCGAACTTGTGATGATCTTGTTGGTTTTTATCGCTAGGCTATTAGTAGGGTCATTTTTTTATTTTTGAGTAACTTCCATCGTTGAGCAGATTCTGGATTTTGTTGTTGTATGAATCTTTATCCATAATAACAGTTGCGTTTCCTTTATCGGCTGAGAGGATGACTATATCACTTCTGTTTTTTAAATTCGCGAGTTCAGAGCGTTCATTTTTGCTGATGTTACTAATGTGTTTCTTAGCATTCTTAAGAATAGTGGCTATTTCAGCTCTCGCAACGTCTGCTTGGATGTGTCCTACGCCTTTGAGGGCTACATCGACCTGAGAGATGATATCATCTATTGGTATGTGTTTTGGGGTGACAGCAAAATTTAGTCCCCTAGCCAGTACTGTTTTCAGATTGTCCGAAATCGGAGTGCTACTCTGATTAATGACGATTTTGTTAACATCTAGTTTTGTTATATGTGGAACTGGGTTCTTCTTTGATAGGTGGTTGAATTTAGAAATCAGGTTAGCTTTACATTTGACTGACAGTGACTCAGCAGAAGAAGCAGTCATGTTGTCTACGTGATTCCAATCAGAAGGTGACATTTTTTGTGTTAACATTAAATGAGCTTGTAGGAGAGTCCTGTCTAAAGTATCGAGTTCAAATCGGAGTAGCCTTATTCTCTCTGAGATTAAAGATAGGCTGGCCTTAAGCAGAATCTGTTTAGAATTCGGAGAAGATACAGCAGCAGAAGAGAGTGTGAAAGCGATGGGTATTACCTTGTGATCGCGGCATCTTTTGAGGAAGGTCAGCGTCTCGATGAGCTGTGACTTCTTGTCCCGTTGTCTGTTAAAAGCTCTAACAGATAGGTGAAAGCCCTCCCCGTAGAGGTTATCAATTCTAGATTTAAAGCTTTCGTGACTGCAAGGATCCATACTCTTTGGTTCTATTCGGTAAAGTCACGTAGGTAAATAATAAAACAACAATAATCACGACGTTTCGGCCACAACAGAAGCGGCCTTCATCAGGTGAAGGGACGAGCCTGTCTGGAGGACAGCGCTGGAGTGGAAGAAGCCACGCCTAGATCGCGACATTTAAGCTGTGTGAGAGGAAGAAGAAGAAGACCACGGGCTTTGACAAAAGAATTAGCATATAAATTAGCATTGAAATGGCTCATTGAAATAGCCAAGTCAAAGTATACACATCCGCAGAGGTGCCCCCCGACAAAGGAAATTAGCATAGGATTTAGCATTTAAATAGTTTAGTGATTAGCTAGTAACTGGTCACAGAAATAGCTATGTTAAAGTCAGAGCATATACATTCACCGAGGCACCCAGCACTCATCAAACAGGAGAATCCAGCGAAACACAACCACGCCCAGACATCGGACCTGTGTGCGAGCAGAGAGGTGGTGTACGTGCCGGTGGACTTGCAGTTTGGCGAGGGGAGGGGGGAAAGGGGGGATTTTACCCATTGATGGTGTGAAAATGGGAATTTATAAGAGCTGCGAAAGTTTGGGGTACCACTACTCGAAAAATATACTGTACCATTGAAATTAATTTAATGTTTAGTTCGATTTAGAACATCTTTCCAATGGTTGCTTAATTTGAAACCATCCTCTCGGTTGAAATTGTGTCTGTGTTTGTAGACCTGAATTGCTTCATGAACAAATCTCTGATAAAAGCCCGTGGGTTTGCAAAGAACCTTGGTATCGGAAAAAATTATATAGTGATCTCCCACAGCATTGTAACAGTGATCAGCTACGGCAGAAGAATTCGTTTTGCCGTGTTTCAAATCTGATTTGTGCTCGCGAATTCGGTCAGAGACATGTCGCTTTGTCTCACCGATGTAGCAATAACCGCAGGTGCAACTCAATTTGTAGATGATATCATCTCTCAGGTCGATGTAGCCCTCAAAGGCGTAGGACACATCCAAGCAGACGTTGCGAGAGCTGAAATAGCCACTATTCTTAAGAATGCTAAGAAACCCATTAGTAACATCAGCAAAAATGAACGCTCTGAACTCGCGAATTTAAAAAACAGAAGTGATATAGTCATCCTCTCAGCCGATAAAGGAAACGCTACTGTTATTATGGATAAAGATTCATACAACAACAAAATCCAGAATCTGCTCAACGATGGAAGTTACTCAAAAATAAAAAATGACCCTACTAATAGCCTAGCGATAAAAACCAACAAGATCATCACAAGTTCGACCTCCCTAATCGACCCAACTAAACGTCCCTCCCTAAAACCTTCTGCTGCAAGACCCCCTAGATTCTATGGTCTTCCCAAGATTCATAAAGAAGGCACCCCACTACGACCCATCGTATCCACGATCAACTCCCCTACCTATAGACTAGCCCGTTTTCTGTCAGATACCTTGCTGCCTTTCACTGGCAAGACCACCTCAGCAGTACTTAACTCAGCCCAATTGGTCTCTATGGTCAAAGACGTTGTACTGTCCCCTGACGATATCCTTGTCAGCTTCGATGTGGTCTCTTTGTTCACCAAGGTCCCAGTACCTGATACCATTGAAATAATTGAAAATTTGGTCCAACATGGACTAGACCCCGACACACCTGCACTGGTTAGGCACTGCCTCAACAATACCTACTTTACTTGGAATGGCTCCTTCTACAAACAAAATGAGGGTACCCCCATGGGTTCCCCCTTGTCACCAGTGATAGCCAATATTTTCTTGGAGAAATTTGAATCAGACGCCATCCAGACTTCCACCCTCAGACCTTCCCTGTGGAAGAGATATGTGGATGACACTTTCGTCATTTGGCCACATGGCCTCCCAGCTCTGAACCTTTTCCTACACCACATCAATTCCAGACATCCCGCCATCAAATTCACCATGGAAGTGGAGAAAGATGGCAAGCTACCATTCTTAGACGTTCTGTTTGAGAGGAGACCTGATGGCTCATTGGGGCATTCTGTCTACAGGAAACCCACCCACACAGATTCCTACTTGAAACCTGATTCCCACCACCACCCAGCCCAAAAGAATTCTCTCATCAAAACTTTATACCATAGGGCTCATTGCATTTCGGACCAACACCACCTGACCAGTGAATTAAAACATGTACACCTGGCCCTCAAAAGGAATGGTTACTCTGACCGTACCATCCGCCAAGCTGTCGCTCCTTCCATACAGAAACAACCACTTGATACTCCGGTCAAAACCATCACACTTCCATATATAGCAGGCGTTACTAAAAAGATTTCCAAAATTCTAAACAAACACAAGATCCAGGTCCGGTTCAATACAGTACACAAAATTCGTGATCTGATCCCATCCGTGAAGGATGTCATTCCTGATTTACAGTACCCCGGGGTTTACAAATTGAGTTGTACCTGCGGTTATTGCTACATCGGTGAGACAAAGCGACATGTCTCTGACCGAATTCGCGAGCACAAATCAGATTTGAAACACGGCAAAACGAATTCTTCTGCCGTAGCTGATCACTGTTACAATGCTGTGGGGGATCACGATATAATTTTTTCCGATACCAAGGTTCTTTGCAAACCCACGGGCTTTTATCAGAGATTTGTTCATGAAGCAATTCAGATCTACAAACACAGACACAATTTCAACCGAGAGGATGGTTTCAAATTAAGCAACCATTGGAAAGATGTTCTAAATCGAACTAAACATTAAATTAATTTCAATGGTACAGTATATTTTTCGAGTAGTGGTACCCCAAACTTTCGCAGCTCTTATAAATTCCCATTTTCACACCATCAATGGGTAAAATCCCCCTCCCCCCTTTCCCCCCTCCCCTCGCCAAACTGCAAGTCCACCGGCACGTACACCACCTCTCTGCTCGCACACAGGTCCGATGTCTGGGCGTGGTTGTGTTTCGCTGGATTCTCCTGTTTGATGAGTGCTGGGTGCCTCGGTGAATGTATATGCTCTGACTTTAACATAGCTATTTCTGTGACCAGTTACTAGCTAATCACTAAACTATTTAAATGCTAAATCCTATGCTAATTTCCTTTGTCGGGGGGCACCTCTGCGGATGTGTATACTTTGACTTGGCTATTTCAATGAGCCATTTCAATGCTAATTTATATGCTAATTCTTTTGTCAAAGCCCGTGGTCTTCTTCTTCTTCCTCTCACACAGCTTAAATGTCGCGATCTAGGCGTGGCTTCTTCCACTCCAGCGCTGTCCTCCAGACAGGCTCGTCCCTTCACCTGATGAAGGCCGCTTCTGTTGTGGCCGAAACGTCGTGATTATTGTTGTTTTATTATTTACCTACGTGACTTTACCGAATAGAACCAAAGAGTATTGATTTAGATTCATTTTTCATTGCTCCCTTCCTTGGGTGTGTGAGCTCAGCAACAACGTGGACATTATTGTGTATACACTGTGTGTGTGTGTACACTGTGTGTGTGTGCACTGTGTGTATGTACACTGTGTGTGTACACTATGTGTATACACTGTGTGTGTGTGTACACTGTGTGTACACTGTGTATACACTGCGTGTGTGTACACTGTGCGTGTACACTTGTGTGTGTACACTATGTGTACACTGTGTGTGTCACTGTGTGTCGCTGTGTGTCACTGTGTCACTGTGTGTGTCACTGTGCCTGGCACAAGAGTCGTGGTGACGTCACCGCCACTTAGTGGCAAATGGCGGTTGTTGTTGTGTCACTGTGTATACTATGTGTGTCACTGTGTGTGTCAGTGTCAGTGTGTGTACACTGTGTATACACTGTGTCACTGTGTGTCACTGTGTGTCGCTGTGTCACTGGGTGTGTGTACACTGTGTGTATATATATACATTGTGTGTGTACACTGTGTGTATATATACACTGTGTACCCTGTGTGTGTGTACACTGTGTATATACTGTATGTACACTGTGTGTACACTGTGTACTGTTTGTGTACACTGTGTATACACTGTGTGTGTACACTGTGTATAAACTGTGTGTGTACACTGTGTGTGTGTACACTGTGTGTGTACAATGTGTGTGTACATTGTGTGTGTACACTGTGTATATAGACTGTGTGTATACACTGTGTGTATACTGTGTGTGTACAATGTGTGTACACTCTGTGTGTACACAATGTGTGTGTGTACACTGTTTGTGTACAGTGTGTACACTGTGTGTACAGTGTGCGTACACTGTATGTACACTGTGTGTGCATTGTGTGTACATTGTGTGTGTGTACATTGTGTGTATACACTGTGTGTGTACACTGTGTGTATACACTGTGTGTGTGTACACTGTTTGTGTCCGCATTGAACCGAACCCCCGGCAAGGCCATCTACTTAATGACGAGAGACAATTCACACGAAATGTCCTTTTCAATGAAGTCTTCCAGATGTGAATTGATACAAGCTTTTAATGAAGAAATAAAATCATCTAATTCAAAACACAACAAAATTCAAAGATGTTTCATTTTAAAACTTCAAAAACGAAGCATGGGGTACTTGCGTGAATGCGTCCTTCATGTGCAAATGTTGTGACTTTCCTGGCCTGAAGGCCGTCAATGTGTTGGACCCTTATTGGTGCACAGCGTCTCAACAACAGCAGTGGGGTTTGCTTCAACCGATAGGTACGAACATCCAGACGTCAATCAGCAAAACACATTTCTAGTCCTAGTTAGACAAAATCTACGTCAACACGTAAGACAAAACTACAATTCGTGTTGTAGAGAATGTACCTCCTCCTATACGTGTAACTTTTAAGTGGTATGCCTTGTAACTGATGAATGATCCGAGGGTGCTACCTATTTCAAAGACAATGCGTTGCTCCAGATGCTTCGTGGAACACAAAAACACCATTTGACCTGTATCACAAGAACAATGGGTCTCACCTGAGTTCTCTGTACAGGTTACTTTCAAACACACACGCACACTTTGTCCTAACATCACTTATTCAATGTTTGACCCTTATAGATCAAATGTTACAAATATGCACAAAATCAGACACGTATACATTCTAAATTATTGACAGGCATATTAACAAAATTGGGATTACTACAGTGAAATATACTGCATCACGTTACATCGTATTAACAAGAAGCTTTTAAAAAAAAGCTGCACTGTCTGCTTCACAGTGTATGTAAAACATACTGTTGTGTCATTCAAAACGAGTAGGCCATTGCATTCTGGCGTGTGAGTGAAAATTTAGCAAATTCTAAACATTACCTACACACTACACAACTGAGATGACGCATCAATCATCGCCCACTATTGACAGGCTCTTGTCCACATGCAGGCCAGTGCAGGGCCACCACCTTGTGCCACACAGGGGCAGCTGCTACTTGGGGATGCTCGAGCGTTTGAGATACAAAGCTCCGAGTTGCTGAGGCGATTAAGCAAGCACCATGTAAAAGCAATTATTATGATAACATAGTGAATGCTTGGGGGCTTATTGTCTCTCGCTCCTGGTTAAAGATCTACCCAACCCACGGGCCCACAAAGTGTTCAACTTTGCATTCTTGTCACTAAAGGCCTGTGACAAAGGTGCATCTATTGGGGCAACATCGTCTCTGGCTTACACATCTACCGGGTCTCCACTTGACTTTGTATTGTCTAGGAGCAAGTCCACCCACACCTCCACTTCCACAAACTGCTGGGAGTTGCCTCACTCTGACTCACAGTCAGAATTCTCCTGCTTCACGATGTGAAGGTCCCATTTTGGAGTTGAATCTTCATCTTCACATTTTACCTTCACTTCTTCGCTCATCACTTCTTCACATTTCACCTTCACCTCTTCATATTTCAGCTTCACCTCTTCATATTTCACCTTTATACCTTAAAAGTGTCTAAGCTGGGATTTTCGTCCGGTTCTTGTTTCATGAGGGATGGGCTCATTGCGGCACTTTGACTTTCACAAGCTGATTTCAGGCTCCACTCCTTGTGGATCTTATGATGCTTCTGTGTTCTCTGGTGTACTTGAAGATTTGATGAATGTGCAAATGCCTTCCCGCACACACTGCACTTGAAGGGTTTCTCTCCTGTGTGTTCTCTGGTGTTTTACAAGAGCAGATGACTGTGCAAACGCCTTCACGCACACACTGCACTTCACGGGTTTCTCTTCCGTGTGTGTTCTCTGGTGTACTTTAAGATGTGGTGACTGTGCAAACGCTTTCCCGCACAGAGTGCACTTGAAGGGTTTCTCTCCCGTGTGTGTTCTCTGGTGTATTACAAGATTACATGAATCTGAAAATGTCTTCCCACACACACTGCACTTGAAGGGTTTCTCTCCCGTGTGTGTTCTCTGGTGTTTTTTAAGAGATGACCGTGAAAATGCCTTCCCACACACACTGCACTGGAAGGGTTTCTCTCCCGTGTGTGTTCTCTGGTGTAATACGAGATTATATGACTGTGTAAACGCCATCCCACACACACTGCACCTGAAGGGTTTCTCTCCCGTGTGTGTTCTCTGGTGTACTTTAAGATGTGGTGACTGTGAAAACGCCTTCCCGCACAGGGTGCAATTGAAGGGTTTCTCTCCCGTGTGTGTTCTCTCGTGTAATTGAAGATTTGATGACCGTGCAAACATCATCCCGCACAAAATGCACCTGAAGGGTTTCTCTCCTGTGTGTGTTCTCTGGTGTTTTTTAAGAATAGATGACAGTGAAAATGCCTTCCCACATACAGTGCACTTGAATGGTTTCTCTCCTGTGTGTGTTCTCTGGTGTTTTTTAAGAACAGTTGACTGTGAAAATGCCTTCCCACACACACTGCACTTGAAGGGTTTCTCTCCCGTGTGTGTACTCTGGTGTCTTTGCAGACTTGATGACTGTGCAAACGCCTTCCCACACACACTGCACCTGAAGGGTTTCACTCCCGTGTGTGTTCTCTGGTGTCTTTGCAGATTTGATGAATGTGCAAATGCCTTCCCACACGCAGTGCACTTGAAGGGTTTCTCTCCTGTGTGTGTTCTCTGGTGTTTTTTAACAGCAGATGACCGTGAAAATGCCTTCCCACACACACTGCACTTGAAGGGTTTCTCTCCTGTGTGAGTTCTCTGGTGCCGTGTCAAATTTCCAGTCCCATCCGTGCTGTATGCACGCTGGTCGCATTGTTGACTTGTCATACCGAGCTGCGCTGACTGCATTTGCTCCATCAGACCAATTCTGCAGAGGAAGCGTCAGCTGCAGACAGAAAAAAATAATATCCACACCATCTACACGTCAGTATCGAGGCACAGAGGAATGCATATATAGTCACATGTGACTTACACGTCTATATACATATATTCAGGATGTAGTAAAAACGTTTCCCAAATTTATCACACGGGCTGTTATGGCACACAATGAGAGGGTAAATGGTCGTAAACATGCCTGGAAGCCCTCCTATCTTCAAAATGAATGTTCACCAAAAACTCCGAGCACACAATTTCAGCTGTCTGGCTACAAAAGGAATATGTATGAGAGCTAAATTCAGCTGACATAGCAAAGGGTGTTGAAAACAATACTATTTGTGTTAGGCAGAAATGCATAAATCAACGTTCAATCGCAACTTAGAGGTGTGAATCCAGGCTCAGATGTCCTTGAATGCTGGGATGAACAGTTCCGACTTCAGCTGCATGTGTGTGCTGTGTTAACTTCCTGTTTCCATTCATATAAAGAGTTCCAGAGGAAAACAAAAGTAAACTATTGTTACGCTATAACCTCCGTGTTCAACAGAGTTAATAGACGTTACTGCAAACACAAACTGTACACTGTCACTGGGTAAACAGGCGGTGGCGTGTCTAGAATCACGCCTGGCCACCTTCATCTGCTTGGCATGAATGCTTCCTCACTCCACCAAGTAATTGAGGATCAACGAACATAGCCGAGGCTAACTGGAGTTTGCGTGTCTCTCTCCGTGGTGAGATGTTAACTACCTCACCTGGTATACAGGAAGTCGTGGGTTCGATCCCGACCCTGACGCCTGCTGTATATTTGGAGTTTGTGTGTCACTCCGTTTAGCGTCTTTGACCAATAGACATTGACACACGTATTCTTGTTGATTTCGGTAAAGTTACGTAGACAGAAAATAACAATAACAGATAATACAATTGAATTAAATAAAGACCACTTGTGTTGCGATCAAAACGCGCGGTTTTTTTGCTTTATTTACTATTTTTTATTTTTATTACGTTATTTAATTTTCTATCTACGTGACTTTACCGAAAGAACCAAGAATATAAATTCCTGCAGTCACCAAAGTTTTAAGTCAAAACATTCACACACGTTGACAAAGCCTCACCTTGTGTTGTTGTGGGCAGGTCGCGTCTGATTACAAGAGCGGTATAGCAGCTCAAGCGGGCTTGGCCTGCTAACAAAAGAAAATAAAAACTGCGTGAATATTTACAATAAAACAAAGTTACAAAGTGGCGAGCCGGGTGAAGACAAATTAAACTTAAGCGAGATAATTAAAGTGAACGCAATCAGGCGAGGGCAGGAGGCAAGGCCCCGCGTGGCTAGGCCCCGCGTTGTAAAGTTCCAACCTGGACATCGATTCCCATGCTCGCTGCTACTCAACTGACATCCCTACGAGAGAGCGAGGCTCTACCTTGGTAAACAACAACAACCACCACCACCACAACCACCACCACAACAACCACAATCGCAATGAGAATTTCTCACCTCGGATTTCAGTGCAGGAAGCGATAGCTTCCTGTGACCTCGTGACGCCACGCGGCAGCAGGTGACATGACGTCACTTCCGGAGTACGAGACACGCTCCTCCCACAATGAGCTGCTCCGGAAACAAATTAGAGTATGATTAAATTATGTTAATGTACCATTCGATATATTGTAGGTGCTGAACCCGTCGCAATAAATTCGCGACTGCTTCAAAGAATTACATTATGTTAATGAGCCGCCAGTCACTGGGCGTAGCTTTGCCCAAATAAGGATTGCCACTGGACCAATAACGGCAGTGACCCAAGCGGAGGTGACGTCACGTTCAAGAGCGTGGTGGACGGGGGAATACCTTGGTGACATGACGTCACTAGCGAAGTACACCTCC
Source organism: Petromyzon marinus (assembly GCF_048934315.1). Classification (NCBI taxonomy): domain Eukaryota; kingdom Metazoa; phylum Chordata; class Hyperoartia; order Petromyzontiformes; family Petromyzontidae; genus Petromyzon; species Petromyzon marinus. The sequence continues at coordinate 299,803 of NW_027422678.1, forward strand.
CGCTGGCGTTTCACGCCGATGAAGTAATGCAGGGTGGTGACGTCACAGAGCGGGATTGGAGTTTAAGTTGATTTAGATTCATTTTCCATTGCTCCCTCCCTTGGGTGCGTGAGCTCAGCAACAACAACGTGGACATTATTGTGTATACTCTGTGTGTGTGTACACTGTGTGTGTACACTGTGTGTATACACTGTGTCTGTGTATACTGTGTGTGTGTGTGTACTGTGTGTGTGTACACTGTGTGTGTGTACACCGTGTGTGTGTACACTGTGTGTGTGTGTACACTGTGTATACACTGTGTGTGTACACTGTGTGTGTGTGTACACTGTGTGTGTGTGTACACTGTGTGTGTACACTGTGTGTGTGTGTGTGTACACTGTGTGTGTGTACACTGTGTGTGTGTACAGTGTGTGTGTGTACACTTCTAGATTTAAAGCTTTCGTGACTGCAAGGATCCATACTCTTTGGTTCTATTGGGTAAAGTCACGTAGGTCAAAGACGTACTGTCCCCTGACGATATCCTTGTCATCTTCGATGTGGTCTCTTTGTTCACCAAGGTCCCAGTACCTGATACCATTGAAATAATTGAAAATTTGGTCCAACATGGACTAGACCCCGACACACCTGCACTGGTTAGGCACTGCCTCAACAATACCTACTTTACTTGGAATGGCTCCTTCTACAAACAAAATGAGGGTACCCCCATGGGATCCCCCTTATCACCAGTGATAGCCAATATTTTCATGGAGAAATTTGAATCAGACACCATCCAGACTTCCACCCTCAGACCTTCCCTGTGGAAGAGATATGTGGATGACACTTTCGTGATTTGGCCACATGGCCTCCCAGCTCTGAACCTTTTCCTACACTACATCAATTCCAAACATCCCGCCATCAAATTCACCATGGAAGTGGAGAAAGATGGCAAGCTACCATTCTTAGATGTTCTGTTTGAGAGGAGACCTGATGGCTCATTGGGGCATTCTGTCTACAGGAAACCCACCCACACAGATTCCTACGTGAAACCTGATTCCCACCACCACCCAACCCAAAAGAATTATCTCATCAAAACTTTATACCATAGGGCTCATTGCATTTCGGACCAACACCACCTGACCAGTGAATTAAAACATGTACAACTGGTCCTCAAAAGGAATGGTTACTCTGACCGTACCATCCGCAAAGCTGTTTCTCCCTCCATACAGAAACAACCACTTGATACTCCGGTCAAAACCATCACACTACCATATATAGCAGGCATTACTAAAAAGATTTCCAAAATTCTAAACAAACACAAGATCCAGGTCCGGTTCAATAGAGTACACAAAATTCGTGATCTGATCCCATCCGCGAAGGATGTCATTCCTGACTTACAGTACCCCGGGGTGTACAAATTGAGTTGTACCTGCGGTGATTGCTATATCGGGGAGACAAATTGACATGTCTCTGACCGAATTCGCGACCACAAATCAGATTTGAAACACGGCAAAACGAATTCTTTTCTGCCGTGGCTGATTACTGTTACAACGCTGTGGGGGATCACGATATAATTTTCTCCGATACCAAGGTTCTTTGCAAACCCACGGGCTTTTATCAGAGATTTGTTCATGAGGCAATTCAGATCTACAAACACGGACACAATTTCAACCGAGAGGATGGTTTCAAATTAAGCAACCATTGGAAAGATGTTCTAAATCGAACTAAACATTAAACTAATTTCAATGGTACAGTATATTTTTCAAGTAGTGGTACCCCAAACTTTCGCAGCTCTTATAAATTCCCTTTTCACACCATCAATAGGTAAACTCTCCTCCCCCCCCCCCCCCCCCGCGCCAAACGGCAAGTCCACCGGCACGTACAACACCTCTTTTCTAATATCGGCCAATCAAATGCTAATTTTTATGCTAATTTCTTTGTCAGGACACCTTGTTTGCTCACACACAGTTTAAAGGTACGCGGTCTGAGCGTGGTTGTATTTCGCTAAATTCTCCTGTTTGATTTGTACTAAGTGCGTCGGTGAATGTATATGCTCTGACTTTAACATACCTATTTCTGTGACCAATTACAAGCTAATCACTCAGCTATTTCAATGCTAAATTCTATGCTAATTCCTTTGTCAAGGGGTGCCTCTGCGGATGTGTATACTTTAACTTAGCTATTTCAATGAGCCATTTCAATGCTAAATTCTATGCTAATTCCTTTGTCAAGGCGCTTTGTTTCTTCTCACACAGCTTAAAGGTCGTGATCTGTGCGTGGCTTTTTCCACTCCAGCGCTGTCCTCTAGACAGTCTCATCCCTTCACCTGATGAAGGCCGCTTGTGTTGTGGCCAAAACATCGTGATTTTTGTTATTTTATTTTTTACCTACGTAACTTTACCCAATAGAACCAAAGAGTATGGATCCTAGCAGTCACGAAAGCTTTAAATCTAGAATAGAAATGTAATGCAATACAACAGAGACAGCCAACATAAGAGTCAACACCCCACCTGGTTGATAACGTTCTTCCAAAGATTGCTCAATTTGAAAGAGAGACAAAACACAGACACGGAGACACATAGACAGAGAGAGATAACAGAGAGACACACAGAGAGAGATACACACATACAGTGAGGGAAAAAGTATTTGATCCCCTGCTGATTTTGTACGTTTGCCCACTGACAAAGAAATGATCAGTCTATAATTTTAATGGAAGGTTTATTTGAACAGTGAGAGACAGAATAACAACAAAAAAATCCAGATAAACGCATGTCAAAAATGTTATAAATTTATTTGCATTTTAATGAGGGAAAAAAGTATTTGACCCCTCTGCAAAACATGACTTAGTACTTGGTGGCAAAACCCTTGTTGGCAATCACAGAGGTCAGACGTTTCTTGTAGTTGGCCACCAGGTTTGCACACATCTCAGGAGGGATTTTGTCCCACTCCTCTTTGCAGATCTTCTCCAAGTCATTAAGGTTTCGAGGCTGACGTTTCGCAACTCGAACCTTCAGCTCCCTCCAGATTTCCTATGGGATTAAGGTCTGGAGACTGGCTAGGCCACCCCAGGACCTTAATGTGCTTCTTCTTGAGCCACTCCTGTTGCCTTGGCCGTGTGTTTTGGGACATTGTCATGCTGGAATACCCATCCACCATCTATTTTAAATGCCCTGGCTGAGGGAAGGAGGTTCTCACCCAAAATTTGACGGTGCATGGCCCCGTCCATCGTCCCTTTGATGCGGTGAAGTTGTCCTGTCCCCTTAGCAGAAAAACACCCCCAAAGCATAATGTTTCCACCTCCATGTTTGACGGTGGGCATGGTGTTCTTGGGGTCATAGGCAGCATTCCTCCTCCTCCAAACACGGCGAGTTGAGTTGATGCCAAAGAGCTCCATTTTGGTCTAATCCGACCAAAACACTTTCACCCAGTTGTCCTCTGAATCATTGAAATGTTCATTGGCAAACTTCAGACGGGCATGTATATGTGCTTTCTTGAGCAGGGGAACCTTGCATGCGCTGCAGGATTTCAGTCCTTCACGGTGAAGTGTTATCAATTGTTTTCTTGGTGACTATGGTCCCAGCTGCCTTGAGATCATTGACAAGATCCTCCCGTTTAGTTCTGGGCTGATTCCTCACCGTTCTCATGATCATTGCAACTCCACGAGGTGAGATCTTGCATGGAGCCCCAGGCCGAAGGAGATTGACAGTTTTTTTGCGTTTCTTCCATTTGCGAATAATCGCACCAACTGTTGTCACCTTCTCACCAAGCTGCTTGGCAATGGTCTTGTAGCCCATTCCAGCCTTGTGTAGGTCTACAATCTTGTCCCTGACATCCTTGGAGAGCTCTTTGGTCTTGGCCATGGTGGAGAGTTTGGGATCTGATTGATTGATTGCTTCTGTGGACAGGTGTCTTTTATACAGGTAACAAGCTGAGATTAGGAGCACACCCTTTAAGATTATGCTCCTAATCTCAGCTCGTTACCTGTATAAAAGACACCTGGGAGCCAGACATCTTTCCGATTGAGAGGGGGTCAAATACTTATTTCCCTCATTAAAATGCAAATCAATTTATAAAATTTTTGACATGCGTTTATCTGGATTTTCTTGTTGTTATTCTGTCTCTCACTGTTCAAATAAACCTACCATTAAAATTATAGACTGATCATTTCCTTGTCAGTGGGCAAACGTACAAAATCAGCAGGGGATCAAATACTTTTTTCCCTCACTGTAGGCACAGAGAAACAACGCCTCTGTGTCGAGGCCTTAAATAGAGAGAGGGGGGCAGAGAGAGAGGGGAGGGGGCGTAGAGAAATCCGCGAGTTAATGCAAGGCCGTAGCCATGGAGTCAACATTGGGGTGGGACCAAATCTACCAGGGGCTCTGGGGTCCCCACCCCCCAGGAAAAAAAAATCTAAATTTGAAAACTAATTTCCTGACATTTCCTAAAATATTGAAAAATTTCACTAACACATGGGATGGAATTTTTGTTTTATTTGATACAATAATGTATAATATTGTATTGTATTACATTGCTCTGTTGTTTATTTTTTTTACTTTTCTTGTTTCATAGTATGTAATGGCAGAGATTAGGGATTCATAAAGTACAACGCAATCATACAAACACAAATCTACGCATTGTTATATGAAGACAAGTCCGGATTTTGTGGCCAAGGTTTAGCGAAACTGTTGTTTTTATTAACATAGCATAGCAATTATTATTTAAAAAAATATTTTTATAGCAATATATTGGGGGGGACATTTTGAGCATGTTTGATTATTGGGGGGGGGGATATGTCCCCCACCAATATATATTATAATTATTATAACATATTATAATTATTATATATTTTAATTACGGCCTTGTGTCAATGAGAGATTTGGAACTTTGGTGACTGCAGGAAATAATAATAACACGAGGACACGCAGAGAGAGAGAAAGCACACTTATATTCTTGGTTCTGTCGGTAAAGTCACCACCACGTAGAAGGGAAGTGACGTCATGCTACTTCCTGCTGTCGCGAGGTAACAGGAAGCTGCCGTGTGCGCGCTTGCACTGAAATCCGAGGTGAGAAATTCTCATCGTTGTGGTGGTGGTGGTCGTGGTGGTGGTTGTTGTTGTTTACCAAGGTAGAGCCTCTCTCTCTCTCGTAGGGATGTCAGTTGAGTAGCAGCGAGCATGGGAATCGATGTCCAGGTTGGAACTTTACAACGCGGGGCCTAGCCACGCGGGGCCTTGCCTCCTGCCCTCGCCTGATTGCGTTTACTTTAATTATCTCGCTTAAGTTTAATTTGGCTTCACCCGGCTCGCCACTTTGTAACTTTGTTTTATTGTAAATATTCACGCAGTTTTTATTTTTTTCACCAGGCCAAGCCCGCTTGAGCTGCTATACCGCTCTTGTTATCAGAAGCGACCTGCCCACAACAACACAAGGTGAGGCTTTGTCAACGTGTGTGAATGTTTTGACTTAAAACTTTGGTGACTGCAGGAATTAATATTCTTGGTTCTTTCGGTAAAGTCACGTAGATAGAAAATAAAATGAAAATATATATTTTTTTAAATGAAGCAAAAAACCCACGACGTTTCGATCGCAACACAAGTGGTCTTTATCTTATTGAATTTAATCTGTTATTTTTATTTTCTATCTACGTGACTTTACTGAAAGAACCAACAATACATGCGTCAATGTATCTATCGGTCAAAGACGCTAAGCGCGTGCCGCTGTTGACTCTGAATGTGTGGATGGGAACACCTTCACCACGGGGAGAGAGAGACAGAGACACGGATAGCCTCGGCTATGTTGATGATCCTCGATTCATTATTTGGTGGAGTGAGGAAGAATTAATGCTGAGCAGATGAAGGTGGCCAGGCATGGTGCTGGTCACACCACCACCTGTTTACTCATGGCAGTGTGTGACAGTGTCAAGTTTGTGTTTGCAGTAAAGTCTATTAACTAGGTTGAACACGGAGGTTATATCAAAGCAATAGTTTATTTTTGTTTTCCTCTGGAACTCTTTGTAAGAATGGAAACAGGATGTGAACACAGCACACACATTCAGCTGAAGTCAGAACTGTTCATCCCCAGCATTCAAGAACATCTGAGCCTGGACTCACACCTGAGTTGCGATTGAACATTAATTCATGCATTTCTGCAAAACACAAATAGTATTGTTTTCAAAACCCTTTGCTATGTCAGCTGAATTTAGTTTTCATAAATATTCATTTTGTAGTCAGACAGCCGAAATTGTGCTTAGAGTTTTGGGTTAACATTCATCTTGAAGATATGAAGGCTTCCAGGCATATTAATGACATTTTCCCTCTCATTGTGTGCCATAGCAGCCCGTGGAGAGAAACCCTTCAGGTGCACTCTGTACGTGAAGGCGTTTGCACAGTCACCACATCTTAAAGTACACCAGAGAACACACACGGGAGATAAACCCTTCAAGTTGCAGTGTGTGCGTGAAGGCATTTGCACGTTCATCAAATCTGATGAATTTGGGAAACTTTTTCACTACATCATGAATATATTAATAAGTATAGACGTGTAAGTCACGTGTGCATTCCTCTGTGCCTGACGTGTAGATGGTGTGGATATTCTTTTTTTCTGTCTGCAGCTGACGCTTCCTCTGCAGAATTGGTCTGATGGAGCAAAGGCACTCAGCGCAGCTCGAAATGACAAGTCAACAATGCGACCAGCGTGCATACAGCACGGACATGACTGGAAATTTGACACGGCACCAGAGAACTTACACGGGAGAGAAACCCTTCAAATGTACTGTGTGTAACAAGGCATTTGCATGGCCATCAGTTTTTCAGAACCACCAGAGAACACACACGGGAGAGAAACCCTTCATGTGCACGATGTGCGGGATGGCGTTTACACAGTCATGTAATCTTGTAACACACCAGAGAACACACACGGGAGAGAAACCCTTCAAGTGCAGTGTGTGTGGGAAGGCATTTTCATGGTCATCTGCTCTTAAAAAGCACCAGAGAACACACACAGGAGAGAAACCCTTCAAGTGCAGTGTGTGCGTGAAGGCATTTGCACAGTCATCTGATCTTGTAAAACACCAGAGAACACACACGGGAGAGAAACCCTTCAGGTGCACGATGTGCCGGATGGCGTTTGCACAGTCATGTAATCTTGTAACACACCAGAGAACACACACAGGAGAGAAACCCTTCAATTGCACTGTGTGTGGGAAGACATTTTCATATTCATTTGCTCTTAAAACACACCAGAGAACACACATGGGAGAGAAACCCTTCAAGTGCAGTGTGTGTGGGAAGACATTTTCAGATTTATCTACTCTTAAAAAACACCAGAGAACACACACAAGAGAGAAACCCTTCAAGTGCAGTGTGTGCGTGAAGGCATTTGCACAGTCATCTGATCTTGTAAAACACCAGAGAACACACACGGGAGAGAAACCCTTCAGGTGCAGTGTGTGTCGGAAGACATTTTCAGGTTCATTTGCTCTTAAAACACACCAGAGAACACACACAGGAGAGAAACCCTTCAAGTGCAGTGTGTGTGGAAAGGCATTTTCAGATTCATCTCATCTTCAAAGACACCAGAGAACACGCACGGGAGAGAAACCCTTCAAGTGCAGTGTGTGTGGGAAGACATTTTCAGATTCATTTGCTCTTAAAACACACCAGCGAACACACACAGGAGAGAAACCCTTCAAGTGCAGTGTGTGTGGAAAGGCATTTTCAAATTCATCTGCTCTTAAAACACACCAGAGAACACACACGGGAGAAAAACCCTTCAAGTGCAGTGTGTGTGGGAAGACATTTTCATGGTCATCTTCTCTTAAAAAGCACCAGAGAACACACAAAGGAGAGAAACCCTTCAAGTGCAGTGTGTGCGTGAAGGCATTTGCACAGTCATCTGATCTTGTAAAACACCAGAGAACACACACGGGAGAGAAACCCTTCAGGTGCACGATGTGCGGGATGGCGTTTGCACAGTCATGTAATCTTGTAACACACCAGAGAACACACACGGGAGAGAAACCCTTCAAGTGCACTGTGTGTGGGAAGACATTTTCAGATTCATTTGCTCTTAAAACACACCAGAGAACAAACACGGGAGAGAAACCCTTCAAGTGCAGTGTGTGTGGGAAGGTGTTTGCACATTCATCTACTCTTGTAACACACCAGAGAACACACACAGGAGAGAAACCCTTCAAGTGCAGTGTGTGTGGGATGGCGTTTGCACAGTCACCAACTCTTCATGTACACCAGAGAACACACAAGCATCAGAAGATCCACAAGGAGTGGAGTCTGAAATCAGCTTGTGAAAGTCAAAGTGCCGCAATGAGCCCATTCCTCATGAAACAAGAAACGGAAGAAAATCCCAGCTTGGACACTTTTAAAGGTATCGAGGTGAAATATGAAGAAGTGAAGGTGAAATGTGAAGAAGTGATGGTGAAGAGTCAAGAAGTGAAGGTGAAATGTGAAGAAGTGATGGTGAAGAGCGAAGAAGTGAAGGTAAAATGTGAAGATGAAGATTCAACTCCTATATCGGACCTTCACATCGATGGAGGCAACGTGAAGCAGGAGGAGAATTCTAACTGCAAGGCAGAGCGAGGCAATTCCCAGCAGTTTGTGGAAGTGGAGGTGTGGGTGGACTTCCTCCGAGACAATACAAAGTCAAATGGAGACCCGGTAGATGTGTAAGCTTGAGACGATGTCGCTCCAATAGATGCACCTTTGTCACAGGCCTTTAATGACAAGAATGTGAAGTTGAACACTCAATTCCTAGGTGCAACCTGCAGGGTAAGAGCAGCCAGTCTTTGTGGACCTGTGGGTTGGGTAGATCTCTAACCAGGAGCGAGAGCCAATAAGCTCCCAAGCATTCACAAGGTTCTAATAATTCCATTTATATGGTGCTTGCTTCATCGCCTCTGGCAATTCGGAGTTTTGTATCGTATCTCGTCTCAAACACTCGAAGAGCACCCCCAAGTAGCAGCTGCCCCTGTGTGGCACAAGGTGGTGGCCCTGCACTGGCCTGCATGTGGACAAGAGCCTGTCAGTAGGGGGCGATCACTGACGTGCCATCTCAGTTGTGGAGTTTGTAGGTAATGTTTGGAATTTGCTCAATTTTGACCCAGACGCCAGCATGCAATGGCCTCGTTTTGAATGGCGCAATAGTATGTTGTACATACACTGTTAAGCAGACGGTGTGTATTTTTTCAAATATCGTCTTGTTAAAAACATTTTGTCTATAAGGGTCAAACATTGATTAAGTGATGTTAGGACAAAGTGTGTCTTTTAGAAGTAACCTGTACAGATAACTCGGGTGAGACTCATTCTTCTTGTGATACAGGTCAAAGTGTGTTTTTGTGTTTTCAGGAAGCATCTCCCTCTGGAGCAACTCATTGTCTTGGAAATAGGGAGCACACTTGTATCATTCATCAGTGACAAGGCATACCACTCAAAAGTTACACGTAGAGGAGATACATTCTCTACAACACGAATTATAATTTTGTATTACGTGTTGATGTAGATTTTGTCTAACTAGGTCTAGAAATGCTCTTTGCTGATTAACGTCTGGATGTCCGAAACTATCGGTTGAAGCAGCCCGGCTGCTTTTGAGACGCTGTGCACCAATAAGGGTCCACAGGTGGCTTGCACTGAATCAATAATGCACTCTCAGAAGGCTGTGCTAGTTATAGTTTGTGTAAAACATTCCTTTGTTTCGTGGAGAGATCGATAAATGAAAGATGTTGTGTCTGTTGATCTGCTTCATAGCAAGGAGGTAATTTAAGAGACTACATTTGAAATGCATTTTTGCATTTTTGTCTCCCTAGTGGCGATGTTTACACACCGCACCGGGTACTCGTTTGAGGCTGAGTCGACGTAGGGGAGGCTCAGGACCGGTTCAGAAAATCGTCACTGGCGGTGTTGGCCACGAGCGGGAATGGAACTCGGCTGGTCGGGAGCGCAGCGCTCACCACGTCACTGCCGCTCCCCTTCTGTCAACAAACTTGAACTCTGACCCCTGCTCTCTAACGTCACTGCTCAGCGTGACCCTCATCGGCGTCAAACGCCAGGGGGCGGTGGGCCTTGCTAGTGACGTCATGTCGCCCACCCCGCGACCACCGCTCTCTGTTGAGCGTGACGTCACCTTCGTTCGGCCGCTGCCGATTTCTGTTCCGGTGCCAATCCTTATTTGGGCAAAGCTACGCGCGGTGACTGCACCGCGCGTAGCCCGGAAGTGACGTCAAGCCACCTGCTGCTGCGTGACGTCACGAGGAAACAGGAAGCTGCCGCTTCGCGCGTGAACTGAAATCCGAGGTGAGAAATTCTCAGCGCGGTTGTGGTGGTGGTGGTGGTTGTGGTGGTTGTTGTTGTTTACCGAGGTAGAGCCTCGCTATCTCTCTCGTAGGGATGTCAATTGAGTATCAGCGAGCATGGAAGCGATGTCCAGGTTGGAACTTTACAGCGCGGGGCCTAGCCACGTGGGATCTTGCCTCCTGCCCTCGCCTGATCGCGTTTGCTTCAATTCTCTTGCTTAGTTGAGCAATCTTTGTAAGAAAGTAATCAACCAGGCTATGCTTTATTTGTGTGTTGACCGACTCTCTGTGTTGCATTGCATTAGATTTCGTAATTGTACTCAGTTTGTTTGATTAAGTGTGCTTTCTCTCTCTCTGTGTCCTCGTGTTATTATTTACTGCAGTTACCAAAGCTCCAAATCTCTCATTGACACAAGGCCGTAATTATAATATATTATAATAATTATTATATATATTGGGGGACACAACCCTCCCAATTATCAAATATGCTCAAAATATCCCCCCCCCCAATATATTGCTATATAATATTGCTATATATTGCTATATAATATTGCTATAAAAATGTTTTCCAAATAATAATTGCTATGCTATGTTAATAAAAACAACAATTTTCTAAACCTTGGCCACAAAATCTGGACTTGTCTTCATATAACAATGCATAGATTTCTGTTTATATGATTGCGCTGTACTTTATGAATCCCTAATCTCTGCCATTACATACTATGAAACAAGAAAAGTAAAAAAACTGAGCAATGTAATACAATACAATATTAGACATGATTGTATCAAATAAACAATCCATCCCATGTGTTAGTGAAATTTGTTAATATTTTACGCAGGAAATGGCAGGACATTAGTTTTCAAATTTACATTTTTTTCTGGGGGGGGGTTCCCAGACCCCCTGGAAGATTTGGTCCCCCCCAATGTTGACTCCATGACTACGGCCTTGCATTGACTTGCTCATTTCTCTACCCCCCTCTCTCTCTATTTAAGGCCTCGACACAGAGGCATTGTATCTCTGTGTGCCTATGCGTGTATCTCTCTCTGTGTGTCTCTGTGTTATCTCTCTCTGTCTATGTGTCTCCGTGTCTGTGTTTTGTCTCTCTCTCAAATTGAGCAATCTTTGGAAGAACGTTATCAACCAGCTGGGGTGTTGTTGACTGTTACGTTAGCCGACTCTCTGTGTTGTATTGCATTACGTTTCTAAGTTTTCTAGGTTTGTTCTCTCTTTTTCACTTGTACCTGATGATGATTGCTTGTGTTGCAATCGAAACGTCGTATGCTATTTGCACACAGCGATGGTGTACGGTGCTTATTGTGGAATATTTTGCTGTTTTTCCCTGGAATTCTGTTTGCAAAGTCACATAGTCACTTCAAGATGTTTTCTTGTTCACGTTTTATTTTTTTGTTTGTTGTGATTGCACCTGATTCAAGAGCCGAATGGCTCACAGGGCTATACCAAATAAAGTGAAACTGAAACTATTATTTAATTTATTTATTTTTTCTACGTGACTTTACCGAAATAACCGAAGAGTATCTTGCTTTAGTTTAAATTTCTCTTCACCTGGCTCGCTACTCTGTAACTTTGTTTTGTTTTAAATATTCACAGTTGTATTTTTTATATTTTTTTACCAGGCCACGCCCACGTTGAGCTGCTCAAACCGCTCTTGTTTTCAGAAGCGACCTGCCCACAACAACAACAAGGTGGAGCTTGTCAACAGCGTGGCGGTGTTCAATCTAGACGTGTGGCGGTGTTCACTCTAGACGCGTGGCGGTGTTCACTCTAGACGTGTGGCGGTGTTCACTCTAGACGTGTGGCGGTGTTCACTCTAGACGCGTGGCGGTGTTCACTCTAGATGCGTGGCGGTGTTCACTCTCTACATGTGGAGGGGAAACCCGGGGATCAGGAAGGAAATCCATGCGACCACGGGGAGAGTGAGAGAGACACGCAGCCTCGGCTGTGTTGATTTATCCTCAATGAATTACTTGGTGGAGTGAGGAAGCATTAATACTGAGCAGGTGAAGGTGGCCAGGCGTGGGTCTGGACACACCACCACCTGTGAACCATGCCAGTGCGTGACAGTGGTGGAGCCATTGGGGGTGGGGTGGCACGTTCCTCCCCAACGATCCGATCAAAATCTCTAATTTCGATCGGATCCTTGGGGTTTATTAGTAACTAGCTTCACTACCCGGCTTCGCCCGGGATTTGGATTCTTGTCTTGGAAACATTTCATATTCCCTTATATTTCACTGAAAAACCCGTAAATGTTGATGCTCGCACGAAGGAAAAAATCCGAAACAAATTAAGTTACCTAAATCGGATGTTTTCACTCAAGGAAATTTAACCTTAATTCACTTCTACGCAAGGTCGATTTTGGCCACTCGGGAGGGGAATGACGTGGCGAGCTGAAAATAGTGGCGTTCACTTAGAAATTCCAGACAGCATAAGCTGTGAAAATTTCATGACGCCAGACCTCAGCGTTGGAGCGGTTTTTGCTGCTTCACACAAACAAACTGATGTAATTTCTGCTTCATATTTAAGATAGCCGTTGTACCCGTTCTTCACACGGATATGTATTGATGGTGTTGGTTGTTGGGTGGTGGTGGTGGTGGTTTTTGGGTGGGTGGTGGAGATTGGTGGGTGGTGGTGATTGGTTGGTGGGTTTTGGTTGTAGTGGGGGTGGTTGGTTGGTTGGTTGTGGTGGGTGGTTGTCGTTGGTGGGTAGTTGTGGTTAGTGGTTCGTTGTGGTTGGTGGGTGATGGTGTTTGTTTTGTGTTGGTTGGTAGGTGGTGGAGTTGGTGGGTGGTGGTGGTGGTGGTAGTGGGTGGTCGGTTGTGGTGGTTGTTGGGTGGTTGTGGTTGGTGGTGGGGGTTAGTGGGTAGTGGGTGGTAGTTGGTGGTGGCTGGTTGGTGGTGGTGGTGATGGTGGGTGGCGGTGGTGGGTTGTGGTGGTTGGTGGTGGTGGGTGGTTTGTGGGTGGTTGTGGTTGGTGGTGGTGGTCGATGGTGGGTGATGGTGGTGGGTTGCGGTGGTTTGTGGGTGGTGATAGAGGTTTGTGGGTGGTGGTGGTGATGGATGGTTTTGGTGGTTTATGGGTGATTGTGGTGGTTGGTGGGTATTGGTGGTTGGTAGGTGGTGGTGGGTGATGGTCGTTGGTGGGTTGTGGTGGTGAGTGGTTGTGGTTGGTGGGTGGTTGTGGTTGGTTTGTGTCGGTGGTTGTTGGTGGGTGGTGGTGGTTCTGGTTGGTTGATGTTAGTGGTTTGTGGGTTGTGGTGATTGGTGGGTGGTGTTTGTGGTTGTTTGTGGTGGTTGGTTGGTGGTGGTTGGTGGTTGGTGGTTGGTGGTGTATGGTGGTGGTTGGTAGATAGTGGTGGTGGGTGGTGGTTGTGGTTGGTTGGCGGTGGTGGTTGATGGGCGGTGGTGGTTGGTTGATGGGGGGTGGTAGTGGTTGGTGGGTGGTGGTTGGTGGGTGCTTGTGGTTGGTAGTGGTATTGGTTGCTGGGTGGTGTTGGTGGTTAGTGGCTGTGGTTGGTTGGTGGTGGTTGGTGGGTGGTGGTTGTTGGTGGTGGTGGTTGGTGGGTGGTTGGTGAGTAGTGGTGGTTGGTGGGTAGTGGTGGTTGGTGGGTGGTGGTGGTTGGTAGGTGATGGTGGTTGGTGGGTGGTGGGGCTTGGTGGGTGGTGTTTGTGGTTGGTGGTGGTTGGTTGGTGGTGGTTGGTGGGTGGTTGTTGTTGGTGGTGGTTGGTGGGTAGTGGTGGTGGGTAGTGGTGGTGATTGGTGGGTGGTGGTGTTGATGATGATGGGTAATGGGTGTTGGTTATGATGGTTGGGTATTGGTGGTGATGATGCGTAATGGTGTGTGATGATGGTGATGGGTGGTGGTAAGTATTATGATGGGTGGTGATTGTGGTGGGTTGTGATGATGATGTATGGTGGTTATGATGGCTGGGTGGTGGTGGTGGTGATGATGGGTGATGGTGTGTGATGATGTTGATTGGTGGTGGTCGTAATGATGATGGGTGGTGGTGATGATGACTGGTGATGGGTGGTGGTGGTGAAGGCTGGTGATGGGTGGTTTTGATGATGGGTGGTGATGATGGTGATCATGATGGTTGGCGATGATGGGTATTGATGCTGATGATGGGTGTTGATGATCACACTGGATCATTGGGGCAGTAGAGTAGAATGGCAGTGTTGTGAAGGAGGCAAATCACCTGAATATCTTTTGATTTAAAGCTTTCGTGACTGCAGTAATCCATATTCTTAGCTCTTTCGGTAAAGTCACATTGAAGGGAAACAATAAAATATATAAAACAATAAAAATTCTCACGACGTTTCGACCATAACACAAACGGTCGTCATAAGGTGTGTCGGTTAGCAGTAATTTATTTATTTTTAAACGGTGTATTTTTTCTATAAAAATTAAAAAACAGCGCCACGCGCAGCGATTTGGCAGTTTATTTAGAAGGACTAGTCCATCTATGTTCTGAAAAGAGGAGGGGGAGACGAAAAATTAATGTATGCTGTCTGAAAGCCACTGTAAGCGTGAACAATCAAGACCTGAAATGGTTTATCAATCTTTCCAATGATTGCTAAGCCATAATCCATCTTCTCGGTTGAAATTGTCTCTGTGCTTGTATATGTTGATAGCCTCATGAACGAATCTCTCATGGTAGCCAGATGGCTTACAAAGAACCTTTGTCTTGGAAAAGTCAATGTCATGTGAGCCTACTGAATTATAACAATGATCTGCCACGGCCGAGGTGTTGGTCCTACCGTGTTTAAGGTCTGCTTTGTGTTCACGAATGCGGTCCGAGACATGGCGTTTGGTTTCTCCAATGTAACTACTACCACAGAGGCAACTTAGTTTGTAGACACCAGGGTACTGTATGTCCAGAATCACATCTTTTACAGACGGAACCAGATCACGTATTTTATGTAATGTGCTGAAACGGACCTGGATCTTGCGTTTATTCAAGATTTTGGAGATTTTTTTTGTGATCCCCGCAATGTAGGGTAAAGTTATGGTTTTGAAATGCTCCTCAAGAGGGTCCTTCATGGTTTGAGTTATAGCTTTGCGGATTGTATAGTCGGAGTAACCATTAGCCTTAAGAGCTTGGTGTACGTGCTTGAGTTCACTGCCTATGTGTTCCTGGTCGGATATGCATTGGGCTCTATGGTACAGAGTCTTGATGAGAGAATTCTTCTGTGATGGATGGTGGTGGGAATCCGGTTTCAGATAAGCATCCGTATGGGTAGCTTTCCTGTAGACAGAGTGGCTCACCAAGATTATACGGCTTACCAAAAATACATAAAGTAGATACACCCCTTCGTCCCATCGTCTCTACTATCAACTCCCCCACCTACAAACTGGCTCGTTTTTTGTCTGAAATCCTGCATCCTTTCACTGGAAAAACCACCTCTGCGGTACAAAATTCTACTCACCTGGTATCGACAATCAAAGGTATTTCCCTGTCCCCAGACGACCTGCTTGTCAGTTTTGATGTAGTTTCCTTATTCACCAAGGTTCCTGTACCTGACACCATCGCAATCATTGAAGACTTGGTTCATCAAGAACTAAACACTGAGGTACCCCCCCTGGTGAGACACTGTTTAACCAATACATACTTCACTTGGAATGGAACTTTCTACAAACAAACTGAGGGCACCCCAATGGGCTCCCCCCCATCTCCGGTTATAGCTAACATTTTCATGGAGAAATTTGAGACTGACGCCATCCAGACTGCCACTCTGCGCCCAACCTTATGGAAAAGGTACGTGGATGACACTTTTGTCATCTGGCCACATGGCCGGCCTGCTCTAAACCAATTCTTCGACCACATCAATTCCATACACCCAGCCAGCAGATTTACCATGGAAGTCGAAAAAGATGGCAAGCTACCTTTTTTGGATGTCCTAATAAAAAAGAGACCTGATGGTTCAATGAGCCACTCTGTCTACAGGAAAGCTACCCATACGGATGCTTACTTGAAACCGGATTCCCACCACCATCCATCCCAGAAGAACTCCCTCATCAAGACTCTATACTATAGAGCCCAATGCATATCCGACCAGGAACACATAGGCAGTGAACTTAAGCACGTACACCAAGCTCTTAAGGCTAATGGTTACTCCGACTATACAATCCGCAAAGCTATCACTCAAACCATGAAGAAGGACCCTCTTGAGGAGCCTTTCAAAACCATCACTTTACCCTACATTGTGGGGATCACAAAAAAGATCTCCAAAATCTTGAATAAACACAAGATCCAGATCCGTTTCAACACATTACATAAAATCCGTGATCTGGTTCCGTCTGTAAAAGATGTGATTCCGGACATACAGTACCCTGGTGTCTACAAACTAAGTTGCCTCTGTGGTAGTAGTTACATTGGAGAAACCAAACGCCATGTCTCGGACCGCATTCGTGAACACAAAGCAGACCTTAAACACGGTAGGACCAACACCTCGGCCGTGGCAGATCATTGTTATAATTTAGTAGGCTCACATGACATTGACTTTTCCAAGACAGAGGTTCTTTGTAAGCCATCTGGCTACCATGAGAGATTCGTTCATGAGGCTATCCACATATACAAGTACAGAGACAATTTCAACCGAGAAGATGGATTCTGGCTTAGCAATCATTGGAAAGATTTGATAAACCATTTCAGGTCTTAATTGATTGTTCACGCTTACGGTGGCTTTCAGACAGCATACATTAATTTTTCGTCTCCCCCCTCCTCTTTTCAGAACATAGATGGACTAGTCCTTCTAAATAAATTGCCAAATCGCTGCGCGTGGCGCTGACGTTTTTTAAATTATAATAAATACACCGTTTGAAAATAAATTAATTAATGTGAACTGACACACCTGATGACGACCGTTTGTGTTATGGTCGAAACGTCGTGAGAAATTTTATTGTTTTATATATATTTTATTGTTTTATTGTTTCCCTTCAACATGACTTTACCGAAAGAGCTAAGAATAAAACACCTGAATATCTTGTCTCTCCAACATTTGTATGTGGTCTGAAGAAGGACCATTTCCCAAAACAACTCTCATTATATATTTGTCCTTGTACCGCCACACACACCTCTGGAAAACCGCATACCCGAGCCATGGCACATTGAATCAACCCAGGCAGCACTTGCAGATGTAGGGGTGTTGTGGGAAGGAAACACAGTGTGGGAAGGTAACACACAGCCACATGTTGGTGGCTACAACCACGTCCGCTATAGCCCCGCCCTCAGTGGTGTATGGGTATAAAGGGCGGGGAGCCAGAGAACTCGGGGCAGTGTGTTGGGGCCAAGAATGAAGAACCAGTGAAGAAGGAAGGCCGGCTAGAAAGACCCTGGGACTTCCCTGACCGCTGTCCTTTTGAGGGCCAGCAGGGTAAGCCAGTGGTGCGGCTCCAGAGCCTCAGAGCCAGAGCCCTTTTAAGGTCCGGTCTGGTTGGTGGGGTGCCGTGACCTTGCTTGACCAGGGCCAGATCAGATAGCCTCCTCTAGCGCCTGTAGCTGGAGGAACTGGGAGTATAGGAATTAGGCTAGATAGCCTAGGGGATGTCCCAGAGTGTATACGGGTGAAGGGGCCGTTACCCCTTCCTGTGTAACCCGTTAAGTTGAATAAAACAGTGCTGCCTCTACTCCACCGTCTCCGTGTTCCGTGAACCCACTACACAAGTAATGGATTTTGGTTATGATGGTTGGGTAGTGGTGGTGATGATGGGTGATGGTGTGTGATGATGGTGATGGGTGGTGGTAATGATAATGGGTGGTGGTGATTATGGGTGGTGAGTATTATAATGGGTGGCGATTTTGGTGGGTTGTGATGATGATGTGTGGTGGTAATGATGGCTGGGTGGTGGTGGTGATGAAGACTGGTGATGGGTGTTTGTGATGATGGGTATTGATGCTGATGATGGGTGTTGATGATCACACTGGTCCACTTGTTTTTTAGACGTCATTTATTTCAGAGATGAAATGTGATGTTTGTTATGGATTTTGACGTGCTGAATTCAAATGACAATTAAAACAACTGATTGTCTCCTGTTCCCAACATTTGACGTCTATGTATATTGTGTCTATAGTGGTTTTCTCAAAAATTGTAAACCTAGGTATTTTCATGTGTTTATGGTTGCTTTACATGATAACATGTCAGCTGTCCTGTTCATGTGTAGTGACATGGAATGGGTCACTATGTAGCATGGCGTGGGTTGCTGACAGAGAAGGGGATCTGCAGTTGCAGCAGCCCAGTCTCGCTGCAGGTCACGTGATAGGCAGACAGAGGGATGTAGGGGAAAGGTGATAGAGGGGGCACGTGAGGTAAGCCCAGGAACCTGCGAGTAGTTTCTAGTAGGGGGGCGTGGCCGAGAGCGGAGCGAGGCCACGCTGGGAGGATAAAAGGGGACCCCTAGCGAAGGTTCATCGCTGTTGCTTGGAGTGGAATCCTGTCGGGCTGCTGGAGTCTTCGTCGCCACCTTCACCTCCTCGGCGTTGTCAGTCAGGCAGTCTGTTAGCTGTCTTGACTGAAAGTGTAGTTACCCCTTGTACCCTGTGCAGGCTATAATAAACAGATTGCCTCCTACTCCTAGTGTCGCTGAGTGTATCACTACACGTGGGTC
Source organism: Petromyzon marinus (assembly GCF_048934315.1). Classification (NCBI taxonomy): domain Eukaryota; kingdom Metazoa; phylum Chordata; class Hyperoartia; order Petromyzontiformes; family Petromyzontidae; genus Petromyzon; species Petromyzon marinus. The sequence goes on from NW_027422678.1 coordinate 318,703, forward strand.
GTAATGACAGTGGATGTACGCTCACTCTGAGTCTTTACTTTGTCGTTACACAATGACGTTAAACTTCACGTCTACTCTACCACCATGCTTCATGCCGAAATGCCACTGCAGTGGTAATACAACTGGAACGTATTTTATTCAGAAGCCCGCAAGTATCACAAGGTGGGTGGGTAGTATGATGATAGTCGTCATGGTTCGCACCAATCCACGACGACCACTATCACCCCTACTGAGTGGTGGATGTTGTACCACAAAGCAGCACGCGGCGGAGGAGTGAGGTGATTGCTCTCGCCACGCGAGCGAGGCCCCCTCGCTTCCTCTTCTTTAATTGCATCACCACCTCCACCATCTGCACCTCCTCCATCTCCTCCTTTGTCTCGTCCTCCTCCAACTCCTCTTCATCCTCCACCAACATCTTCTCCCCCTTCTCTGTTTTCTCCATTCTCTCCTTCTCATCCTCCTCAACCTCCTGGTCCTCGGTGGTGGCGGTGACAGCAGTGGTGGCGGAGGTGGTGAAGGTGATAGCGGTGGTAGCCGTGGTGGTGGTGTTTGCCACGGTGGTGGCGGTGATGGCGGTGGTGGCAGAGGTGGCAGAGGTGGCAGTGGCGGCGGTGGCGGCTGTGGTGGCGGTAGCGGCAGGGGTGTTGGTTGTGTTGGTAGTGTCGGTGCTATCGGTGACAGTGGTGGTGGTGGTGGTGGGGTTGGCAGTGGTGTCAGTAGCGGTGGTGGTAGCAGAAGTGGTGGTTGCCGCGGTGGTGGCAGTGATGGTGGCGGTTGTGTCAGTGGCGGTAGTAGTGGAGGTGGCGGTGATGGCGGTAGTGGCTGTGGTGGTGGCGTCACTGGCGGTGGTGGCGGTGGTGTCAGTGGCAGTGGTGGCGGTGGTGGCGGTGGTGTCACTGGTGGCGATGGCGGCAGCGGTGGCCGTGGTGGTGGCAGTGGTGTCAGCGGTCGCGGCAAAGGTAGCAGAATCAGTGGTGGCGGAGGCAGTAGTGGTGGCGGTGGTGTTGGTGGCGGCGGTGGTGGTAGCAGTCCTGACGTGGCACTGTTCCTCCTCAAGGTGCTTCTCCTCCAAGAGGCGCTTCTCCTCCTTGACGCTCTTCATGTTGGTGAGACACTTCTTCTCCTCATCCTCCTCCAGACGGTTCTCTTCAAGATGCTTCATTTCGCAAAGACGCTTCGCATCCGTGAAGCACTTCCCTTTAACGAGGCGCCTCTTGAGGAGATAGTCTCGGAAGCACTTCTCCTCTTTGCGGCACTTCACCCTGGCAAGCCACTGCACCTCAAATAGGCGCTCCTCTACCATGAGGCGTTTCTCCGTTGCAAGGTCCTTCTCCTCCTGGAGATGCTTCACCCTGTGGAAGTCTTTCAACTCCCCGATTATCTTCTGTTCAAGCAAAGATAACCACAGGAATATTCAGACATGCACATGCAAATACATACTCACACATCTGTGTACAGATGCAGGCATCCACGTTCACTCATTCAAACCTGATGTTAACATAAGGCCTTATCCATCAATACTTTGATCACATTGTACGTGTAGCCCTAACGTCTAAATATCCCAAACCCCTACAGAATCAAAATCCATGTTACATCCTCAAATATCCTCACAAACCCCATACATGCACTTAAGGCTGTGATCGACTGTGAAGATTTGATATATGTTGGCAACAATCATCACTGGCAATAGTTTCCACATAATGTTCCAGTTTAACGATCTGGAAGCCCATAATGACTACAAATTTCACTGCAGTGCCCATAGTGGGCAACTGGAATGGCAACTTCCAATCAACTAACATAAATAATTAATGTGACTGATTTATATCATTCTGTCTTCATTGTTAATAAATGACCACTTCAAGTGCTTGCATGAGTGGGATGGTCGAGAGATTGGGTGATGGTGTCGGGAGATGGTGTTGTTTTATGAAGAAGTGAAGTAGTGGAATGTTCTAGAGAGATGGTGTCTTGTGATGGTATAGAGACATGATGAGGCTCTATGATGGAGTATTTAAATGATGGTGGTGTGGTGTGATGAGAAAGGTGATGTGGAGAGATGGTTTAGTGATATTTTGGTGTGATGGTGTGATGACACAGTGTGCTAGTTTTGGAGAGAATGTTGTGTGTTTGACCCCACAGATCCCATACACACCTTTGGGGAGCGATGCTTGTAACCTTGGCCTGGGAAAGGGTCCACATTATCCATAATGTCCCCCCATGAGGTCGACTGGCAAGACGACTCCCGGCCTACGAAGAACAGAAAATTCATTCAAAGGACGAGTAATGAATTAGAGAACGAAGGACATGGAGTTTCACAGAACTAATTTTAAGATCCCTGTAATTACCTCTTAGCACACAATAGGACCTGCTATTGAGAAATATTCATCACGTAGCAGTAAAACTTTACAAGTCATTTTTTTTGTGGGCATGCTGAGACTATTAAATGTGTAGTGTTGTAAGGACGAGCAGACTTCTTTAGGAGGCACACTCTGTTTATTGTATTATTTCCTTATACAACGCTTAACACACACAGAGGGATATTCGGTCCCCTCACCCGATACCCTAGGGAGGTACAGCCTCCGGACCTGGCGGGACTCACACGTCTACCGCTAACCTCCTTGATACCTAAGGAGGTACAACCTCCGGACTTGGCGGGACTCACACGTCTACCGCTATCCTAGTCCTCCGGCTAGGACCTAGGGGAGGCTATCTGACCCACCGCTGGCCCGGTGGCTCCTGACCACTGGGTATGCCGAGCCTTAGCCCTTAGAAGGGCTGGAAGGCTGGTCCAGGGTCCTAGCTAGGCTTCAGCCCAGTCTTCTGTCTTCGTGCAGGGAGAGAACTCCCCGAGGTCCGTTGGGTCACCCGTCTTATACCCCTTCGTGGCCAGGTAGAACCAATCATACATTCCCACGTGGAACCGTCTGATTGGTTCGCACCAAACCCTGGCCACGATCCGTTTCACCTCGACTGACCCCAACCGTTGTACCCAGGGGTAATGCTGCACCGCCCTGGTGGCAACGCAGGTTACGCAACAGCGCTTAGTTAACACCTCTACATCACCCCCTCCTTCGGAAGCTCCAGCCGTCCCGGCTGCAACAATGGGAAACTCCGAAATTACCAACAGTAGAATTGTGAGTGTGCCTCACGAACAACAAGAACAATTAAACCCCTATAAATACCCCCCCTTAACAACATAACGTATGTACAAGGCACAAGACATGCCAAAAAAAACATAACAACCGGCGAGATTTCGCGCGCGTGCGTTTCGCGGGGCCATCGTAGGGGATGGCAGGCTTTGTCGGCGGCACAAGGGAAGGAGGAGGATGAGCCAGAGCATCCGGTGGGCCTTTAGGCATCTCCACGGGGACACCTACTGCTCCACGGTCCATTGAGGCCGAACGTGGCCTGCATGGAGCCGTCACTCCCGCGTCATCTGCAGGAGGAATGACACGCCTGCGCTGTGGGTTAGGCACCAACGGGGCAACATCCGGCTCGTCGGACGCGTCGCACACTCGGCCCCCATGTCGTGTGTGTTGTGGAGGGACGCGTGGCGTGACGAAGGGTTTTAACCGAGAGGGGTGAACGCACCAGCGACGCCGTCCCCAGCTAATTTTAACACATTGGGGACGCAGGACTTCCACTACCTCAACCGGGCCTCGCCATGGTCTGAGGAGTTTGGCCGACGTGGACACCGGCACCTGGGGGCAGTGGAGCCATGCCCTGTCTCCCGGTGCCGACCGATGCGTGTACGACCGATGGTCCCGCAGTCGCAAATTCGCCCGTTGGCGGGAAGCCGAATTTTCAATGGCGGCCTCCCGTGCCTCGGCCAACTTACGGAGGTTGAATCGCAAGTGGTCAACGAGCTTTGACTTTTGCGGTGGCTGTTCGATTTCCAGCCGAACGTCGGCGGGAGGAAAGGCATCCCTGCCGTACATTAGAAAGAACGGGGAAAATCCCGTCGCCGCGTGAGGTGCCATACGGTATGCGGCGAGGACCCCCGGAACCTGCAAGTCCCAATCGAGGTGGGATTCATCGACCTGATGGCATAACATAGCGGTGAGAGTTCTATGAAGGCGCTCCACCATGCCGTCGGTCTGGGGATGGTAGGGCGAAGTGCGCACTTTCTTAGTGCCCAACAGGCGGCACACATCAGTCAGCAAGGCTCCTGAAAAATTTCTTCCCTGATCGGTCAGCAACCGTTCTGGTGCGCCCTTGTCCAGGACGTAGCCTTGAACAAAGGCGTCCACAACGGCCGCCGCCGACTGGTTGGGGAGGGCCCAGGCCATAGGCCACCGTGTAAAATACTCTACCCCAACCAGAAGGTACTTATTACCCCGTGGCGTAGTAGGAAAAGGGCCCAAAATATCGAGAGCCACCAACTCATTTATACGAGAGACCGAAATGGGTTGCAGGGGTGGGCATGCCGGTTTAGCCGGCGGTTTACGTTGCGCACAATGGGTGCATCCCAGCAAAATGTCAGTGACGTCGCGCAGCATGCCCGGCCAGAAAAATTGCAACCGCAACAACCCAATGGTCTTATGAACACCCAGGTGCAATAAACGCTCATGCGCCGCCCATACGGCCTTGCATCGCAAGGCGGATGGCACGACGATTTTATGTTGACACGAGTCAGCATCCCAATGCATCAACAAGCCGCGCTTCATGACAAATGAATTAAATTTGCCCTGTCTTGGAACCGCATTATTCGCGTGGCGACGCAACCTCAATAACGACATGTCCTCGCCCTGGTGCCAACCCCATTCGGCCAAAGTTAGCCCCAGCAAATCGTCACTGGCCATTGGATCTGCATGATCCAACATCGGCGCTGAGGCGGCGGGAAGTGCGGCTGACACCGTTGTGAGAGGCGCGACCTGCGCAGGCAGTGGCGGCTTACAACGGCCCGAGCCCAAAAAACACGCACATTTTTGAGCCGGCGGAAGGCGAGACAACGCATCGGCATTCGTGTGTTGTGCACCCCTACGGTAAGTGACATTGAAATCGTAGTCCTGAAGGACTTCGAGCCACCGAGAAAGCTGCCCGGACGGTTGGTCAACCCGCAGAGCGTACTGTAAAGCCGAATGATCAGATCGCACGGTAAAATGCTGACCATACAGGTACGGCCTGTATTGCTGAATAAAAAAAACAATGGCCAGCAGCTCACGTCTGGTCACACAGTATCTTTGTTCAGCAAGAGACAAGACTCTGCTACCATAGGCAACAACCCTTTCAATGCCATCAACTTTTTGGGACAGAACACCCCCAATCCCCGTATTGCTAGCGTCGGTGTCCAACACGAATGGCACGGAAAAATCGGGGTGCGCAAGGGACGGTGCCGTCACGAGCGCGTTCCGCAAGGAGTCGAACGCAGCCTGTTCTGCGTCCCCCCAATGAAACGCCACCCCTTTTGACGTAAGGGCGTGGAGCGGCTTGGCAATCGTCGCGAAGCCAGCAACAAACCGGCGGTAGTACGACGCAAAACCAATTAAACTACGAACATCGCCCGCAGATGTAGGGGTCGGCCAATGTTGAACACATTTGGTTTTTTCAGGGTCGGTAGAGATGCCCGAGCGGCTAACTATGTGGCCCAGATAGCGCACAGACTCACGCAGAAGGTGACACTTCTGCGGCTTGAATTTCAAGTTAGCGGCCCGCATTTTCAAGAAGACAGCACGCAACCGTTCGATGTGTTCGCCGAACGTGCGGCTAAAGACGATGACGTCGTCAAGATAAATGAGACATGAGTCCCACTGGAGCCCAGCGAGGACCAGCTCCATGAGCCTCTGGAACGTCGCTGGGGCCGAGTGGAGACCCATGGACAATCTATTAAACTCGAAAAGGCCCTGTGGTGTCCGAAAAGCAGTCTTAGGTTTTGACGATTCGTCGAGGGGGAGTTGCCAAAACCCCGACAGAAGGTCCAAGGTGGAAAAATAGTGCGCCCCTGCCAGGGCATCCAATGACTCGTCCATACGAGGCAGAGGGTAGGCGTCCGCTACCGAGATTTTATTTAGGCGCCGAAAATCAACGCAAAAACGGAGACTGCCATCGTGCTTTTTGACCAGCACTATTGGAGCACCCCAGGGACTAGTGGAGGGAGAAATTATATCGGCCTTCAGCATGTCATCCACAGCCAATTTAACATGCTGTTTCTCCGCCGGGCTAAGCCGAAACGGGTTTTATCGAATCGGGGCAGCGTCACCAGTATCAATGTGGTGACGCAGCAGCTTGGTGCAGCCAATATCAAATTTAGATTTACTAAAGACATCGGAAAATTCTCGCAGAAGAGCGCGCAATTTAAATCGCTGCGAATGAGACAGATCACCCGTGTCTGTGCAGAGCGCGTCCAACCATCTCTCATCCGATTCGGAAGGAGGTAGGACCTGCGGCGTGGCATGCACGTGTCCCGCGACTCCGGTCCCCAACGGCACCGGGGTCGCGTGAGCGAGCACAGTTCCTTGCGGAATGACGGTTGTGGACAATCCGACATTCAAAACCTGCAAGAACGGCTCCCTGTCGGCTGCTACGAGGGTCTGTGCAGCCACCAAATCTAACCCCTTAGCAGCTGCGTTTGAAGGCCCCAGCAAAATGCCATGTGCCGAGGCCTCCGGGGCTAGCGGTTTTTTAAGTTGCAAGGGCACGAGCATTTGTGTCACTGGCGGAATGCGGACTGTGCTCGCAACAAACGCCTGCACCGAGGCACTAGCCATGCGCAGATGTGAGGGTGTGGGCAAGAACGCCATCCGTCGACCCGACGGGAGTTCGATGCAGCCTTGATCTACAAGGATCTTAATAGGCATTTTCGTGAGAAAATCAGTGCCTAACAAACACGGCACGGCGAGGGAAGAAGAGACCAAAATAGGCCCTGCTAATTTAATGTCTCCAATGGAAATTTGCGCCCGAATTTGCCCAATAATGCCAAGTGAACTGCCATTAGCGGCGAAACACAGGATAGAAACCCGTTCCAAGGGGCGGCATCGTACGGGCAGTATATTGTAAATCAGATCCGAAATGATCGTAGCCGACGCACCAGTATCGACCAACACGCGAAATTCCACACCCTCGATTGATCCGACAACCACGGACGAACCTGCCGTCGCCGCGACTACCCTATGGGCCAACTCAGACCACTGCCCATGTCCGAGTGGCCGCGAACAAACGCCAGAATACCCCCCATCACACGCCGAATCGCGAGCCCTTCTTATGGTGCGTTGCAGTGTGTATGGTGTGAATGAGGGCCGAGCGTGAGAGGCGTCGCGACTTGCCTGGTTTTGCCGCGATGCCGTGGACGTCCTGTAGTCCTGGCCCCGGGATGCGGAGGGGCGTCGTTGAGGCGCACGGCAGTCAGAGGAGATGTGGCCTCGTCGGCCACAGTTGAAGCACGTCACGTCGCCGCGTGGAGCAGGCCGTCCCCGCTGCTGGTCGTTGCGGCGACCAGCGTGGTCGGACGATCGCCGGCCCGTTGACCTGGTCGCCATGAAGGCCCGGTCGGGGGAGAACTCGGCGTCCCTGCTGGCAGGCTCCGACGTCGAAGCCGAGGCGGCGATGGTCGATTCCGTGTGGAGCAGCAGATGTGCGTGGATGCACCGAGCGGCTCGTAGCGAGCACATACTGTCGTCGTCCACCGCTTGGATGACGATGCGCAGCTCGCGCGCCAGCTCCAGCATCTTCTGGAGAACGATGGCATCGATGGCCTCGTCGTCCATGCGAGGGTAACCCGCTCTTGCCATCGCCAGTAGAGCGGTCCGGAATGCCAACGGAGACTCTTTAGGGCGGCGTCGCCTGTCGTAAAATTGGCTGCGGACGTCGGATGGAGGCCCGTACACGTCGGACATCCGTCGGAGGGCCGATTGAAGAGTCGCCCTTTGTTGCCTGGGGATGGTGAGGAGCGAGGCGAGAGCGTCGTCATCCAAAGTGGCCGGTAGTGCTCGGAGCGCCTGTGCGTCCGACCAGCCCACCATCTCTTGGTGGCTCAGGAAGCGACGCTGGAACGCCGCCCAGTCGCCCCCTTCAGATGTGAATTCTCGGAAGATGGGCAGGCGTTGTTGGAGGGCGGACGTCGTCTCCCCCTCAGCTTGTACCGTCTCGAGCCGGAGATCGGCGATTTCCCGGCCGATAGAGTCTACTGTACCGTGTCGGTACAGTGATGACGCGGCGTCCGCTGAGGAACTTGAATCCACACGTCGCGTGCTGATGACGTTGCGGGTTGTGATTGGCCCCCCGCGTTCCCAGGATGCCCCTGGCTTCCACTTCCGGCGGAATCACGTGGTTCCCCGGCGGGAAAATCAAAATGTCTGCCCCGGCCGATGGCGGGAACGTCCGCCGGCGGCTGACTCGGCCCGCCCGCAACCTCCAAGTTGATCTCTTCGAGAATGGAGGCCGCGGTGTGTAGGAGTTGAGCGAGACGGCCGTGTGCTGCCCTGAGTCCGTCCCCCATGGCAGGGGGAGCAACCGGCTGCTCAACCGGTGGCTGGGCGGCCGTCAACACGGCAGCGTTTTCAGCGGAGCTGGCGGTGCTTGGAGGTGAGACAGCGTTATCTTCGTTCTGGCTCCGCGCGTGGGCTGAACTTCTGGTTTCCATTTCCAACCACTTCTGACTCCAGTTGTAGTGTTGTAAGGACGAGCAGACTTCTTTAGGAGGCACACTCTGTTTATTGTATTATTTCCTTATACAACGCTTAACACACACAGAGGGATATTCGGTCCCCTCACCCGATACCCTAGGGAGGTACAGCCTCCGGACCTGGCGGGACTCACACGTCTACCGCTAACCTCCTTGATACCTAAGGAGGTACAACCTCCGGACTTGGCGGGACTCACACGTCTACCGCTATCCTAGTCCTCCGGCTAGGACCTAGGGGAGGCTATCTGACCCACCGCTGGCCCGGTGGGTCCTGACCACTGGGTATGCCGAGCCTTAGCCCTTAGAAGGGCTGGGAGGCTGGTCCAGGGTCCTAGCTAGGCTTCAGCCCAGTCTTCTGTCTTCGTGCAGGGAGAGAACTCCCCGAGGTCCGTTGGGTCACCCGTCTTATACCCCTTCGTGGCCAGGCAGAACCAATCACACATTCCCACGTGGAACTGTCTGATTGGTTCGCCCCAAACCCTGGCCACGATCCGTTTCACCTCGACTGACCCCAACCGTTGTACCCAGGGGTAATGCTGCACCGCCCTGGTGGCAACGCAGGTTACGCAACAGCGCGTAGTTAACACCTCTACACATGTTAAAGACGCACTACGACAGAATGGCTACAATAATGCTCAAATCAACAGAGCACTGAATGCCAAATCACGATCGCAAAGCAATACTGCTGAAAGCGATCAGATTGTTAAAACAATAAAAATTCCATATATCTCAGGAGTAACTGACAAATTAGCCCGTGTTTTGCAAAAGCAAAACATTACAGTAAGATTTGGTACAGTACACAAAATTCAAAAACTAGTATCTTGCACTAAAGACGCATTACCTAAATTATCAACAGAAGGTGTATATCGGATTGTTTATGTAGCAGATGCTATATTGGACAGACGGGACGTAACATCAGCGTAAGACTAAAAGAACATCAGAGAAATATTAAATTATCTCAAACACAACTGTCGGCAGTGGCAGAACATGCTTGTCAACAAGGACACTCAATTCATTTTGATAACGTTGAAGTGTTGTGTAAAACTAATTATTACTGGCAAAGACTAATTAGAGAATCCATTGAAATTGAGAGGAATAAAAATAACTTTAATCGCTCTAAAAGCTACAGGCTTAGTGCGGCCTGGAAGCGTATTATTAAATAATACATATTACAATTCCTTATAGGGGAAACACATACTAATTAACGGATTACTAACATAGCATATAATCACTAACACATTACAACTAATTACTAATCTACAACTCATTACTAATCATAACCATTGACTGATTACTATTCGATTATATAATTACAATACCCCCCCCTCCGCCTCAAATCACTGCACCTGATATGAGTTAAATGATGACGTCACCCTGCTGCTGCTCTATTTAAGACCGGGAGCAAGTGGAGAGGGCTTTACCATTCTGGCAAATTGCCCGATGATGCTGGATGTAATTACCAGCGAAACGTCACACTACTCAAACTGTAAATGTTGTGGATTCACTCTTTAACACACCGGTGGGCTAAAGTAGTGAACTATTTGTCTTTTGTCAACGTGACACTTTTTTTGCTGATTGGCCGTGTCGGGTGGTGGAGGGTTACGACACATTTATAAATAACGCGATCTAACCCAAAAACCTTTATTATGAATATTGGTCGCGAAAGCCTACGTGTTAAACTTTATAAACTCGAAAAATGACAATGAACTTAAAGAGAAACCCAAGAAACTGTGTCCTAACTTTTGGACCGCCTTGTATAATAATCATTACCCCTCACCCCCTGTACACCCCCCCACCCTCCGCAGTACCCCTCCTCACTCATCCACTCACTCACCGAGTCACTCACACATTCACCCACCCATTTACTCACCCACTCACTCAGCCACTCACCCAATCACTCACCTGCTGGCTCACCCACTCACTCACCCACTCACTTGCTCACTGACTCGCCCACTCACTCAACCACTCACCCACCCACACACTCACCCAGTCGCTCACTCACTCACACACTCACCCATTCGCTCACACACCCACCCACTCACTCACCCAGTCGCACACACAATCACTCACACACCCACTCACTCACCCAGTTGCTCACCCAGTTGCTCACTCACTCACACAGTCACCCACCCACTCATCCACCCACACACTCACCTAGTCGCTCACCTAGTTGCTCACACACTCACCTCACACACTCACTCACTCACCCACTCACCCACACACTCACTCACCCAGTCGCTCACACACTCACCACCCACTCACCCACCCACTCACCCAATCACTCACCCACCCACTCACCCAGTCGCCAACACACTCACCTCACACACTCACTCACCCAGTTGCTCACCCAGTTGCTCACTCACTCACACAGTCACCCACCTACTCATCCACCTACACACTCACCTAGTCGCTCACCCAGTCGCTCACACACTCACCTCACACACTCACTCACTCACCCACTCACCTACACACTCACTCAGCCAGTCGCTCACACACTCACCACCCACTCACCCACCCACTCACCCAGTCGCCCACACACTCACCTCACACACTCACTCATTCACCCACTCACTCACTCACCCACCCACACACTCACTCACCCAGTCGCTCACACACTCACCTCACACACTCACTCACCCACTCACTCACCCACCCACACACTAACCCAGTCGCTCACACACTCACCACCCACTCACCCACCCACTCACCCAGTTGCCCACACGCTCACCCACTCACTCACCCACTCTCTCAGCCACTCACCCACTCACTCACCCGCTCGCTCACCCAGCCACTCACCCACTCACTCACCTGCTCGCTCACCCAGCCACTCACCCAGCCACTCACTCACAACAATCGCCACTAATTGGCGGTGACGTCACCACGACGCTTGTGCCAGGCTCACGTGGTTAGCGGTAATCAATTGAAGGTGGAGGGGTTAATTAATTGAAGGTGGAGAGGGGCTTAATTAATTAATTACTGCTAACCACGTGAGCCTGGCACATGCGTCGTGGTGACGTCACCGCCAATTAGTGACGATTGTTGTGAGTGGCTGGGTGTGTGGGCGACTGGGTGAGTGGGTGGATGTGTGTGGGCGGGTGAGTGAGTGGGTGGTGAGTGTCTGGGTGAGTGTCTGGGTGAGTGGGTGGGCGACTGGGTGAGTGGGTGGATGTGTGAGTGTCTGGGTGAGTGGGTGGGTGAGTGGGTAACCCCTCCACCTTCAATTAAGTAAATGAAGGTGGAGGGGTTACCAGCCCCTCCACCTTCAATTAATTAGCCACTATAGTGGTCGCAAATGCCCTGACAGAAGAGGCCGATTGGAATTGGCCCTCCACCCCACAGCACTGTCCGGCACCACGTGGAGGTAGGGAGTTGTTTTTGACAACAACAACAACCGCCATTCGCCACTAAGTGGCGGTGACGTCACCACGACGCTTGTGCCAGGCTATGTGCACCCTGAGGCCACGTGAAGTGTCGAACGCCCGCTGGCAGGTCACGGGGCAGACCCAGATGCCACGGGTCGACTGACTGAGATGAGTGGCTGATGCACCACCTGTGCCTCCTACTGCGCCAAACTCACCCACTCACCCAGACACTCACCCAGTCGCTCACCCACCCACTCACTCAGACACTCATACACTCACTCGTCCAGTCGCTCACATACTCATCTACACACTCACCCACCCCCTCACTCACCCAGTCGCACGCACACTCACACACCCACTCACTTACCCAGTTGCTCACCCAGTTGCTCACTCACACAGTCACCCACCCACTAATCCACCCACACACTCACCTAGTCGCTCACCCAGTCGCTCACACACTCACCTCACACACTCACTCACCCAGTCACTCACCCACCCACACACTCACTCACCCAGTCGCTCACACACTCACCACCCACTCACCCACACACTCACCACCCACTCACCCACCCACTCACCCAGTCGCCCACACGCTCACCCACCCACTCACCCACTCTCTCAGCCACTCACCCACTCACTCACCTGCTCGCTCACCCAGCCACTCACCCAGCCACTCACAACAACCGCCACTAATTGGCGGTGACGTCACCACGACGCTTGTGCCAGGGTCACGTGGTAAGCAGTAATTAATTGAAGGTGGAGATGGTTTAATTAATTAATGCTAACCACGTGAGCCTGGCACAAGCGTCGTGGTGACGTCACCGCCAATTAGTGGCGGTTGTTGTGAGTGGCTGGGTGAGTGGGCGGGTGGGTGAGTGGGTGGCTGACTGCCGGGAGATCCGTCTCTGCATGTTCCATCCGAGCCGGATCCCGTTTCCAGGCCCTTCGCCTTCGGGTAGTAGGTCTCCATTTCTTAAGCTTTGCTCCGTGTGCGTCTCTCTCTCTCTCTCAATGCCCCTCCTTCCTAAGAGTGAAACGACTTCCCGTCCTTTAGCCGGCGCGGCGCGTCCATAATGAACACCGCATGCAGTGGGCCCGCCTATTTATGTTTTCTGCACCCTCACGGAACCCCCTCCTCCACCTCCCCCTTCACCCCCACGGATCAACAGCAGCACGAACGACGTGACAGCTTAAATGCCCCTACGCGTATGACAAGACGGCCAGCGCGAACGATCACAGCGAGCGTGGTTCGCCACGTGCGCACGTGCGAAGAAGTTCAACGCCGCTCGAACCATTCAGCGCGCGCTGATCCTGTTTATCTCGGAGACCAACGAAGTTGATCATTGAGTCCTCTGAAGTGCGCCACGAGGGGGTTGCGTTCGGCGGCGCCTTTCCCTACATCGCACGGCGTTGCGACCATTTGGCCGACTGGTGCGGCTGCAGACATAAGCGACCCCACGACATCAACACCCACGTCTGGGTTATATTATTATTGTTGTTGTTATAGCGTTGCCACCTTGTCCTGGTTTTCTCCCATAATCGTGGCTGTGCTGGGAATCCAGTAAACTGTTCCCCCCGGGGAAAGTTAAAAGTCTAGTTTTTTTGTCAGTTACGTAAGATTACAACTACACGAGATGATGCATTAACACGTGGTTCCTCCCATTTTCAGCTCATACAACGTATTATTCTCACGATATGTTTAAGTGGTTTGTCCCTCAGAGATGGCAACCCAAATCATATAAGTAGAATGACTGTGGAAGAAGACGTCGCTATTTCATCGTATTCATTACTTCGCCCAGTGTTGGTGTGCGTGTGTGTGTATCTTTGTGTGTGTGTGTGCCTGCATCTGTGTCCCATGTAGTGTAGCAGTTAGTGCACTGCATCACGAACCCGGCTGCCCAAGTTCGATTCCCGCTCACGGCCAACACCGGTGACGATTATCTGAACCGGTCCTGGGTCTCCCCGAGGTCGACTCGGACTCAAATTAGTATCTGATGAGGTGTGTAAACATCGCCACTGCGGGGAGACAAAGGTGGCGACCGGGCGTGGTGCTGCCCACCCCCTCGCGTGCCACAGTGCCGGCCTTCATAGACGCTGGCTAGCAGCACTTGCCCCAACAGTCTGTTAATGCTATACGAGGGGACCTTTGTGTTTTTTTTGTGTCCCACATTACCTTCAGCCCGGTCGTGGGGCAGACGTCCTGGTAAGCAAACCGGGGCGAGGCTTTAGACTTGCCGATAGCCTAAGTGGACCCCGACCTCTCCTGCACAGCGAAGAAGAGTTGGGCCCCGTGTGTCGACTGAGTGGGGTCGTCAAGGACACGGGGGTCGTCTAACGTTGACCTCGTCTCAAGTAATCTCGGCCAAAAGTCGCCCCCCGCCTCTACCGCAAAAAAAAAAAGCTCTACCTTTGGGCGGTTTTTTTTCGCGTTCCCAGTTTCAGGTTGCAAGCGATGAATTTATAATCAGGAACTTTGTGGTAATGTAGAAACTCGTGGCCGATTGTTACGGCTGCCGCTGTGGTGCTCACCTCCGTTGAGTCAGCGGTGAACACTCCCCATTCCCCATGGTGGGGAGTCAGTCCTCTCGAAGGCAACCCGCTATCTATAATGGGATCCTCGTTTTATTGTGCTTGCAGAGATGAGGGGCTAAATTGATCCCAGACTCGGGTGTGAACTCATCGCCTTGATTGTGAGATGGATTGTGAGTTGGATGCTCACTGCAGAAAAGCTGAGTGGACTTCATTCCTACCTCCCGGAAGAAGCTCTGATGAAGATATTGCCTCCGCATTCCAAATGTTCCAGGAAAGCACTTGGCCCATAAACAACTGATGCTGGCAAAGCAAAGATGGCATTTTCCAGCTACCGTATTAACCCACCAATTGGAGCCACACATGCCACCGTTTCATAAACATAACTCCTGTCCCACCGCCCGACCACCTTGCGACACATTGTTCCGCACATCCGATCAGCACAGTTGGCTACGTACGGTGCGAAAGTTCAACATATATGATTATTTTAATGGCTTAGTTGCCTATCACTTCACATCATTAGCCCCAAAGTTTCGCTACTCAGTAATATACGTACAGTGAGGGAAAAAAGTATTTGATCCCCTGCTGATTTTGTACGTTTGCCCACTGACAAAGAAATGATCAGTCTCTAATTTTAATGGTAGGTTTATTTGAACAGTGAGAGACAGAATAACAACAACAAAATCCAGAAAAATGCATGTCAAAAATGTTATAAATTGATTTGCATTTTAATGAGGGAATAAGCATTTGACCCCCTCTCAATCAGAAAGATTCCTGGCTCCCAGGTGTCTTTTATACAGGTAACGAGCTGAGATTAGGAGCACACTCTTAAAGGGAGTGCTCCTAATCTCAGCTTGTTACCTGTATAAAAGACACCTGTCCTAATGTGAATCCATTTCATTAGAACAAATCACTATAATTCCCATGTTATCGAAAATGTATTCGATTACATTTTCCACTCACGACCAACGTCAATTCCAATGCAGTCCCAATAGGGATCGATGCCATCGGCTTCATTTTTGACCACTATCAATTCGCATTTGTTATCCCCATAGAATCGATCCGAGTTTTAATTTAACCTTGAATCGATTTTCTCAGCACATGGCTTGGGTGAGGAGAACGCGTGGCTGCGTGTGGGGTTCATGGCGATGTCGAAACTCTACAAACTTGGCCTACTCTTCTCCTTCATCCTGCCTCTCCTCCTCCACCACCACCACCTCGTCACGTGCAGCAGCCACGGTGAACAGAGCCGGAGGTGATCGATAAATCGGGTGCCAGTTTGTGTGATTGTGGGGGGAGCGGTGGTGCAGTGGTTAGCGCACTGTGTGTGAGTGAGTGTGTGGGGAGTGGTGGTGCAGTGGTTAGCGCAGGGGGAGTGGTGGTGCAGTGGTTAGCGCAGTGTGTGTGAGTGGTGGTGCAGTGGTTAGCGCACTGTGTGAGTGTGTGGGGAGTGGTGGTGCAGTGGTTAGCGCACTGTGTGTGTGGGGAGTGGTGGTGCAGTGGTTAGCGCACTGTGTGTGAAGGGGAAGTGGTGGTGCAGTGGTTAGCGAACTGTGTGATTGTGTGGGGAGTGGTGGTGCAGTGGTTAGCGCACTGTGTGTGTGAAGGGGGAGTGGTGGGGCAGTGGTTAGCGCACTGTGTGTGTGTTTGGGGAGTGGTGGTGCAGTGGTTAGCGCACTGTGTGGGTGGGAAGTGGTGGTGCAGTGGTTAGCGCAGTGTATGTGTGTGGGGAGTGGTGGTGCAGTGGTTAGCACACTGTGTGTGTGAGTGTGTGGGAAGTGGTGGTGCAGTGGTTAGCGCACTGTGTGTGGGGAGTGGTGGTGCAGTGGTTAGCACACAGTGTGTGTGAGTGTGGGGAGTGGTGGTGCAGTGGTTAGCGCACTGTGTGTGTGGGTCTTTGTGTGGTCTTCCCACCCAGCCCCTCGTGTGGGTGTTGAAACGGACGGCCAGGTCACGGCGGTCGTCGGCCAGAAGGTGGCGGTGCTGCGCTGCGTCCTGTGGGGTGCGGCCGTGGTGGTGGTGCAGGCCAACTGGCTGAAGGCCTCCCGTGACGACGTCTGGGCGGGGGCCAATTTGGCCGCGCTCAGCCCGCTGCACGGCACGGCGTACTCCAACTCGTCCCTCGCGGGCCGACTGCGGTTCCGCAGTGGGGGGCCGCCCGGCGACGTCTCGCTGGAGCTGCTGGACGTGCGTCATGGCGACGGGGGCCTCTTCCTCTGTCGTGTGGCCACCTTCCCCCACGGCAACTTCGAGGGGAGGGTCAACCTCTCTGTCATCGGTGAGAATTGGCACTGCCCCACACAGAGACCCATAGACTCATCACACAGAGACCCATAGACTACTCACACAGAGACCCATAGACTCACCACACAGAGACCCATAGACTCATCACACAGACACCCATAGACTACTCACACAGAGACCCATAGACTCATCACACAGAGACCCATCGACTCATCACACAGACACCCATAGACTCATCACACAGAGACCCATCGACTCATCACACAGACACCCATAGACTACTCACACAGACACTCATAGACTACTCACACAGAGACCCATAGACTATTCACACAGAGACCCATAGACTACTCACACAGAGGCCCATAGACTCATCACACAGAGACCCATCGACTCATCACACAGACACCCATAGACTACTCACACAGACACTCATAGACTACTCACACAGAGACCCATAGACTACTCACACAGAGACTCAGACTACTCACACAGACACCCATAGACTACTCACACAGATACCCATAGACTACTCACACAGAGACCCATAGACTACTCACACAGAGACCCATAGACTCATCACACAGACACCCATCGACTCATCACACAGACACCCATAGACTACTCACACAGAGACCCACATAGACTACTCACACAGAGACCCATAGACTACTCACACAGAGACCCATAGACTCATCACACAGACACCCATCGACTCATCACACAGACACCCATAGACTACTCACACAGAGACCCATAGACTACTCACACAGAGACCCATAGACTACTCACACAGAGACCCATAGACTCATCACACAGAGACCCATAGACTACTCACACAGACACCCATAGACTACTCACACAGAGACCCATAGACTACTCACACAGAGACCCATAGACTACTCACACAGAGACCCATATACTCATCACACAGAGACCCATAGACTACTCACACAGAGACCCATATACTCATCACACAGAGACCCATCGACTCATCACACAGACACCCATAGACTCATCACACAGAGACCCATAGACTACGCACACAGAGACCCATAGACTCATCACACAGAGACCCATCGACTCATCACACAGACACCCATAGACTCATCACACAGAGACTCATAGACTACTCACACAGACACCCATAGACTACTCACACAGAGACCCATAGACTACTCACACAGAGACTCATAGACTACTCACACAGACACCCATAGACTACTCACACAGAGACCCATAGACTACTCACACAGAGACCCATAGACTACTCACACAGACACCCATAGACTACTCACACAGAGACCCATAGACTACTCACACAGAGACTCATAGACTACTCACACAGACACCCATAGACTACTCACACAGAGACCCATAGACTACTCACACAGAGACCCATAGACTACTCACACAGAGATCCATAGACTCATCACACAGAGACCCATCGACTCATCGCACAGACACCCATAGACTCATCACACAGAGACGCATAGACTACTCACACAGACACCCATAGACTACTCACACAGAGACCCATAGACTACTCACACAGAGACCCATAGACTACTCACACAGAGACCCATAGACTACTCACACAGACCCCCATAGACTACTCACACAGACACCCATAGACTACTCACACAGGGACCCATAGACTCATCACACAGAGACCCATCGACTCATCACACAGACACCCATAGACTCATCACACAGAGACCCATAGACTACTCACACAGACACCCATAGACTACTCACACAGAGACCCATAGACTCATCACACAGAGACCCATAGACTCATCACTACTCACACAGACACCCATAGATTACTCACACAGAGACCCATAGACTCATCACACAGACACCCATAGACTACTCACACAGAGACCCATAGACTACTCACATAGAGACCCATAGACTCATCACACAGACACCCATAGTCTACTCAGACAGAAACCCATAGACTCACACAGAGACCAAAAGCTCGTTATCTTCTGCAGATGTAGATGCCACTGGTTCTTCACGCTCTGCAGATGTAGATGCCACTGGTTCTTCACGTTCTGCAGATGTAGATGCCACTGGTTCTTCACGTTCTGCAGATGTAGATGTCACTGGTTCTTCACCTTCTATAGATGTAGATGCCACTGCTTCTTCATGTTCTACAGATGTAGATGCCACTGGTTCTTCACGTTCTCTTCACATTCCACAGATGTAGATGCCACTGGTTCTTCACATTCTACAGATGTAGATCCCATTGTTTCTTCATGTTCTACAG
This sequence comes from Petromyzon marinus, assembly GCF_048934315.1. Taxonomy (NCBI): domain Eukaryota; kingdom Metazoa; phylum Chordata; class Hyperoartia; order Petromyzontiformes; family Petromyzontidae; genus Petromyzon; species Petromyzon marinus. The sequence continues at coordinate 337,730 of NW_027422678.1, forward strand.
ATGTAGATGCAACTCGTTCTTCATAATCTGTAGATGTAGATGCCACCAGTTTTTCATATTCTGTAGATGCCACTTGTCCTTCTCGTTTTGCAGATGTAGATGCCACTGGTTCTTCACGTTCTACAGATGTAGATGCCACTGGTTCTTCACGTTCTACAGATGTAGATGCCACTGGTTCTTCTCGTTTTGCAGATGTAGATGCCACTGTTTCTTCACGTTCTGCAGATGTAGATGCCATTGGTTCTTCTCGTTTTGCAGATGTAGATGCCACTGGTTCTTCACCTTCTGGAGATGTAGATGCCACTGGTTCTTTACGTTCTGCAGATGTACATGCCACTGGTTTTTCGTATTCTGTTGATGTTAATGTCACTGGTTCTTCTCGTTTTGCAGATGTAGATGTCACTGGTTCTTCACCTTCTGGAGATGTAGATGCCACTGCTTCTTCACTTTCTGGAGATGTAGATGCCACTGGTTCTTCACGTTCTACAGATGTAGATGCCACTGGTTCTTCACGTTCTACAGATGTAGATGCCACTGGTTCTTCACGTTCTACAGATGTAGACGCCACCACCGCCGTCTGTTGCACGCCAGTTGAACTCACGACTTTCGGTCCGAACAGGCAACTCGACACACAAACAGGTTTGTTCGCATCTCTGAATGTTGCATGCGTGTGTGTCCTAGTATGTGTGTGTGTGCAACCATGTGTGTTGGTGCGTGTCTGTCCGTGTGCGTGTGCATGCAAGTGTGTCCGTGTGCATGCATATCAGTCCGTGTGCGTGTGTGTGTGCCTGTCTGTGTGCGTGTCCCTGTTCTGGCCACCCATCCCCTCGTTTGTCACAATCAAGGCCTTCATAGTTGCTGATACTCGCTAGCGGCACCTGCCCCAACAGTCTGCTAGGGCTTTTACGGGGGAACTTTGTCTCTGTCTGTCCTTCATCTCACTCCCTCAACCCGCAACGCCTGGGTGCAAGCAGCACGAGCCTTAAAGTGCACCTAGCCTGGCGCGTGTTGTCATTGCGGTGGTTGTTGTCGCGATGGTTGTTGTCGTCGTGCTACAGCAGCACGCTAACGCCACGCGGGGGATCGTTGTGCCACGCAGAGAAGGCGGCGGAGACGGCGGCGGCGGGCTGGGCCAGCTGGGCCATTCCGGCCGCAATCCTCGCCGTGTCCCTCGCCCTGGCAGCCAATCTGCTGCTCTGCTGCCGCCGCCGCCGGCAGCGGTAGCGTCGTCACGAGCCCTGGGGCCCCACGTGAGTCGCTCGCTTCTCTCGGACGTCGGGCGGACGTTGGCGGTGCCTGCGGGGTTACCTGTGTGACGACCTGCCGCTGTGCCCCCCCCACCACCCCCCCCGCTACCTCACCACCCCCCCCCCCCCGCTACCCCCCCACCACCCCTCCACTACCCACATGCGTGCAGGGAGGAACCCCCCACTCTCCCCAAGCCACCGCGGAGAAACGCGGAGGACGACCTTGGCTACGTGAGTGGCACACCGCCCGCGCACAGAGGCCCATTCCATCCGTGTCTCTCTCCGTATTCTGTGTAGTGTATAGTGTAGTGTATAGTGTAGTGTATAGTAGTGTAGTGTATACAGTGAGGGAAAAAAGTATTTGATCCCCTGCTGATTTTGTACGTTTGCCCACTGATAAAGAAATGATCAGTCTATAATTGAATGGTAGGTTTATTTGAACAGCGAGAGACAGAATAACAAAAAAAATCCAGAAAAGCGCATGTCAAAGATGTTATAAATTGATTTGCATTTTAATGAGGGAAATAGGTATTTGACCCCCTCTCAATCAGAAAGATTTCTGGCTCCCAGGTGTCTTTTATACAGGTAACGAGCTGAGATTAGGAGCACACTCTTAAAGGGAGCCATTGGTGGGCGGGCGAGCGGTGAGCAACTTCTGGCCACCCCAGGGGTGGGGGGGGGGGGGGTGGAGTCGGTCACCGTCTCTCTTATTTATTCTGACCCGCGCAGGTTTTCAAAGACGAAGATGACGACGAGGAAGGGGAGGAAGATGTTTGAGAAGCGGCGCGGGGGGGGGGGGGGGTGCCCGAGGAGGGAGAGTGCTCCACCTTGCCGTGCTCCACCTTGCCGTGCTCCACCCTGCCGTGCTCCACCTTGCCGTGCTCCACCTTGCCGTGCTCCACCTTACCGTGCCTCCAGTTGCCGGGGTAACGCTGGGGATTGTCGCCGTGGGCGGCTTCACGAGCGGATGAACCCCCGCGTGCGACGATCTGGACTGTAGCGGAGACTGCAGGGATTCATCTTCTTTGTTCTTCCGGTAAAGTCACCACGTAGAAGGGAATTAATAAAAATAAAACATAACGTGATAAGATTCTCCCGACGTTTCGGCTGCTTGTGTTGTGGCCGAGACGTCGTGAGAATTTTATTATTTTATGTTTTATTTTTATTATTGTATTATTTCCCTTCTACGTGACTTCACCGAAAGAACCAAGAAGATTTGTTGTTGTTGTGTGATCCCAACAATCAGTGCCAAAGTTTGGCTTTTGACTTTTGTTTTTTTGGGGGGGGGGATTTTTTTTACGAAAGAGCTCTCTGTTACTGGACGCAGTTTTTTATTATTTTATTTTAGACTCGTGACGGTCTCTCACCTGCCAGTGCTTTCCCCCGGCATGTGCCGTTGGAAGGGAGGCGATTGGGCATGGTGCCAGGGAGCCAGGGAGAGGGGGGTGGGGGGGGGAGAATTTAAATTCGCCCTCGCGTGGCTGGGGGTCAACGAGCGGCGACATCGGCACGGTCCGTCACGACGTCCGGCACGAAGGGAGTTCCACATGTGCCGGCCGGCCGGCGGTTTATATTATTGTTTTATCGAGGCAACAAGCGGCGTCACGAGGCGCGTACAACGCCGTGAGCCTTCGTGCGCCCCGTCAGCGTCTCAGTTTTTTATTTCTCCCCGAACCCGGCCAGTTTCATCGGCCGCTCCCGCGATGCCGCGGTACTTTCATAGTTTGACGCTGTTGGTTTTCGGCGAACCGATATCAGCCGGGTTAGATTGTGTAAATAAATCAATGTACAAATGTGGCTGTCGCCTGATGAAGCTGGTTGTTGTGATTGCTGGCGAAATGTCACGGTATCCAGAGTGCAAATGTTGTTGCTTGGCTCGCTAACCCACCAGTGTGCTGTACTAGTGTACTACACTACACACTACACTACACACTATATATACTACACTATGTATACTACACTATACACTACACTATACACTACACACTATATATACTACACTATGTATACTACACTATACACTACACTATACACTACACACTATATATACTACACTATGTATACCACACTATACACTACACTAGACACTACACTATACACTACACTATACACTACACTATATATACTACACTATATATACTACACTACGCACTATACACTACACACTATATCAGGGGTCGGGAACCTTTTTGACTAAGAGAGCCATGAAAGCAAAACATTTGGAAATTTATTTCAGTGAGAGCCATATAATATATTTTAAAAGTGAATTCAACTAAATGTCAGTATAATAAGCCTCTGAATTTATTCTTTTAAATAATGTTGTTATAACACTCACCATTAATGCGACTTCTGGTGCTGCATGGATTTGCTGATGTCTTTGTAGTCGGGTTGGTACTTGGTGAGGTTAAGCTTCATGCAAGCGTTGAGGCTTTCATCCATTAAACGTGATCGTAGGTTGGACTTGATGTTTTTAAGATGTGAGAATAACTGCTCACATGCATACGTAGATCCAAACATGGTCAATACAGCAATACTCACACGCTGCAGTGTGTGGTATGTGACAGGAAGCGCGTTCCAAGTTTTGAGAATCAGCTGGTCTTCGGGTTGGAGTTTTTTCATTTCTGTCCACATGTGCTTGCTCGCCAACTCCGCTTTCTGTCGTGTGATTCTTTCCAAATCTTCATTCAGTGACTTGAACTTATTCACCCACATGTCTGAGGCCTTCAGGTCAGCCACTTCTGCTTCAAAATCTCTGACGGAGACACCAGGGATGTAATTCAGGTCGGCTGTGTTCAGTGAACACTCGTTTGGATGGGTGATGAACTTAAAAAGACGAGTGTGCTCACGAAATTCTCCAAAGCGTGCTTTGAAGGACTGTAGGAGACTGGATGTGCAGCCAGCTAGCTGGTGGAGATCAAGGTTTTGAATGGGCTCACTTGCTGTGCATGCATCTTTAAATTGGCTCAGTTTTTCAAAATGTAGTAAACGACCTGTTTCAAGATCCGTGATGAAAAGCTCCAGCTTGTTTTCAAAAGCAAATACAGCTTGTTGAAGGGATAACACTGTATTTCCAATGCCTTGCATTTTCACGTTGAGCTGGTTCAGATGTTCAGTCAGATCTACGAGATAGTAAAACTTGAGGAGCCACTCGGTGTCGGCTAGCTCAGGATGCCCGACGCCTTTCATTTCAAGGAAAGTCCGGATTTCGTTCAGGCAAGCCGCAAAACGGCTAAGCACCTTCCCTCTTGACAACCAACGCACATTGCTGTGCAAAAGCAGACCAGGATAGTTATTTACAACTTCATCCAGCAGTGTTTTAAACTGGCGATCATTTAAGGCTCGGGCAACAATAAAGTTGATCACACGAATGACCAGCGACATCACTTCGCCAAACTGCCTGTCACACATCTGAGCACAAAGTGCCTCCTGGTGTATAATGCAATGGAAACTTAGGATGGGTCTATTTTCATGTTCACGGAGAAGCGCCACAAATCCTTTGTTTTTCCCCACCATACACAGAGAACCATCAGTACACACTGAGAGAAGTTTATCCATAGGTAGACTTTTTTCTTGAGCAAACTCCATGAAAGACTTGAATAAATCCTCACCTCTTGTGGACCCTTTTAATGGCAGAACAGCAAGACTTTCTTCGCGCAGTGTGTCACCAACAGCATATCTTGCAATCACGCTGAACTGCGACAAATGGCTCACGTCTGTTGACTCATCCAAAGCCAGAGAAAAGAACGGCGCTGCATTTATGTCCTTCACTTGCGTTTCCTCCACTTTGTTTGCCATCACGATGGTACGATCATGAACAGTTCTTGCCGACAGAGGCATGTCTTGTATCCGTTTGATTATCTTGTCTTTGTTCGGAAGATCATCAAAAAGTTCATTGGCTACATCCAGCATGAACGTTTTAGCATACTCGCCATCTGTGAATGGTTTTCCGTTCCTCACTATTGCTAAAGAACCAGCAAAGCTAGCCGAATTATAGTCACCTTGCCGGGTCCATACGCGGAGTTGCTGCTGGCTAGCTTGCACCCTGCTCAGAAGCTCTTGGCACGCTTTCTTTCTGCTGTCTCCCGCAGGGTATTTTGATGCAAAGGTAGCGTGGCGCGTGTCGAAGTGCCGCTTTACATTCGACCGTTTCAACGATGTAATTTTGTCATTGCAAATTAGACACACCGCAGAACCCGCTCTCTCCACAAAGGCGAATTCTTCGGTCCATTCGTCCTGAAATGTACGATACTCGTCGTCTTTTTTTCTTTTCGCCATCTTCTTCGTCGAAGGGTTAGCTTTGAGCTAATGACCGAGCAGACGCAGTCTCAGACTGATTCAAAAGGGGGCGTTTACCTGTTTTACCCAGCAACGGCAAACGTAGGCCAGTATCATCCAATTAAAATAATGGACAATTGCTCCTGCAGCCCTGAACAGGACATGCGCAGTGAAAAATCGATGGATGGATTAAAACAAGTGAGAATATTTTGTTTTATCTGCGAGCCATATGCAATCATCAAAAGAGCCACATCTGGCTCGCGAGCCATAGGTTCCCGACCCCTGCACTATATATACTACACTAGACACTACACTATACACTACACTATACACTACACTATATATACTACACTATATATACTACACTACGCACTATACACTACACACTATATATACTACACTATACATTACACTATACACTACACTACACACTATATATACTACACTACACTATACACTACACTATACACTACACTACACACTATATATACTACACTATACACTACTATACACTATATATACTACACTATACTACACTGCACACTATATACACTACACTATACACTATATATACTACACTATACACTACACTATACACTACACTATACACTACACACTATACTATACACTACACACTATATATACTACACTATATATACTACACTATACACTACACTACACACTATATATACTACACTATATATGCTACACTATACACTATATACTACACCACACTATATACACTACACTATACACTACACTACACACTATACACTACACTATACACTACACTATACACTACGACACACTACATTAGTAGGATCCGTCGATAATTGTTCACGTCATTGTTTTGTGATGTTCTTACTTCTGTCCGTTCACACAGAGCCTTACCGCTTATTCATATTCTGTTTTTTTCAGTAAAGTCACGTAGATAGAAAAAAATAAAGTGAATAAAAAATACCACGACGTTTAGATTGCAACACGGAGAGCCATCGACTCACACGGAGAGCCACAGAATCAGAGACATAGACTCACACGGAGAGCCATCGACTCACACAGAGATCCACAGAATCACAGAGCCATCGACTCACACAGAGAGCCACAGACTCAGAGCCATAGACTCACACAGAGAGCCATCGACTCACACAGAGAGCCATCGACTCACGCAGAGAGCCACAAAATGACAGAGTCATCGACTCACACAGAGAGCCACACACTCACAGAGCCATCGACTCACACGGAGAGACAGAATCACAGACTCACACAGACTCACACAGAGACCCATAGACTCGCGCGCAGCCAAAACAAACTACAAATCAATTCACGGCCAAACACATCTGAAGAGAGGCGCCCGACAGACACCCGAGTTCGATTCCCGCTCACGGATGCGCCCTACCCAACACCATCAAAGACGTAACCGGTCCCTCTGGGGTTGGGGGGGGGGAGAGACAAAGGCGGCCGGGCGTGGTTGCTGGCTCACACACCACCCCCCCCCGTCTCGTGTGATGTCTTTAAATTCAAAAGCGCTGAAGCTTGCGCGTGGCTTGACAATGGCGCTTTTTAGTGGATGCACACGCGTGGTGATCGCACTTTGTTGAAACACATTCCTGCGGAGGGAGCTGGTAGGAACGTTGGGTTGCTCGGTCAATGGCCAGGGTCAACGGCGGCACCACGTGGTGCATTGAGCAAATATGCCCGTCTGTGAGGGCGGGCACAAGCCGGCGTGAGTAGGTTAAACGTTGAGTTTTGTAAGGGCACCACGGGGTGACCAGCCCCACCCAGCTCCACCCCTCCCACCCCCACCCAGCCCCTACCTCCCCACCCAGCCCCTCCCCACCCTCCCCACCCAGCCCCTCTCCACCCAGCCCCACCCCTCCCACCCCCCACCCAGCCCCACCCTCCCCACCCAGCCACTTCCCACCCTCCCCTCTCCACCCAGCCCCACCCCTCCCATTTTATCCGGGTGTTCGGATACATGCGTACAGACATCCACAGACATACACAATTAATCCCCTGCCTCCTGTGAGAATTAACCCCGGTTGGGCTTCCGGTACTGCGCTGCGCCGCCCACGCGCTCCGCCTCACGGCACGGGGGGGCCGCGCGGCACGAGCCATGAAGAAAAAACAAAAACATAAAAAAAAATCCTAGAAAAGAATAGAAGGGGGGGTGGGGTTACGTTAAACAAAGCATAAAAAAATCCCCCAAAAAACGAAATGATGAACGGAACCAAGTTGCCGAATCCAGCGAGCATCTTGTTTCTTCTGATCGTTAAAAAAACGAGAGGACAGTGACAGAGGCAGGCAGGGAGAGAGGCATGGCACAGGGAGAGAGAGAGAGGGGCAGTGAAAGCAGCAGCAGCAGCAGAGGGAGGAAGAAGCTCGTCATTGAAGAGGAGTGAGGAGGCGAAAAAAAAGAGATGGAGAGAGGCGAGGGGGGAGGAAGAGGAACGGAATGAGAGGCATGGAGGGGAGGAAGGGGAGAGGGACCAGAGAATCCTCCTCCCACACGATATTTTATTACGTGGCGGGCCATCGCCAGGTCAGGTGAGAGAGTTGATGGTGGTGGTGATGGCGATATTGTCGACGATGTTAATGATGGTGGTGATGATGGTGATGGTTGTGATGGTTATGATGGTGATGATGGTGATGATGGTGACGATGGTGGTGATGATGGTAGTGGTGGTGGTAATGGTGGTGCTGGTGACGGTTGTGATGGTGGTGATGCTGGTACGTTGACGACAATAACGGTAAATCGTCCTCTGCAGACTGAGGGCTTCCAAGCTGCAGATCGTGGGGATGAAAGGGCTTGGAGCTGAGGTTGTGAAGAACCTCATTCTGGCTGGAGTGAAGTCCGTGACGTTTCTAGATAACAAGGTATGGTACTATAATAAAGCTTGATTCCAAGCACTACTTACAAATATTTTTCATTATAACTGCTATTTGTGCACACACTCAGTTATCAGTGGTCTGGATACGGCCTCAGAGCTTTTGCACAAATACATTCACACGTTTACGTGTTAAATGTTATGTTGTGGAGTTGTGGTGCCGCCGCAGCGGAGCCGCGCCCACCACCGTGATGCCGTCACCGATGCCTCGGATTTCCTGCCACTCTCCCGGAGCCGGTGCCTTCTCAGACGTCCGCGTTTTGGCCCCTGCACAGTCGTGAGGCCGCTGCAGCAGGGCCGCTCTGCCGAGGTCGTGCCCACCGCCGCAAAGCCACCACCGGGGGATGTCGACGCCGACGCTGCGCACCCTCACCACCCCCCCTTCCCCCCCACACGAACGTACACACGCCCCACGTAGAGCCAGAAGGGGAGGTCACCCGGCTGATTGGTTTTTGTCCAGAAGTCCCTAATGGGATCAAACTTCATGGTTTCCTGCGGCCGGGAAATTGGGCGATCTTCCCCCTGTAGCTGACATGCACTGCGGCGCCGCGACCTGATATTAAAGTTGCATGGTCACGGCAAGGGCCATCGAACCACCGCGAGTGGAGCCACGCACGCACAAGCGCGGGTCAGTGGACTGGTAGCGGGAGAACAGAGAGCGGACGTCGGTGAGATCACTGCGGCGACGTCACCCGAGCTGGGATCTGGGCATCGATAGGGCGGGAGAATCCGAGCCCCTGATTGGACGGGAGGCCAAGGGTCTGAAAGAGCAAAAATGCCTTTGTTGTAGGTAGGATAAAAGGAGGGGGATTGGGGTAGCAGGGGGGTTCTTCTTGTTCAAGATCATTGCGGTCCCGGGAGCAGGAGAGTCAGCCATCCGAGACGTCCGTGAGACGTACTCCAGCATCGGCAGGCTCGCCGCCTCATTCCCTTACAGCGGTCAGTACATCGGGGAGAAGTAAGTACGAGTGAGAGAGGCGTAAGTTCAGCCGTTTTAAATCCAGGATAGAGAGCGGGGCGAGCAGTAGGGGAAATCGACTCGAAGACCTCCGAGGGAAAGATTAGCTTCCACTGACCATACCATCACAGGTAAATAAAATTCGCTAGTGGGGGAATAAAACTGTGTTGCGTGGTCTTTTGGGAGTGTGAAGTGGAGGGCAGTGTGCGCTGGGTGTCTACATGTATGCGCGGCTGTGCACCTCGAGACGAAGCGTGGGGTGTTTACGTGCCCGCACGATTGCCCACCATAGTGCTTAGCGATCGCGTACCTGGGTGGCGGTGCCGCGGTCACGCACCCGCACACGGGTCTGGTCGCGAGATAGCGAGTTAGAGCGCCGAGCGCGCGCGTATTCGCGCGACTGTTTGAGCGGGATCTTTAACTCAGAGCCAAGCGAGCGTCCCCAATCAGCGGTGCGCGCACGGCAGAAACCCCGCCCGCCCGCCCCCCGGCTCCAACCCCCTCGCGTGCGATTGGTCTGTTTACGGGCAGAGGGAAGGGACGTGTTTGTTATTGTCGGCACACGTGGAGCGCGGGTGGGAGGGAAACACGCGCCGCGCCTGTTTGTTTACGGGCGGTATGGAGATTTATTGGTGAGCGCGCTTACAGCCCCACCCCGCCGTTGCACAGTGTAGTGCATCGCAAGCGCGAAGCGTACGAGCCGCTAATTAAACTATGCAAACGCGGTCGACATCCCAGGCAGAGGTACAGGGGGGCGAGACGTTAGGGGTCGTTAGTCTGGACCTGACAGAGCAGCCGAGGGGTAGCGGTGTGAGTGGAATGGGGGAGTCGGTGGGCAGCGGCCCCGACAATTCAGTGATGGCGGGGGACGGTAGCCCCCACAGTTTGGCGTCAGAAGCGGTACGAACCCCCGCATTACCCCACGCGAAAATAAGGCATATATTCACCGGCCGGGGTACACCTTCATGGAAAGCATTTGCCCGCAACGTCCTAGGGGCTAAGGAAATTAGTGGGTGGACGGACGCGCAGGCGTTACGTCAACTTAATATGAATCTGGATGGGCGGGCAGCCGATTTTGTGGAAGCCCTACCCGCAAGCGCGCAGACACAGCTAGAGGAGCTGATGCGCCGACTTGATCTGCGTTTCGGTACGCGCGATGAGGAGGCAAAAGCGGCCTTAGAGGCACGCCGTCGCCAACCCGGCGAGGACCTGCACGATTATGCCGAGGATGTGCGCGAGCTAACAAAGATCGCACGCCCGGGGTACACAACGGAAGTGATTGAGGAGCTGGCCGCAGAGAAAATCCAGCGATACTTAACGCGCACGGCGTGGTGGCAGCCAGACATGAACTGTACGCGCCTCCCCTTTAACGCCCTTGTCGAGCGCGCGCGCAAATGTGAAAGAATTTCTAGCGAACGCGCACAGCTCCGAGGACTGGGACGGGAGCGCACCATCGCAAGTCTGTCCACCGAGGAGGAAGAGGAGGAACAGGGGCTCGCCAGGACGGTAAGGGGTCGGGAAAGGGAGCCTCCGGCATCCCGCGAGACAACCCCGGGATGGGTAGCAGGGATACAGACGGGCATTGGGGGGATCGACAACAAGGTAACCCAAATGGACACAAGGTAACCCAAGTGGGTGAGAGAGCAACCCAAGTGGACAACAAGGTAACCCAAGTACGGGCACATATGACTGCGCTGCAGACTACGGTAGAGACGGTTCAGACCGAGTTGGGAGGGCTGGCCGAGAGGGTAGCCTGACTAGAGGCTGAGTCTGGGCAGCGGCGTACGGGAGGGGAAAGAGGGAGCGGGCGGGGAGGCTCCTACGGGGCCGCCGCCCTTCCCCGAGCATGCTACCTGTGCGACCAGCAAGGGCATCTGGTGAGGGACTGTCCCCAGATCGCCCGCGCTAGAAAGGCGCCAGGGTTAAACGCCAACGCCCCCTAGAGAGTGGACCACCTAGGGTTGCAATCAACGAGGTCCCGAAACAAAACGGCGATAATAATAATGGTGAGCAAGTGACACCCACACAGGTCCCGGCCACAACACCCAAGGACGCGGTGAGGACGGGCAACTGGCTACGGGAGCTGGTGGCAGGAATCACGGGGGCCACGTCGCTGGTGGAAGGACAGGTGAACGGGCAGCGCACCCGGATCCTACTGGACACGGGGGCCGTAGCCTCACTCGTGAGCGCCACGCACTGCAGCGTGCTCGGGGTTGACGTGAGCCGCCTGCAGGCCCCGGATTGCGCGCTGCACACAGCGAGCGGAGCCGGGATGGGGTTGCTGGGAAGGATCTCCCTCGAGGTCCGTCTCGGAAACCAGTTGTGCAACCAGGAATTCTACGTCTCGAGTGTGTTGTGCCATGAGTGTATTGCAGGTACGGACCTCCTGGAAAAGCTGCGGCTCAACGTGCAGCCCCGCCAGCGATGCGCCACCGTGGAGGGCAGCGGGGAGCGGATTCCGTTCCTGGGACCCGAGCCGAATCGCCCTCGCTTCACACCCGTGGCCGCTACGCTGGTGTCAGCCCTCACCATCGGGCCACTCGCCGAGATGCTGGTGCCAGTGGCAACCCCCTCCGCCGACCCCACACACCGACCATCGGGTGAGGTAATGCTAACTCCTCACCCGGAGTTGGCAGCGCGGTACGGAGTCGTAGGATCAGCCACGCTGGTAAACGCAGATGGGGGCTGACTGTTCATGCCGGTGTTTAACCCACACAGTACCCCGGCGATGCTACGACGACGCACCACAGTAGCCACCATACACCCCCTGCACGCGCACCACTCTAACGACTCGGTGTTTGCACTCTGGGCAGAAGACCCTGGCCACTCTGAGGACAACCAGGATCTGGCCTGGCGGGTCGGCCCAACCCCCCGGGCCGAGATCGCTCCCCTACATGATGCGTTACATGTGCCTTGGGCAGATTTACCTAGGGGGGAGGCCGATCAGCTGCGCGGGTTGTTACGGGAGTACGCCGACGTGTTCAGCGAGCACGATTCAGATGTAGGCCGAACAGACCTTGTTAAGCACCAAATTGACACAGGTGCAGCCCGACCGATCAAACTCCCCGCATACCGGGTGGGCGCGCCTGAACGGACCCAGATCAAGGAGGCAGTCGCGGACATGCTACGTGATAACATAATTCAGCCCTCGACGAGCCCCTGGTCTGCCCCCGTGGTGCTAGTGACGAAAAAAGACGGGTCGACCCGATTCTGCGTTGATTACCGAAAATTGAACGCAGTCACCCTCGGCGACGCCTTCCCCATACCGCGCATCGACGACACCTTTGACAGCCTCGCAGGGGCACGGTATTTTTCCACCCTCGATCTGGCGTCCGGGTACTGGCAGGTGGAGATGGCGGAGGAGGATCGGCTGAAAACCGCGTTCACCACCCCGATGGGGCTGTTCGAGTTTCGAGTGCTTCCGTTCGGACTCACTAACGCACCCGCGACATTCCAGCGGTTGATGGAGTTGGTAATGCGGGGCTTACAGTGGGAACAGTGCCTGATTTACCTGGATGACGTGATAGTGTTCAGCAGATCTCTGTCCGAGCACTGGTCAAGGTTGCGAGAGGTGTTCCAGCGACTACGAGCAGCCCATCTCAAGCTCAAGCCGCGTAAGTGCTACATTGCGCAGCGCGAGGTAGGGTACCTCGGACACCGAGTCAGCGAGGCAGGGGTGTGCACCGATCCGGAAAAGGTGCGCGCCGTAGTGGAATGGCCACGGCCCAGGAATCTGACGGAGATCAGGTCATTCTTAGGACTCGCCACCTATTATCGTCGATTTGTAAAGGGATTCAGCGAGATTGCACGCCCCCTCACCCAACTCACCTCCCCTAAGAACCCCTATCGATAGACGGAGGCCTGCGAAACGGCCTTCACCGCCCTCAAAGACCACCTCACCCACACCCCCACCCTAGCTTTCCCAGATTTCACCACGGATTTTATCTTGGACACCGACGCCTGCAGCAGTGGGCTGGGCGCGGTGCTGTCACAGGTGCAGGGTGGGACAGAGCGGGTCATCGCATACGCCAGTCGGACCCTGAGTGGGGCCGAGCTGAATTATTGCGTGACCCGTCAAGAACTGTATGCCGTGATCTTCGCGTGTAAACAGTTCCGACCGTATTTGTACGGCAGGAAATGTCGGGTGCGCACTGACCATTATGCCCTGCAGTTTCTCCTTACATTCAAGGAACTGCGGGGGCAGATGGCCCGATGGCTGGCGCAGTTGCAGGAGTACAACCTGCAAATAGAGTACCGAGCTGGGCGTACGCACGCAAACGCGGACGCCTTGTCGAGGCAGCCCGCGGTGTGTGCCGAGACAAGGTTGGAGGAAGTCTGCCCGTGCTTCACGGGGGGCCGTTGCTGGCAGGTGGCAGGCCCCCAGGAGCGCACCGAGACTAACCCTCCCCCGGTGAGAGGCAGTGCAGTATGTGCCACAGAGACCCCGGTAGGAGGAACCAGGGACCCGGGCGACCACTCGACAGGCACGGGGCCCACACCCTGGGGCCCAACGGGTCGCGCAACCCCATCCGATCGGATCCAGGAGGACGTCGGCTGCGCCTTTCCGGGCCTGGACCACGCGCAGCTGATACGGACCCAGCTGCGGGATCCGGATCTGGCGGCGGTGGAAGCGGCCCTACGGGAGAAGAAGGATGCCCTACCAGGACCCTGGAGTGGTTTGTACGCCCGGTTGTGCGTGCAGAACGGGGTAGTACGAGAGCTGACAGAAGCCGGCCAGCCTGGGTGCATCTGTGTTTCCGCCCAGGTGCGACCCCAGCTGCTAAGACTGGTGCACCACCACCCGCTCGGGGACCATGACGGGGAAACGGCGCACTCGGGAAACCCTGCATCGCCAGTATCTCTGGCCCAAGTTAGCACAAGACGTGGCCGCCTGGGTACAGGGCTGTCGCGCGTGCCAGCAATGTGGGCCGAAACCGGCACGATACCAGGTACCCATGAGACTGTTCCGCGTCAGTCGAACGAATCAGCTGGTTGGGATCGACCTGCAAGGGCCATTCCCGCGATCCCACCAGGCCAACCGATATATTCTCGTAGCGGTGGAGTACTTCACACGCTATCCCGTAGCGGTGGCCATCCCCGATAAGACAGCCCTCGTAGTAGCCCGAGCGTTCTTGGAACACTGTGTACTTAAGCACGGGATCCCTCACAGAGTCATTACTGACCAGGGTAGTGAGTTCGAGGCAGAGCTATTCCAGGCGCTGTGCCGGGAGTTCGGGATCCAGAAGGACCGAACTACGGCGTATCATCCCCAGGCAAATGGGATGGTAGAGAGAATGAACCAGACCCTAGCCGGGAAGCTTAAACGCATGGCGGCCGCGAATCAACGGGACTGGGACGAACACCTCCCCTATGCTCTGTTCGCCTACGCCACCACAGTACACACCTCCACGGGACAGACCCCGCTCCTAATGATGTTTGGTCGTGAGTCTCGCCTGCCTACAGATCTGCTGTTCGGTGTCCCTCCACCGCAATGGGAGGAAGGGAGCCGCCCCGTGGAGGACTTGATGGGGACCCTGCGAGAAGCTAGGGTCCGGGCCTACCCGCAAGGCGAGACCGCGCACCAGTGGCAGGAGCGGGGCACCCGACCCCGAATGGAGCCCCCCTTCTACTCGGCGGGCTCTCAGATGTGGCTGCACACCCCTCGCGTCGGGGCCAGGCAGGTGGGGAAGTAAACCACCTACTGGCGGGGGCCCTGGACGGTGGGGCGACAGATCTCCCCTTGGATGGTACTGATTCAAGGGGGAGAGGGGGGCTGGGAGATGGTAGTCAGTGTCCGGCGACTGAAACCAGGGAGGGCGGCCCCAGCAAGGGAGAACCCCGCCGCTCGAGGACGCCGGAACCTCCCCCCCCCACACCCCCCATACCCGGGGGCCTCGTGCCGTATATGGGCCCCACGGGGCCCTGGGCCCCAGGGGGTACCGACCCAAGCCAAGGGAGACGAGGACGACGGCCCCTGAACCCTACCGCCCCCGAGTTTGTCTCCCAGCCCGCAGGTACCCAGGACCGGAAAGAACCCCTGGAGTGGAGGAGGAGACCGCCGCCAGAACCCCGAGAGACGGACCCGCCACCGCCGAGACCAGCCACAAGAGCCGGACGAGTCCCACAGACCCCGCGGCGCTACCTCGTAGGGGCAACCCAGGCGAGGTGCTCCAGTCAACCCGGAACGGGGACTGGCACCTCGGGGGGCTGTGTGGTGCCGCCGCAGCGGAGCCGCTCCAGCGGAGCCGTACCCATCGCCGCGACGCCATCACCGATGCCTCGGATTTCCCGCCACTCTCCCGGGCCGGTGCCTTCTCAGACGTCCGCGTTTTGCCCACTGCACAGTCGTGAGGCCGCCGCAGCAGGGCCGCTCTGCCGAGGCCGTGCCCACCGCCGCTCTGCCGCCACCGGGGGATGCCGACGCGGTGCACCCTCACCACCCCCCCCCCCCCCCGCACGAACGCACACACGCCCAACGTAGAGCCGGGAGGGGAGGTCACCCAGCCGATAGATTTTTTTCCAGAAGTCCCTAATGGGATCGAACTTCATGGTTTCCTGCGGCCGGGAAATTGGGCGATCTTCCCCCTGTAGCTGACATGCACTGCGGCGCCGTGACCTAATAGTAAAAGTTGCATGGTCACGGAAAGGGCCATCGAGCCACCACGAGTGGAACCACACACACACAAGCACGGGTCAGTGGACTGGTAGCGGGAGAACAAAGAGCGTATGTCGGAGAGATCATTGCGGCGACGTCACCTGAGCTGGGATCCGGGTATCGAAAGGGCGGGAAAATCCGAGCCCCTGATTGGACGGGAGGTCAAGGAAGCGAAACGCCGAAATTCCTTTGTTGTAGGTGGGATAAAGGGAGGGGGATTCAGGTAGCAAGGCAGTTCTTCTTCAAGATCATCGCGGTCCACGCAGGAGGGGAGTCAGCCGTTCGAGACGTCCGCGTGACGAACTTCAGCGCAGCCAGGCTCAACCCTCTACTGATCGCTTTTCTACAGCTTCCAGTGCAGCAGAGTGGAAGTACGCATGAGTAAGAGAGAGGTAAGTTTGGGCTATTTGATTGAGGGTAGAAAGCAGAGCGATAGGCAGGGGAAATACAGTCTAGGATCCCAAGGGGAATAGGCTGACATCCACTTACCCACAGAATTACGCGTAGCTTAACGGGTTGCTCGCGGTAAATAAAATAACTGGTAGGGGAATAAACTGTTTCGTGTGGTCCTTTGGAGGGTGAAGAGGAGGGTGGAGAGTGTTTTGTGTTCGCGCGCACACGCGGCTGTTTGCGGCGAATAAGGGAGTAGAGCGTGCTTGGTGTCCGTACCTGTACGATCGTTTCCAGTATTGTTCAGCGCATACCTACACGACTATTTTCGGTGGTGCCCAGCGCTCGCGTACCTGCGCAATCACCTACAGTAGCGCTTTGCGCTCGCGTGCGTGCGTGGTTGTTTTCCACGAAGCGGAGTGTTCAGTGTACGCGTGCCTACGCGTTTGGTTTCGGTGGCGTTTAGCGCTCGCATACCTGTACGATTGTTTACAGTAGGGCTTAACGCTCGCGCATCTGTGTGACGGGGTGGCGGTCGCGCACCCGCGTGATTGTCTAATAGCGAGGGAGCGAATTAAGCGCCTAGCGTGCGCGAAAACGCAGCTGTGTAAACAGCCCATTAAATCGGAGCAAAGTAATCGCGGCGTGTTTGTTTTTGCTCAAGCGGGTGGAGCGTGGGTGGGAGGGAATCCCACGGCGGCGCGCCGCACCTGTTTATTCCCGTGCAGGACGGGGTTTTACTTTGTGAGCGCGCTCACTGTGGCACGCCGCCGTTGAACAGGGTAGCGCATCGCAAGCGCAAAGCGTACGAGCCGCTAATTAAGCTACGCAAACACGGTCGACATCCCAGGCAGAGGTACAGGGGTGCGAGACATTAGGGGTCGGCAGTCTGGACCTGACAGAGCAGCCGGGGGGTAGCGGTATGAGTGGAACGGGGGAGTCGGTGGGCAACGGCCCTGACAATTCAGTGATGGCGGGGGACGGTAGCCCCCACAGTTTGGCGTCAGAAGCGGTACGAACCCCCGCGTTACCCCACGCAAAAATAAGGCATATATTCACCGGCCGGGGTACCCCTTCGTGGAAAGCGTTTGCCCGCAATGTCCTAGGGGCTAAGGAAATTAGTGGGTGGACGGACGCGCAGGCGTTACGTCAACTTAATATGAATCTGGATGGGCGGGCAGCCGATTTTGTGGAAGCCCTACCCGCAAGCGCGCAGACACAGTTAGAGGAGCTGATGCGCCGACTTGATCTGCGTTTCGGTACGCGCGATGAGGAGGAGGCAAAAGCAGCCTTAGAGGCACGCCGTTGCCAACCCGGTGAGGACCTGCCTGATTATGCCGAGGATGTGCGCGAGCTAACAAAGATCTTACACCCGGGGTACACAACAGAGGTTTTTTATTGGTTAGATGGCGTAGATATATGAATGTCTTCAAACCCGCCACCACCCGACAGCCCATTTAGTCAGGTTCGTCACGTAAACAGAATGTGCCAATTCGTTACCTGCACGGCACACCAGTTGTGTGTTGGAGAGCTAAAGCCACGACATTGATGATCTATGTTCGTGTTTGAGTACAGATGAAGCTGTCACGTTTTTAATTCATTAATGTTTTATCGTTGAAGCGATTTGTGGATCGAGTACGCCAGCCCCACATTTAGGTCGCCCCTTGACGCTGGTTGGCTTGCCACTTCATCAACGCACATTTATCGTAAATTCTGTCGCGTTTTTGATCCACAAATCGTCGCATTGAACGCGGCAGTCGCGTGACAGGAAATTACTTGGACAATTTAAGAAAAAAATTGCTCACAAATGCACTTCACCTACCTCTCATCTCACTCCACTCTCCTCTCATCTCACTCCCCTCCACTCACTCTCCTGCCTCTCCCTCTCAATCCACTCCCCTCCACGCACTCTCCTGCCTCTCCCTCTCACTCCACTACCCTCCACTCACTCTCCTGCCTCTCCCTCTCATCCCACTCCACTCCACTCACTCTCCTGCCTCTCCCTCTCATCTCACTCCACTCACTCTCCTGCCTCTCCCTCTCATCTCACTCCACTCCACTCACTCTCCTGACCCTCCCCTCTCATCTCACTCCATTCCCCTCACTCTCCTGCCTCTCCCTCTCATCTCACTCCCCTCCACTCACTCTCCTGTCTCTCACTCCCCTCCACTCACTCTCCTGCCTCTCCCTCTCATCTCACTCCACTCACTCTCCTGCCTCTCCCTCTCACTCCACTCCACTCCACTCACTCTCCTACCTCTCCCCTCTCATCTCACTCCACTCCACTCCCCCCACTCTCAGACCCCTTCCCCTCTCGTCTCTCCGTGGCCGCGTGTATTTTCACTCGCGACACGTTATTAACATTCACGTCTTCAGCTCCCAGTCCCCCGAGCTTGGAGAACTTCGCTCCCCATTCCGGCGTCAGTGGGAGCCGTCGCTCTCCCAGCTTTGGCATCTCCCGTGCCTCCAGGCGCACCTCGTCGGGGCCTTTGGGAGGAAGTTTGGGGGAGCGACCGCCCTCCGTGTTACCGCCACCACCGCCGCCATCGCCGCCGCCGCCCAAGTCGTTAGCTATCCAGGAAACTTCCCTGGGCCGGCGCCTGAGACACCGCGGCCGGCAGCGGCGGCCTACAGCCAGGCCGCTCAGCAGGCAGACGGCCAGCGACAGGGGGAGCAGCACAGGCAGCAGGGAGCCTGGGGGAGGGGAGGGGGAGGGAGGGAGGGGGGGGGAGGAAGGGGATTGAGACCACAAACTCCAAATACTCCCCTACTTAGGTACCATGCAATTGCAGGCAGACAACTCTACTAACGAACAAGTAACGTTCCAGAGCTCCGTGTGTTCCTAAGTCTCAACGTCACCACCATCACGGTCAACTACTCAGTCCCCTATCACCCCCCCCCCACTCACCATCCACGCCGGCGGAAGCCGGGGGGACGAATCTGCCACCGTCGATGGTCGTGACGCCCTCGCTGGACTCACACGAGGAGCCAACACCGTCAACGCTGCTGCACTCCTCCACCTCCTCCACCTCCTCCTCCTCGTTGTCGTCGTTGTCATCGTCCACCTTCTCTCCTGATGGCGCACAAAAAACACAGGAAGGCCGTAGGTACGTCTATGGGTCTCTGTGTGGTGAGTCTATGGGTCTCTGTGTGATGAGTCTATGGGTCTCTGTGTGATGAGTCTATGAGTCTCTGTGTGGTGAGTCTATGGGTCTCTGTGTGGTGAGTCTATGGGTCACTGTGTGATGAGTCTATGGGTCTCTGTGTGGTGAGTCTATGGGTCTCTGTGTGATGAGTCTATGGGTCTCTGTGTGATGAGTCTATGGGTCTCTGTATGGTGAGTCTATGGGTCTCTGTGTGATGAGTCTATGGGTCTCTGTGTGGTGAGTCTATGGGTCTCTGTGTGATGAGTCTATGGGTCTCTGTAAGGTGAGTCTATGGGTCTCTGCGTGGTGAGTCTATGGGTCTCTGTGTGGTGAGTCTATGGGTCTCTGTGTGGTCAGTCTATGGGTCTCTGTGTGGTCAGTCTATGGGTATCTGTGTGATTAGACTCTGGGTCTCTGTGTGATGAGTCTATGGGTCTCTGCGTGGTGAGTCTATGGGTCTCTGTGTGATGAGTCTATGGGTCTCTGCGTGGTGAGTCTATGGGTCTCTGTGTGTGATGAGTCTATGGGTCTCTGTGTGGTGAGTCTATGGGTCTCCGTGTGATGAGTCTATGGGGGGGATCGGCAACAACACACCACACACTCACCACACTCACCACACTCACCACACACACTCACTACACTCACTACACTCACCACACTCAACATACACACACCACACTCACCACACACTCACCACACACGACACACACACACACTCACCACACTCACCACACTCAACACACACTCACCACACTCACCACACACTCACCACACACTCACGACACACTCACCACACTCACCACACACACACCACACACACACACACCACACACTCACCACACACTCACCTATCTCGCAGCTCATGCCGGAATACCCTTGGGGGCAGTTGCAGGTGAACTCATCCGGCTTGGCGTTGATGCAGCTGCCTCCATTCAAGCACGGCTGGTGGCTGGCGCAGTAATTCAGATCTAGCGAGAAGCGAGGGAGGGGAACGGCAACAACAACATCCACCACCGTGTGACAATTGGGTTTCCCCCTTTTATCTGGCAGCAAAACAGCGACGTTAAGATGTTAAAACACCAAATTGTGAAACCCTTTTACAAGGAATCACGTCACTGCATTAACCAAAATGCTTGTGGTCAGAATGCAAACAAAACACATCATCTGATAGTAGATGATGATGATGCGCTGTCCTTGAAGCTGATTGGTCCACACCAGAGACGGCTTTCTTTAGAGCCTCGTCTCAAACGGTGTGAGACCAGAGGTGACCTCTAGACCAGAGGTGACCTCTAGACCAGATGTGACCTCTAGACCAGAGGTGACCTCTAGACCAGAGGTGACCTCTAGACCAGAGGTGACCTCAAGACCAGAGGTCACCTTAGACCAGAGGTGACCTCTAGACCTGAGGTGACCTCGAGACCTGAGGTGACCTCGAGACCAGAGGTGACCTTTAGACCAGAGGTGGCCTCTAGACCAGAGGTGACCTCCAGACCAGAGGTGACCTCTAGACCAGAGGTTCATTCTGAACCGCAAGGCATTGTGGTTTGTGCAGTGACGTCATGCCTTGTAAAAGGTTTCACAGTTTGGTGTTTTAACATCTTAATGCCGCTGTTTTGTTGCCAGAAAAAAAGGGGAAAAACTTATTGTCATATTTTGGTACTGGCAGAGGAGGTCCCATGATGTAACATCCACAACCACCACAACCACAACAACCACCACCACATCCACCAACACCACCACCACAATCACCACCACCACAACCACAACCACCAACACCACCAGCACCACCACCACCACCAACACCACCACCAACACCATCACGACTATCACCATCACCACCACAACCACCACAACCACCACAACCACCATCACCACCACTATCACCACCACTATCACCACCACCACTATCACCACCACCATCACCACCACCATCACCACCACCACCACCAGCACCACCATCACCACCACCATCACCACCACTATCACCATCACCACCACTATCACCACCACCACCATCACCACCACCACCATCACCACCACCACTATCACCACCACCACCATCACCACCACCATCACTACCACTATCACCACCACTATCACCACCATCACCACCACCAACACCACCACCACTATCACCACCACTATCACCACCCCCACCACCACCGCCACCACCACCACCGCCACCACCACCACACACTCACCACACTCACCACACACACCACACACACCACACACCACACACTCACCACACTCACACCACACACCACACACTCACCAAACTCACCACACACACACCACACTCACACCACACACACCACACACTCACCACACACACCACACACTCACGACACTCACCACACACACACCACATACTCACCACACTCACCACACACTCACCACACTCACACCACACACTCACCACACTCAACACACACACAACACTCACCACACTCAACACACACTCACTACACTCAACACACTCACCACACACACACCACACTCACCACACTCACTACACTCACCACACTCACCACACACACACCACACACTCACCACACACTCACCACACACTCACTACACTCAACACACACACACACCACACTCACACTACACTCACCACACTCAACACACACACACCACACACTCACCACACACTCACCACACTCACCACACACACACCACACTCACCACACAATCACTACACGCACCACACTCACCACACACACTCACCACACACTCACCACACTCACCACACTCACCACACACACACCACACTCACCACACACTCACTACACTCACCACACTCACCACACACACTCACCACACACTCACTACACTCAACGCAGACTCACCACACTCACCACACTCACACTACACTCACCACATTCACACACACACACACACCACACACTCACCACATACTCACCACACTCAAAACACACACACCACACTCACCACACACTCACCACACACTCACAACACTCACCACACTCACCACACATACTCACCACACACTCACTACACTCAACACACACAAACCACACTCACCACACTCACCACACTCACACTACACTCACAACACACACACCACACTCACCACACACTCACCACACACTCACGACACACTCACCACACTCACCACACACACAACACACACTCACCACACACACCACACACACTACACTCACCACATACACTCACTACACTCACCACACTCACCACACACTCACCACACGCTCAACACACACTCACCACACACTCACCACACTCACCACATTCACCACACACTACACTCACTACACACTCACCACACACTCACCACACTCACCACACTCACCACACACACACCACACTCACCACACACTCACTACACTCACCACACTCACCACACACACTCACCACACACTCACAACACTAACCACACTCACCACATACACACCACACTCACCACATACTCACTACACTCCCCACACTCACCACACACACTCACCACACACTCACTACACTCAACACACACACACACCACACTCACCACACTCACCAGACTCACACTACACTCACCACACTCACACACACACCACACTCACCACACACTCACCACACACTCACGACACACTCACCACACTCACCACACACACCACACACACTACACTCACCACACACACTCACTACACTCACCACACTCACCACACACTCACCACACGCTCAACACACACTCACCACACACACACCACACTCACCACACTCTCACCACACACTCACCTATCTCGCAGCTCATGCCGGAATACCCTTGGGGGCAGTTGCAGGTGAACTCATCCGGCTTGGCATTGATGCAGCTGCCTCCATTCAAGCACGGCTGGTGGCTGGCGCAGTAATTCAGATCTAGCGAGAAGCGAGGGAGGGGAACGGCAACAACAACATCCACCACCGTGTGACAATTGGGTTTCCCCCTTTTATCTGGCAGCAAAACAGCGACGTTAAGATGTTAAAACACCAAATTGTGAAACCCTTTTACAAGGAATCACGTCACTGCATTAACCAAAATGCTTGTGGTCAGAATGCAAACAAAACACATCATCTGATAGTAGATGATGATGATGCGCTGTCCTTGAAGCTGATTGGTCCACACCAGAGACGGCTTTCTTTAGAGCCTCGTCTCAAACGGTGTGAGACCAGAGGTGACCTCTAGACCAGAGGTGACCTCTAGACCAGATGTGACCTCTAGACCAGAGGTGACCTCTAGACCAGAGGTGACCTCTAGACCAGAGGTGACCTCAAGACCAGAGGTCACCTTAGACCAGAGGTGACCTCTAGACCTGAGGTGACCTCGAGACCTGAGGTGACCTCGAGACCAGAGGTGACCTCTAGACCAGAGGTGACCTCTAGACCAGAGGTGACCTCCAGACCAGAGGTGACCTCTAGACCAGAGGTTCATTCTGAACCGCAAGGCATTGTGGTTTGTGCAGTGACGTCATGCCTTGTAAAAGGTTTCACAGTTTGGTGTTTTAACATCTTAACGCCGCTGTTTTGTTGCCAGAAAAAAAGGGGAAAAACTTATTGTCATATTTTGGTACTGGCAGAGGAGGTCCCATGATGTAACATCCACAACCACCACAACCACAACAACCACCACCACATCCACCAACACCACCACAATCACCACCACCACAACCACAACCACCAACACCACCACCACCAGCACCACCACCACCAACACCACCACCACCACCAACACCATCACGACTATCACCATTACCACCACAACCACCACAACCACCACAACCACCACTATCACCACCACTATCACCACCACCACTATCACCACCACCATCACCACCACCATCACCACCACCACCACCAGCACCACCATCACCACCACCATCACCACCACTATCACCATCACCACCACTATCACCACCACCACCATCACCACCATCACCACCACCACTATCACCACCACCACCACCATCACCACCACCATCACTACCACTATCACCACCACTATCACCACCATCACCACCACCAACACCACCACCACTATCACCACCACTATCACCACCCCCACCGCCACCGCCACCACCACCACCGCCACCACCACCACACACTCACCACACTCACCACACACACCACACACACCACACACCACACACTCACCACACTCACACCACACACCACACACTCACCACACTCACCACACACACACCACACTCACACCACACACACCACACACTCACCACACACACCACACACTCACCACACTCACCACACACACACCACATACTCACCACACTGACCACACGCTCACCACACTCACACCACACACTCACTACACTCAACACACACACACCACACTCACCACACTCACCACACTCACACTACACTCACAACACACACACCACACTCACCACACACTGACCACACACTCACCACACTCACACCACACACTCACCACACTCAACACACACACAACACTCACCACACTCACCACACACTCACCACACTCACCACATACTCACTACACTCACCACACTCACCACACACACACCACACACTCACCACACACTCACCACACACTGACTACACTCAACACACCACACACTCACCACACTCACACCACACACTCACCACACTCAACACACACACAACACTCACCACACTCACCACACACTCACTACACTCACCACACTCACCACACTCACCACACACACACCACACTCACCACACAATCACTACACGCACCACACTCACCACACACACTCACCACACACTCACCACACTCACCACACTCACCACACACACACCACACTCACCACACACTCACTACACTCACCACACTCACCACACACACTCACCACACACTCACTACACTCAACACACACTCACCACACTCACCACACTCACACTACACTCACCACATTCACACACACACACACCACACACTCACCACATACTCACCACACTCAAAACACACACACCACACTCACCACACACTCACCACACACTCACAACACTCACCACACTCACCACACATACTCACCACACACTAACTACACTCAACACACACACACTCACCACACTCACCACACTCACACTACACTCACCACACACACACCACACTCACCACACACTCACCACACACTCACGACACACTCACCACACTCACCACACTCACCACACACACAACACACACTCACCACACACACCACACACACTACACTCACTACACTCACCACACTCACCACACACTCACCACACGCTCAACACACACTCACCACACACTCACCACACTCACCACATTCACCACACACTCACAACACACACTACACTCACTACACACTCACCACACACTCACCAGACTCACCACACACACACCACACTCACCACACACTCACTACACTCACCACACTCACCACACACACTCACCACACACTCACAACACTCACCACACTCACCACATACACACCACACTCACCACATACTCACTACACTCACCACACTCACCACACACACTCACCACACACTCACTACACTCAACACACACACACACCACACTCACCACACTCACCAGACTCACACTACACTCACCACACTCACACACACACCACACTCACCACACACTCACCACACACTCACGACACACTCACCAAACTCACCACACTCACCACACACACCACACACACTACACTCACCACACACACTCACTACACTCACCACACTCACCACACACTCACCACACGCTCAACACACACTCACCACACACACACCACACACACCACACTCACCACACACTCACCAGACTCACCACACACACACCACACTCACCACACACTCACTACACTCACCACACTCACCACACACACTCACCACACACTCACAACACTAACCACACTCACCACATACACACCACACTCACCACATACTCACTACACTCCCCACACTCACCACACACACTCACCACACACTCACTACACTCAACACACACACACACCACACTCACCACACTCACCAGACTCACACTACACTCACCACACTCACACACACACCACACTCACCACACACTCACCACACACTCACGACACACTCACCACACTCACCACACTCACCACACACACCACACACACTACACTCACCACACACACTCACTACACTCACCACACTCACCACACACTCACCACACGCTCAACACACACTCACCACACACACACCACACTCACCACACTCTCACCACACACTCACCTATCTCGCAGCTCATGCCGGAATACCCTTGGGGGCAGTTGCAGGTGAACTCATCCGGCTTGGCATTGATGCAGCTGCCTCCATTCAAGCACGGCTGGTGGCTGGCGCAGTAATTCAGATCTAGCGAGAAGCGAGGGAGGGGAACGGCAACAACAACATCCACCACCGTGTGACAATTGGGTTTCCCCCTTTTATCTGGCAGCAAAACAGCGACGTTAAGATGTTAAAACACCAAATTGTGAAACCCTTTTACAAGGAATCACGTCACTGCATTAACCAAAATGCTTGTGGTCAGAATGCAAACAAAACACATCATCTGATAGTAGATGATGATGATGCGCTGTCCTTGAAGCTGATTGGTCCACACCAGAGACGGCTTTCTTTAGAGCCTCGTCTCAAACGGTGTGAGACCAGAGGTGACCTCTAGACCAGAGGTGACCTCTAGACCAGATGTGACCTCTAGACCAGAGGTGACCTCTAGACCAGAGGTGACCTCCAGACCAGAGGTGACCTCCAGACCAGAGGTGACCTCCAGACCAGAGGTGACCTCTAGACCAGAGGTGACCTCCAGACCAGAGGTGACCTCCAGACCAGAGGTGACCTCTAGACCAGAGGTGACCTCTAGACCAGAGGTTCATTCTGAACCGCAAGGCATTGTGGTTCGTGCAGTGACGTCATGCCTTGTAAAAGGTTTCACAGTGTGGTGTTTTAACATCTTAACGCCGCTGTTTTGTTGCCAGAAAAAAGGGGGAAAGTTATTATCATATTTTGGTACTGGCAGAGGAGGTCCCATGATGTAACATCCACAACCACCACAACCACCACAACAACCACCACCACATCCACCAACACCACCACCACAACCACCATAACCACCACCAACACCACCACCAGCAGCACCACCATCACCACCACCAACACCACCACCAACACCATCACAACTATCACCATCACCACCACCACAACCACCACAACCACCACAACCACAACCACCATCACCACCATCACCACCACCAACACCACCACCACCCCCACCATCACCACCACCACCATCACCACCACCCCCACCATCACCACCACCACCATCACCACCACCACCATTACCACCACCACCATCACCACCATCACCACCACCACCACCATCACCACCACCACCACCACCATTACCACCATCACCATCACCACCACCCCCACCATCACCACCACCATCACCACCATCACCACCACCATCACCACCACCACCATTACCACCATCACCATCACCACCACCACCAACACCACCACCATCACCACCACCCCCACCATCACCACCACCACCATCACCACCACCACCATCACCACCACCACCATCACCACCACCACCATTACCACCATCACCATCACCACCACCACCACCAACACCACCACCATCACCACCACCCCCACCATCACCACCACCACCACTATCACCACCACCACCATCACCACCACCACCCCACCACCCCCACCATAACCACCACCACGGATGATGATGATGATGATGATAGGTAAATATTGATGGACACATCCGAGCGTTGGATGGGGAGCGAGTGGAGGGAAATTCACCGGGTGACTTGGGGGGTGGAGGGGGGAGGAGGGGGGGGGAGGAGGGGAGGTAGGTGGAGGAGGTGGGGAGAGGGGGTAGGTGGAGGAGGGGGGGTAGGTGGAGGAGGGGGGGGGGAGGAGGGGGGGGGAGTAGGAGGAGGGGGGTGCGGTAGTGGCACCTTTGTCACAGAGGAGGCCTCCCCAGCCACTGTCACAGCTGCAGCGCCAGGGCTGCTGTCTGCAGCTGCCGTGGCCACAGCCTGGGTAGGGGACGCAGCGCTGGCACAGCTCGCCCTGCCACCCGGAGCGGCACCTGCGGACACGCGGGCAGTGTTGAGTCTATGGGCAGTGTTGAGTCTATGGTGCAGTGTTGAGTCTATGGGCAGTGTTGAGTCTATGGTGCAGTGTTGAGTCTATGGTGCAGTGTTGAGTCTATGGTGCAGTGTTGAGTCTATGGTGCAGTGTTGAGTCTATGGTGCAGTGTTGAGTCTATGGTGCAGTGTTGAGTCCATGGTGCAATGTTGAGTCTATGGGCAGTGTTGAGTCTATGGGCAGTGCTATGGTGCAGTGTAGAGTCTATGGGTAGTGTTGAGTCTATGGTACAGTGTTGAGTCTATGGTGCAGTGTTGAGTCTATGGTGCAGTGTTGAGTCTATGGTGCAGTGTTGAGTCTATGGGTAGTGTTGAGTCTATGGTGCAGTGCTGAGTCTTTGGTGCAGTGTTGAGTCTATGGGTAGTGCTGAGTCTATGGTTCAGTGTTGAGTCTATGGTGCAGTGTTGAGTCTATGGGGAGTGCTGAGTCTATGGTGCAGTGTTGAGTCTATGGGCAGTGTTGAGTCTATGGTGCAGTGTTGAGTCTATGGGCAGTGTTGAGTCTATGGTGCAGTGTTGAGTCTATGGGCAGTGCTGAGTCTATGGTGCAGTGTTGAGACTATGGTGCAGTGTTGAGTCTATGGTGCAGTGTTGAGTCTATGGTGCAGTGTTGAGTCTAGGGTTCAGTGCTGAGTCTATGGTGCAGTGCTGAGTCTATGGTGCAGTGTTGAGTCTATGGTGCAGTGTTGAATCTATGGCTAGTGTTGAGTCTATGGTGCAGTGCTGAGTCTATGGTGCAGTGTTGAGTCTATGGTGCAGTGTTGAGTCTATGGGCAGTGTTGAGTCTATGGTGCAGTGTTGAGTCTATGGGCAGTGTTGAGTCTATGGTGCAGTGTTGAGTCTATGGGCAGTGTTGAGTCTATGGTGCAGTGTTGAGTCTATGGGCAGTGCTGAGTCTATGGTGCAGTGTTGAGTCTATGGTGCAGTGTTGAGTCTATGGTGCAGTGCTGAGTCTATGGGCAGTGTTGAGTCTATGGGCAATGTTGAGTCTATGGTGCAGTGTTGAGTCTATGGGCAATGCTGAGTCTATGGTGCAGTGTTGAGTCTATGGTGCAGTGTTGAGTCTATGGGCAGTGTTGAGTCTATGGTGCAGTGTTGAGTCTATAGGCAGTGCTGAGTCTATGGTGCATTGTTGAGACTATGGTGCAGTGTTGAGTCTATGGTGCAGTGTTGAGTCTATGGTGCAGTGTTGAGTCTAGGGTTCAGTGCTGAGTCTATGGTGCAGTGCTGAGTCTATGGTGCAGTGTTGAGTCTATGGTGCAGTGTTGAATCTATGGCTAGTGTTGAGTCTATGGTGCAGTGCTGAGTCTATGGTGCAGTGTTGAGTCTATGGTGCAGTGTTGAGTCTATGATGCAGTGTTGAGTCTATGGGCAGTGTTGAGTCTATGGTGCAGTGTTGAGTCTATGGGCAGTGTTGAGTCTATGGTGCAGTGTTGAGTCTATGGGCAGTGCTGAGTCTATGGTGCAGTGTTGAGACTATGGTGCAGTGTTGAGTCTATGGTGCAGTGCTGAGTCTATGGGCAGTGTTGAGTCTATGGGCAATGTTGAGTCTATGGTGCAGTGCTGAGTCTATGGGCAGTGTTGAGTCTATGGGTAGTGTTGAGTCTATGGTGCAGTGTTGAGTCTATAGGCAGTGCTGAGTCTATGGTGCATTGTTGAGACTATGGTGCAGTGTTGAGTCTATGGTGCAGTGTTGAGTCTATGGTGCAGTGTTGAGTCTAGGGTTCAGTGCTGAGTCTATGGTGCAGTGCTGAGTCTATGGTGCAGTGTTGAGTCTATGGTGCAGTGTTGAATCTATGGCTAGTGTTGAGTCTATGGTGCAGTGCTGAGTCTATGGTGCAGTGTTGAGTCTATGGTGCAGTGTTGAGTCTATGATGCAGTGTTGAGTCTATGGGCAGTGTTGAGTCTATGGTGCAGTGTTGAGTCTATGGGCAGTGTTGAGTCTATGGTGCAGTGTTGAGTCTATGGGCAGTGCTGAGTCTATGGTGCAGTGTTGAGACTATGGTGCAGTGTTGAGTCTATGGTGCAGTGCTGAGTCTATGGGCAGTGTTGAGTCTATGGGCAATGTTGAGTCTATGGTGCAGTGCTGAGTCTATGGGCAGTGTTGAGTCTATGGGTAGTGTTGAGTCTATGGTGCAGTGTTGAGTCTATGGGCAGTGTTGAGTCTATGGTGCAGTGTTGAGTCTATGGTGCAGTGCTGAGTCTATGGGCAGTGTTGAGTCTATGGGCAATGTTGAGTCTATGGTGCAGTGCTGAGTCTATGGGCAGTGTTGAGTCTATGGGTAGTGTTGAGTCTATGGTGCAGTGTTGAGTCTATGGGCAGTGTTGAGTCTATGGTGGAGTGTTGAGTCTATGGGCAGTGCTAAGTCTATGGTGCAGTGTTGAGTCTATGGTGCAGTGTTGAGTCTATGGGCAGTGCTCAGTCTATGGTGCAGTGTTGAGTCTATGGTGCGGTGTTGAGTCTATGGTGCAGTGTTGAGTCTATGGTGCGGTGTTGAGTCAATGGTGCAGTGTTGAGTCTATGGTGCAGTGTTGAGTCTATGGGCAATGTTGAGTCTATGGTGCAGTGCTGAGTCTATGGGCAGTGTTGAGTCTATGGGTAGTGTTGAGTCTATGGTGCAGTGTTGAGTCTATGGTGCAGTGTTGAGTCTATGGTGCAATGTTGAGTCTATGGTGCAGTGTTGAGTCTATGGGCAGTGTTGAGTCTATGGTGCAGTGTTGAGTTTATGGTGCAGTGTTGAGTCTATGGGCAGTGTTGAGTCTTTGGGGCAGTTTTGAGTCTATGGTGCAGTGTTGAGTCTATGGTCCAGTGTTGAGTCTATGGTGCAGTGTTGAGTCTATGGTGCAGTGTTGAGTCTATGGTGCAGTGTTGAGTCTATGGTGCAGTGTTGAGTCTATGGTGCAGTGTTGAGTCTATGGTGCAGTGCTGAGTCTATGGTGCAGTGTTGAGTCTATGGTGCAGTGCTGAGTCTATGGTGCAGTGCTGAGTCTATAGGTAGTGTTGAGTCTATGGTGCAGTGCTGAGTCTATGGTGCAATGTTGAGTCTATGGTGCAGTGCTGACTCTATGGGTACTGTTGAGTCTATGGTGCAGTGTTGAGTCTATGGTGCAGTGTTGAGTCTATGGGTAGTGTTGAGTCTATGGGCAGTCTTGAGTCTATGGGCAGTGTTGAGCCTATGGTGCAGTGTTGAGTCTATGGGTAGTGTTGAGTCTATGGGGAAGTGCTGAGTCTATGGTTAGTGTTGAGTCTATGGTGCAGTGTTGAGTCTATGGGCAGTGTTGAGTCTATGGTGCAGTGTTGAGTCTATGGTGCAGTGTTGAGTATATGGTGCAGTGCTGAGTCTATGGTGCAGTGCTGAGTCTATGGTGCAGTGCTGAGTCTATGGGCAGTGTTGAGTCTATGGTGCAGTGTTGAGTCTATGGTGCAGTGTTGAGTCTATGGTGCAGTGTTGAGTCTATGGGCAGTGTTGAGTCTATGGTGCAATGTTGAGTCTATGGGCAGTGCTGAGTCTATGGTTGAGTCTATGGTGCAGTGTTGAGTCTATGGGCAATGCTGAGTCTATGGTGCAGTGTTGAGTCTATGGTGCAGTGTTGAGTCTATGGGCAGTGTTGAGTCTATGGTGCAGTGTTGAGTCTATGGGCAGTGCTGAGTCTATGGTGCATTGTTGAGACTATGGTGCAGTGTTGAGTCTATGGTGCAGTGTTGAGTCTATGGTGCAGTGTTGAGTCTAGGGTTCAATGCTGAGTCTATGGTGCAGTGCTGAGTCTATGGTGCAGTGTTGAGTCTATGGTGCAGTGTTGAATCTATGGCTAGTGTTGAGTCTATGGTGCAGTGCTGAGTCTATGGTGCAGTGTTGAGTCTATGGTGCAGTGTTGAGTCTATGGTGCAGTGTTGAGTCTATGGGCAGTGTTGAGTCTATGGTGCAGTGTTGAGTCTATGGGCAGTGTTGAGTCTATGGTGCAGTGTTGAGTCTATGGGCAGTGCTGAGTCTATGGTGCAGTGTTGAGTCTATCGTGCAGTGTTGAGTCTATGGTGCAGTACTGAGTCTATGGGCAGTGTTGAGTCTATGGGCAATGTTGAGTCTATGGTGCAGTGCTGAGTCTATGGGCAGTGTTGAGTCTATGGGTAGTGTTGAGTCTATGGTGCAGTGTTGAGTCTATGGGCAGTGTTGAGTCTATGGTGCAGTGTTGAGTCTATGGGCAGTGCTAAGTCTATGGTGCAGTGTTGAGTCTATGGTGCAGTGTTGAGTCTATGGGCAGTGCTCAGTCTATGGTGCAGTGTTGAGTCTATGGTGCGGTGTTGAGTCTATGGTGCAGTGTTGATTCTATGGTGCGGTGTTGAGTCAATGGTGCAGTGTTGAGTCTATGGTGCAGTGTTGAGTCTATGGGCAATGTTGAGTCTATGGTGCAGTGCTGAGTCTATGGGCAGTGTTGAGTCTATGGGTAGTGTTGAGTCTATGGTGCAGTGTTGAGTCTATGGGCAGTGTTGAGTCTATGG
Organism: Petromyzon marinus; assembly: GCF_048934315.1. Taxonomy (NCBI): domain Eukaryota; kingdom Metazoa; phylum Chordata; class Hyperoartia; order Petromyzontiformes; family Petromyzontidae; genus Petromyzon; species Petromyzon marinus. The sequence goes on from NW_027422678.1 coordinate 370,954, forward strand.
TGCAGTGTTGAGTCTATGGGCAGTGCTAAGTCTATGGTGCAGTGTTGAGTCTATGGTGCAGTGTTGAGTCTATGGGCAGTGCTCAGTCTATGGTGCAGTGTTGAGTCTATGGTGCGGTGTTGAGTCTATGGTGCAGTGTTGAGTCTATGGGCAGTGTTGAGTCTATGGGCAGTGTTGAGTCTATGGGCAGTGTTGAGTCTATGGGCAATGTTGAGTCTATGGTGCAGTGCTGAGTCTATGGTGCAGTGCTGAGTCTATGGTGCAGTGCTGAGTCTATGGGCAGTGTTGAGTCTATGGTGCAGTGTTGAGTCTATGGTGCAGTGTTGAGTCTATGGTGCAGTGTTGAGTCTATGGGCAGTGTTGAGTCTATGGTGCAATGTTGAGTCTATGGGCAGTGCTGAGTCTATGGTTGAGTCTATGGTGCAGTGTTGAGTCTATGGGCAATGCTGAGTCTATGGTGCAGTGTTGAGTCTATGGTGCAGTGTTGAGTCTATGGTGCAATGTTGAGTCTATGGTGCAGTGTTGAGTCTATGGGCAGTGTTGAGTCTATGGTGCAGTGTTGAGTCTATGGTGCAGTGTTGAGTCTATGGTGCAGTGTTGAGTCTATGGCGCAGTGTTGAGTCTATGGGCAGTGTTGAGTCTATGGGTAGTGTTGAGTCTGTGGGCAGTGTTAGTACCTCCATCATCCCCAACTCCCTCCCTCCCCCAATCCACGGTGCCTATTGTGGCCTGTTGGACACCACGGCCCTGACGAGACCCCACGTGGACATCGCCAGGTATGGCTGCGAGACGATGCAGCGCTGACGTCGTCAGGGAACGGTTGCAAATGGTTTAAAAATGCAAATCCTGTTCATTCCTTCACTATACACTACGCTATACACTATACTATACACTACACTATACACTACACTATACACTACACTACACTATACACTACACTACACACTACACTATACACTACACTACTATACACTACACTATACACTACACTAATATACACTACACTATACACTACACACTACACTACTATACACTACACTACTATACACTACACTACTATACACTACTATACACTACACTAAACACTACACTACTATCCACTACACTACACTATACACTACACACTACACTACACTATACACTACACACTACACTATACACTACACTATACACTACTATACACTACACTATACACTCTTATACACTACAGTATACACTACACTATACACTACTATACATTACACTACACTATACACTACACACTACACTATACACTACACTACACTATACACTACACTATACACTACACTACACTATACACTACACTATACACTACACTACTATACACTACACTATACATTACACTACACTATACACTACACACTACACTACACTATACACTACACTACACACTACATTATACACTACACTATATATTACACTTTCCACTACACTATACACTACACTACTATACACTACACTATACATTACACTACACTATACACTACACACTACACTATACACTACACTACACACTACACTACACTATACACTACACTATACACTACACTACTATACACTACACTATACACTACACTATACACTACACTATACACTACACTATACTTTACACTACACACTCCACTACTTGACACACGACGTCGGTACGCTCAGCGGCAGGTCGTCCAACGCCTCGCTGGGAGTGCATTGCGGCGTTGTTGGCGTCAAAGTTTCGCTCACCGGCATTGTCCGGGGACGTCGCAGCCTCCACGCAGCGAATCGCAGCCCGGCCTGCAAATTGCTGAGGCAGGAAGCCGAAGAGAAAATTCGTCGCCATTCTGGCAAATCGCCCGACCACGGCGACGATTCCACTGGTTGATGTAACGGCGAAACGTCACGGTGCTCACACACATTGTCAATGTCGTGGATTTACTCTGCAAACACACCGGTGGGCTCATGTCGTATACTACACTATACACTACACTACTATACACTACAATATAAACTACACTACAATATACTACACTACTATACACTACACTACAATATACTACACTACTATACACTACACTACTATACACTACACTATACACTACACTACAATATACTACACTACTATACACTACATTATACACTTCACTACAATATACTACACTACTATACACTGCACTATACACTGCACTATACACTACACTATACACTACACTATAATATACTACACTACAATACACTACTATACACTACACTATACACTACACTATAATATACACTACTATACACTACACTATACACTACACTATACACTACACTACTATATACTACTATATACTATACGACATTACTATACACTACACTATACACTACACTACTATACACTACACTATACACTACACTACTATACACTACACTACTATACACTACACTATAATATACTACACTACTATACACTATACTATACACTACACTACTATACACTATACTATACACTACACTACTATACACTACACTATACACTATACTATACACTACACACTACACTATACACTACACTACTATACACTACACTACTATACACTACACTACTATACACTACACTATACACTACACTACTGTACACTATACACCACACTACTATACACTGCACTATACTTTACACTACAATATACTACACTACTATACACTACTGTACACTTCACTATACTATACACTACTGTACACCACACTACTATACGCTATAAACTACACTATACTTTACACAATACTTTACACGATACACTACACTAATATACACTACACGACTATACACTACTATACATTACACTATATACTGCACTATATATTACATTAAACACGACTATGCACACACTATGCACCGCTAGACACTGCACTACTATACACTATACTGTACACTACACTACTATACTATGCACAACTATACACTACACTATACTATACACAACTATACACTACACTACTACACTATACACTACACTATACACTACACCATACACTACTATACACTACACTATACAGTACACTTTACACTACACTATACTATACACTACACTATACACTACACTATACTATGCACTACACTATACACTACTATACACTACACTATACACTACACTATACTATACACCACACACTACTATACACTACTATACACCACTATACACCACACTATACACTACACTATACACTACACTATACAATACACAACTATACACTACACTATACACTACTATACACTACACTATACACTACACGATACACTACACTACTATACACTACTATACACTACACTATACACTACACTATACACTACACTATACACTACACTAAACACTACTATACACTACACTACTACACTATACACTACTATACCCTATACTACTATACACTATACTGTACACTATACACGACACTATACACTACACTATACATTACTTTAAATTATAATAGTAACAAATTGGCATTTTGTTGACGTTACAAATCCCTTACTGATTGGTTGTGTCGGGTGGTGGAGGGTTACGACACAACATCGATACTTATGCAATCTGATACCAACAAACCTTTGTTACGACAAATATCGGTCGTGAAAGGCTCCCTACGCGTCAAGCTTGAGAAAGAATTCGCTTCTAAAGCAACGAGGTCGTCAATTCGGGGCGGCGGTTTCAGAGTGCACGGCCTCCCAGCGGCTCCCCAAGATATCGGCAGGAAAGAACACTCCAGAAGGCCGCTGCTGCTGCGAGAATGAGCAGAGTTGGCGTGGTGGTGGTGGTGGTTCATGCTCCTTGACGAGCTCAGCAGCAGCGAGGGAGGTGTCGGGGGTTTATTTGTGTCAAGGATTGTGTTGTGTGTGTGTGCTTCATCAGGGCCTCACGTCACCACCGCTACCACCACCGCTACCACCACCGCTACCACCACCAAAACTACCACCACCGCCACCACCACCACCGCCACCACCACCGCCACCACCATCACCACCACCGCCACCACCACCACCACCGCCACCACCACCACCACCGCCACCACCACCGCCACCACCACCGCTACCACCGCTACCACCACCGCTACCACCGCTACCACCACTGCTACCACCATCACCACCGCTTCCACCACCACCACCGCCACCACCACCACTACCACCAACACCACCACCACCACCGCCACCAGCGCACCTCTGTCACAATATTCCCCCGCCCAGCCCGGCATGCACTCCTTGCGTCCGTGGGCGTCGCACTCGTTGTGGCCGAAGTGGTCGTCACGGCGACGGCACCACCGCTTGCAGTCGACGCCGTAGTAGTCGGCGTGGCAACGCACGCGGACGCGGTACTCCAGGGCGGTGGCGTTGGCGGCGGCCGCGTGGTGCAGCGTCCGCCACGGCTCGCCGGGGCGGTCGCCGATGACGTGGACGGCTCGCGTCACCTGCCGGAGATCTCCTCCTGTGGGGGGGGGGGGGGGGGGGTGGAGGAAGAGGAGGAGGAGGATGTCGCGTGAAGATTCAAATAAATAGCGAAATAAAAATGTGCAAAATAAAAAGCGTGCGAATATTTATTGAAATATTTACATGAATATTTTTTGTTGTTTTTTTACGTGACTTTACCAAAAAGAACCAAAGAGTATAGAAATATTACATGAATATTTATAGAAATATTTACATGAATATTTACGTAACATTTTTTTGCTGTATTATGTAACTATGTAAATACATATCTAGATAAATATATGAACAATAAATACGTGTTATATGAAGATTTAAATAAATATGGTCGTAAATATTTAAACTATATTCATTAAAAAAAAAAAATTCAATATTGGCTGCGAATTTTAATAGCGCGGTGAGCTAACCACTGCACCACCGCTCATCATACGTGAGCAATATGCACGTACACACACGCGTACACACACAAAGACAAAGATCCCCCATATAGCCTTAACAGACTGTAGGGGCAAGTGCTGTTAGCGAGCACCTATGAAGGCCGGAACGGTACACGAGGGGGTGGGTGGCCAGCACCACGCCCGACCGCCTTTGTCTCCCTAGTGGCAATGTTTACACACCGCACCAGGTACTCATTTGAGGCTGAGTCGACCTAGGGGAGGCCCGGGACCGGTTCAGATAATCGTCACTGGTGTTGGCCGTGAGCGGGAATCGAACCCGGGTCGCCAGGTTCATAGCGCAGCGCGCTAATCGCTACACTATCGCTCCCCACACACACACGTACACACACACGCGTACACGCACACACGTACACACACACGTACACACGCACACACGTACACACGTACACACACATGTACACACGCACACGTACACACGCACATGTACACACGCACACGTACACACACACAAGTACACACACACACACGTACACACACGCACGTACCTGGCGCGGTGCCGTTGTGCTGTTCCCACACATCCACAGCCAGCGAGCACCACAGCTGCAAAGTTCAAGCTCACCGTCAATGAGTCACTCATTGATGGCGAGGTCACGGCGAGGTCACGGCACTCCCTCCCCTCTCTCACTTCCCTTCTTCCCTGCCTCCCTCCCCTCCCTCCCTCCCTGCCTCCCTCCCCTCCCCTCTTACTTGGAGAAAGCTGTGAATTGTTATACAAAGGAGGTTACCCTTCACCCGTGATAGCTCAAAAGCGCAAATGGCAACCACAAGCCCCACCACCACCACCACCACCGCCACAACCCCCACAACCCCCACCACCTCAACCACCACCACAACTCCCATCCCCACCACTGCCACAACCACCACCACCACAACCCCCACCACCACAACCGCCACCACAACCACCACCACAATTCCCACTACCACAACCCCCGCCAGGTGAGCGTCTCACCCTCACCAGGTGAGTGTCTCACCCCCACCAGGTGAGCTTCTCACCGTCTCCAGGTGAGCGTCTCACCCCCACCAGGTGAGCGTCTCACCCCGACCGGGTGAGCGTCTCACCCTCACCAGGTGAGCGTCTCACCCCCACCAGGTGAGCGTCTCACCCTCACCAGGTGAGCGTCTCACCCCCACCAGGTGAGCATCTCACCAGGTGAGCGTCTCACCAGGCGAGCGTCTCACCCTCACCAGGTGAGCGTCTCACCAGGTGAGCGTCTCACCCTCACCAGGTGAGCGTCTCACCCTCACCAGGTGAGCGTCTCACCCTCACCAGGTGAGCGTCTCACCAGGTGAGCGTCTCACCCTCACCAGGTGAGCGTCTCACCAGGTGAGCGTCTCACCCTCACCAGGTGAGCGTCTCACCCTCACCGGCCACGCGAAGTCGAAGGCCACTGACAGGAGGAGCCCCGCACCGCCTTCGCCGCGAGCGGTGGCCGAGCCCAAGGGGCACGGGCGGAGGCCCGGCGAGGGCCTCAGCCCGTGGGACGCCTCCCCGAGGCAGACGCGGACCACGAAGGAGGAGGGGGAGGAGCCACGCAGAGCGTCGCCCCCGCTGGGCAGGGCCTGGAGAGAAGTCACCTGCAGGGAGAAGTCGCCAGAGGCGTCGCACTGCTGGGGGGGAGGGGGGAGGGAGAGCAGAGGAGGAGGTGAGGGGGGAGGTGAGGGAGGTGAGGGGGGGACATTCTAAGGAGCAACAGCAGGGGCAGAAGCAGCAGCAGGGGCAGCAGCGGCAGGGGCAGTAGGGGCAGGGGCAGCAGCAGGAGCAGCAGCAGAAGCAGCAGCAGGGGCAGCAGCAGCAGGGGCAGCAGCAGCAGGGGCAGCAGCAGCAGAAGCAGCAGCAGGGGCAGCAGCAGGGGCAGCAGCAGCAGGGGCAGCAACAGGAGCAGCAGCAGGGGCAGCAGTGGCAGGGGCAGCAGCAGCAGGGGCAGCAGCGGCAGGGGCAGCAGCAGCAGAAGCAGCAGCAGGGGCAGCAGCAGCAGAAGCAGCAACAGGAGCAGCAGCAGGGGCAGGAGCAGCAGGGGCAGCAGGAGGCCGGTGCAGTACGAACCCCGCACAGCGGCAGCAGCAGCAGGGGCAGGAGGAGGTAGCGGACAAAGTTCCCTGCTGCGTGGGGCCGCTGCAGATGCAGTTCACCCATCCTCCTCCTCTCACTCATCCTCTTCCTCCTCTTCCTCCTCCTCTCCCTCCTCCTCTTCCTGCTCTTCTTCCTCTCTCCTCTCCCTCCTCCTCTTCCTGCTCCTCTCCCTCCTCCTCTCCCTCCTCTTCCTTCTCCTCCTCTTCCTCCTTCTCACCTTTCTCCTCCTCACTTCACCTTCCTCCACACCTCCGTCTTTCGAGTAAGCTCCTCTCTGCACCACCGCCGCCGCCTCCCCTCGTCTGCCTCTCCACACGTGGTGATGGTGGTGATGGTGATGGTGGTGATGGTGATGGCGGTGGTGGTGATGGTGGTTCAGGGATATATCAGCATTGGACACGAGATGATTATGGTGGTGGTGGTGTTAATTTGCATTATCCCAGCCACGCGTTGCGCTACAGGTGCCCAACCCCCCAACCCATCACCTTAATTCACTTGAGTGGTTAATTGCTTCGGCCAGGTGCGGCCGTCAAACCGCGTGACGCTTCAACAGCTGCGAACCAGGTGGGGGGAGGGGGGTGGGGGGGGAGCGGCATTGTTGTCGACTCATCGTTTGAGATTCTGTGGCAACGCATTGACCGCTTGGATTGGTGCAAAGTGTCTGTCTCTCTCTCATCATCATCATCACCATCATCATCACTACGGTGGCTAGGAGGTTAACTCTCTCGCCTGGTACACGGGGGGTCGTGGGTTCAATACAGACCCTGAGGATGTCTGATGCTATACATTTGGAGTTCTTTCTCTCTATCATCACCACCACGGTGGCTAGGAGATTAACTCTCTCGCCTGGTATACGGGAGGTCGTGGGTCAATACAGACCATGAGGATGTCTGCTGCTGTACATTTGGAGTTATTTCTCTCTCTCTCATCACTCATCATCACTACGGTGGCTAGGAGGTTAACTCTCTCGCTTGGTATACGGAGGTCGTGGGTCAATACAGACCATGAGGATGTCTCCTGCTGTACATTTGGAGTTCTTTCTCTCTCTCTCATCACCATCATCACCACCACGGTGGCTAGGAGGTTAACTCTCTCGCTTGGTATACGGGAGGTCGTGGGTCAATACAGACCCTGAGGATGTCTGCTGATGTACATTTGGAGTTATTTCTCTCTCTCTCATCACTCATCATCACTACGGTAGCTAGGAGGTTAACTCTCTCGCTTGGTATACGGGAGGTCGTGGGTCAATACAGACCCTGAGGATGTCTGCTGATGTACATTTGGAGTTATTTCACTCTCTCTCATCACCATCATCACCACCACGGTGGATAGGAGATTAACTCTCTCGCTTGGTATACGGGAGGTCGTGAGTCAATACAGACCCTGAGGATGTCTGCTGATGTACATTTGGAGTTATTTCTCTCTCTCTCATCACTCATCATCACTACGGTGGCTAGGAGGTTAACTCTCTCGCTTGGTATACGGGAGGTCGTGGGTCAATACAGACCCTGAGGGTGTCTGCCGCTGTACATTTGGAGTTATTTCTCTCTCTCATCATCATCATCACCACGGTGACTTGGAGATTAACTATTTTGTCTGGTATTACGGGAGGTCGTGGGTTCCATCTCGACCTTGACGATATCTGCTGCTGTATATTTGGAGTTTTCGTGGTAGTGTATAGTGTATTTTTACGCGTGTATAGTGTGGTGTACATATAAAGTAGTGTATCATGTAGTGTATAGTATACACTACACGATACACTACACCAGTGGCGTCGCTAGGATTGGTGTCACCAAGTGCGGTGACCCATGTTGTCACCCCTCATGGACCTCTGCCCGCACCAGACCATACAGAATCCTGAGTTTTTTGTACTGTTACTCGTACATCGTAATTCCCGTATATCACTGAATGCAATGGCAATATTAGTGACGTAAACAACGAGCAACATTAAAATTACACCTTTAAATGACAATATTGCCTTTAATTACTACTTCATTCTCAAAAAAGTTATTGATATAGGTTCACAAAAACTAAATGGCGCAATATTGTAGCTAAAACACCAGAAAATTTGACAAAATTCAGCGACTATAGAAACACCAGCAGTGACCGAAACCGGCAGCGCGTGCAGACGAAACCACGTGACTTTGAAGAGTCACTGTGATTGGGTAGTAATGACAGCTCTGACCGGGGCGCATCAGGTTAACAAGTAAATTAGCATAGAGTTTTAGCCTTTGTAGGTGTATTGTACACGTGTAGAGGTGCTAACTACTCACTGTTCGGTAACCTGCATGGCCACTAGGTATCAAAGGGGCAGTGCAGCGTTACCTCGGCGTACATAACGGTTGGGGTCAGACGAGGTGAAGTGGGTCGTAGCCACGGTTTGGTAAGAACCAATCAGACAGTTCCACGTGTGAATGTGGGATTGATTACACATGGCCACAAACGGGTATAAGAAGGGTGAGTTCTCTCCCTACACGAAGACCGAAGCCCGGGCTGAAGAAAGCCAGGACCCTGGACCCGGCCTCCCGGCCCTTCTGAGGGCTAAGGCTCGGCGTATCCAGTGGTCAAGACCCGCCAGGCCAGCGGTGGGTCTGATAGCCTCCCTAGGTCCAAGCCGGAGGACTGTAGGATAGCGGTAGACGTGTAAGTAAGTCCCGCCAAGACAGGAGGCTGCACCTCCTTAGGTTAGCAAGAGACTTGTGTGTAGATCCCACTAAGTCCGGAGGCTGTACCTTCTTAGGGTATCGGTTGAGGGGACCGTATACCCCTCTGTGTGTTAAGGACTGTGTAAGAGAAGACAATAAACAGAGTGTGCCTCGTAAGAAGTTTACTCGTCAATGGGCTGTGTACACTTACCTGCAGGGGCAGGCAGGGTCCAGCAGGGGCAGTCGCTATATCCCCAGCCCCAAAGCAGGAGGGGGCTACGGGGTGTCCTGGGATCCCCCAGAGCCCCCTCTGGAACTCTCTGGAAGGTGGGCGGAGTCAGGGGCTGACGCACCGGTGCTGGGTATAAAAGCCGGACCACGGGAAGGGTCCGGGGCCAGTCCAAGACAGAAGCCAGAAGACCGGCTGGCTAGTGCCCTGGGACCCCCTAGCCCCGCTGCCCTTGTAAGGACCGGGACTCTGTGTGGCTCAGTGGTGAGACCCTGGGATACCCCCAGCCCGACGTCTTTGTGAGGGCCGGGTCCGAGTGGGCCAGTGGTCGGAACCCGCACCTTGGCTGGGTCGGGTCAGTGCAGCCTCCTCTAGGGCACCCGTAGCCGGAGGACCCAGAGTTGTAGCCCCGTGACAGGGCAACGCTTGCCCGGAGGCAGTAAATCCCCAGGCAGTGGTTGGAAGGGCCCATCGCCCTGTGTGAGACTGGGACTGTACTGCCGGGTGTTTATGTTGCATAAAAGTGTCGCCTCCAAGATTCGTCTCCGACTTCCATAAAACCCGCTGCGCGTGTAAGCTGGACTTAGCTATACAACTGCAGGAATATATTTTTTTTATTAAAATAATATATTTATACTGAAACACTGCACAGAAATTGTACAGTCATTTTGGTGTCACCTCCTCTGATGGTGTCACCCTGTGCGGTCCGCACCCCCCGCACCCCCCTAGTGACGCCACTGCACTACACTCCTATGCACTACCCTATACACTAACCCATACACAACCCCTGTTGTGGGTGTGTGATCTTACTGATCCTAAACGGGCTACGATTTGCTAATGCGTCATAGTCATTGGGCGCGTAATGGGGCGGAAGCTTTACAAACGACAAACATTTGAGAGTGATGTCAGTCTTTATTAACACCGGAGGAATCCGAAGAGCTGTAAAGCTCTTGGTGTGTCACAGATGTCCAGTAGGGGGCACGGTGTCAGAACGTTACAACAAAAACAACACAAGACACAAACACAATAGGACTTTAACAGTATAGGAAAGGTTGATGGTCACTCATCCAGCTGTGGATTGACCAGTGAGGCCTAGTGGAGTCTGTTCAGTCAGGCCTAGTAAAGACCCAAACACCTCTATTATGGCTAGTAAAGCCTGTTTAGTAAGGCCTAGTGAAGCCTGTCCAGTCAGGCGTAGTAAAGCCTGTCCAGTCAGGCCTAGTGAAGCCTGTCCAGTCAGGCCAAGTGAAGCCTGTCCAGTCAGGCCAAGTGAAGCCTGTCCAGTCAGGCCTAGTGAAAAAGCCTGTCCAGTCAGGCCTAGTGAAGCCTGTCCAGTCAGGCCTAGTGAAAAAGGCTGTCCAGTCAGGACTAGTGAAGCCTGTCCAGTCAGGCCTAGTGAAAACAGCCTGTCCAGTCAGGCCTAGTGAAGCCTGTCCAGTCAGGCCTAGTGAAAACAGCCTGTCCAGTCAGGCGTAGTAAAGCCTGTCCAGTCAGGCCTAGTGAAAACAGCCTGTCCAGTCAGGCGTAGTGAAGCCTGTTTAAGCAGGCCTAGTAAAGCCTGTCCAGCCAGGCCTAGCAAAGCTGATGGTCATTCGTCCAACTCATGGGGGGTACCCCCCCCACCCCTACCCACTGCGCCCGCCCCGGCCTAGAGGCTCGACTCCTCGATGGGGGCGACGAGGAGGAAGAGTGAAGGGGGTGTCGGGGTGGAGAGACGGACAACGACGCCGGGGTCGGAGCAGAGGGGCCTGGCGGTGACAGTGGCGGTGGTGGTGGTGGGTGGAGGGGCGGTGACGGTGGCGGTGGTGGTGGGTGGAGGGGCGGTAACGATAGTGGTGGTGGTGGCGGTGGGTGGAGGGGCGGTGACGGTGGCGGTGGTGGGTGGAGGGGCGGTGACGGTAGTGTCGGTGGCGGTGGGTGGAGGGGCAGTGACGATAGTGGTGGTGGGTGGAGGGGCGGTGACGGTGGTGGTGGGTGGAGGGGCGGTGACGATAGTGGTGGTGGTGGTGGTGGGTGGAGGGGCGGTGACGATAGTGGTGGTGGTGGGTGGAGGGGCAGCTGTGGTGCCACCGCTGCCACCAGGCAGCCCCGGGTCAGTCCGCAGCTGCGCCAGACGCTCCTCCACGCAGTGCGCCGAGAGGCGAGCCTCCACATCCTTGTCCCAGCACTCCTCCATGGTGACACACAGCTGGGACAGTCCCTGGGAGTCACGCACCAACATCGTCACCACCACCGCTACCACCACCACCATCCCCACCAAGCCACCACCACCACCAAGCCACCACCACCACCACCAAGCCACCACCACCACCAAGCCACCACCACCACCAAGCCACCACCACTGCCACCACCACCACTGCCACCACCACCAAGCCACCACCACCACCACCACCACTGCCACCACCACCACCACCAAGCCACCACCACCAAGCCACCACCACCACCAAGCCACTGCCACCACCACCAAGCCACCACCACCAAGCCACCACCACCAAGCCACCACCACCAAGCCACCACCACTGCCACCACCACCGCTACCACCACCACGCCACCACCACCACCGCCGATAGCGAAAGATCAAAATCAATCACCGATTGACAGACCGGGAGAGACGATGGTAAATGTGACATCAGTCGTGGTCAATCCACTGCTGGATGAGTGACCATCATCAGAGGTTAAAATGCAACTCCAAATACAGCAGCAGACATCGTCAGGGTCTGGATCGAACCCACGGCCTCCTGTATACCAGGTGAGGTAGTCAACATCTCATAGCCACCGCTGCACCCTAGGAACATTGACCAGGAGGTGCGACAGAGGAGGCTAAGAGAGAAGGGAGACGACATAGAGGGAGGGAGGAGGGGAGGGAAAGAGTGAGTGAGCGAGTGACTCAGTGAGTGAGTGGGTGAGCGAGCGAGTGACTGAGTGACTGAGTGAGTGAGCGAGTGAGTAAGCAAGTGAGTGACTGAGTGAGCGAGTGAGTGACTAGTGAGTGAGTGACTGAGTGAGTGAACGAGTGAGTAGGAGGGTGAGTGAGTGAGTGAGTGACTGAGTGAGTGAACGAGTGAGTAGGAGGGTGAGTGAGTGAGTGAGTGACTGAGTGAGTGAGTGGGTGAGTGAGTGACTGAGTGAGTGAGCGAGTGAGTAAGCAAGTGAGTGACTGAGTGAGTGAGTGGGTGAGTGAGGGAGTGAGTGGGTGAGGGAGTGAATGAGTGAGCCAGTCAGTGAGTGAGTGACTGAGTAAGAGAGTGAGTGAGGGAGTGAATGACAGAGTAAGTGAGTATTGTGAGCGAGTTAGTGAGCGATTTAGTGAGTGAGTGAGTGAGCGAGTTAGTGAGTGAGTGAGTGAGCGAGTTAGTGAGTGAGTGAGCCAGTCAGTGAATGAGTGAGTGAGGGAGTGTGTGAGTGAGCCAGTGAGTGAGTGAGTGAGTGGGTGAGTGAGTGACTGAGTGAGTGAGCGAGTGAGTGAGCGAGTGAGTGAATGACTGAGTGGGTGAGTGAGTGACTGAGTGAGCGAGTTAGTGAGTGAGTGAGGGAGTGTGTGAGTGAGCCAGTGAGTGAGTGACTGAGTGAGTGGGTGAGTGAGTGACTGAGTGAGTGAGCGAGTGAGTGAGCGAGTGAGTGAATGACTGAGTGGGTGAGTGAATGAGGGAGTGACTGAGTAACTGAGTGAGTGAGTGAGCGAGTAGGTGAGTAAGCGGGTGAGTGAGTGAGCTAGTGAGTGAGTGAGAGACTTAGTGAGTGAGAGAGTGACTGAGTCAGTGACTGAGTGAGTGAGCTAGTGAGTGAGTGAGTGACTGAGTGATTGAGTGACTGAGTGACTGAGTGAGTGACTGACTGAGTGACTGAGTGAGTGACTGAGTGATTGAGTGACTGAGTGAGTGACTGACTGAGTGACTGAGTGAGTGACTGAGTGAGTGAGCTAGTGAGTGAGGGAGTGAGTGAGTGAGAGATTGAGTGAGTGACTGAGTGAGATGTCGACCGGGTGCTTGAGCCAGGCCTCCTGGATCGCTGGGCGGCCATTGCCGTGCACCACGATGTGCCGGAGCTCATCCAGCGTGGGGCACTCACCCACCTCGTCCTCAAAGGGAGCGCGGTGCTCACCCAGCACGCCTGGCACAACACACACAGACACACACACAGACACACACACAAACACAACACACAGACACACAACACACACAGACACAACACACACAGACACACAGACACACACAGACACACACAGACAACAACCACCATTCGCCACTAAGTGGCGGTGACGTCACCACGACGCTTGTGCCAGGCCATGTGCACCTTGAGGCCACGTGAAGTATCGAACGCCCGCCAGCAGGAGGTCACGGGGCAGACCCAGGTGCCACGGGTCGACTGACTGAGATGACTGAGATGACTGGCTGATGCACCACCTGTGCCCCCTACTGTGCCAACCTGCTGTGCTTTAGCCACCCGGCGCTCCGCTCGTTATTGTGAGCGTCGCTCCTCCGCCCTCCGTTGTTGTTAGAGGGCGACTACCTCCAACTGCCCAGTAGCGTCCTTCACGAGCCTCCTCCACAGAGGCCGATCTTGACACCGCTGGTACCAGTCATCGGCAAGTCCACTCAGCTCCACGTACTCCTGTACCACATCACTCCATCTCTTCTATAGCCCATGCCGCACCCGTTTAGCCCCCTTGATCCGGCCGAACAAAAACTGTTTCGGCATGCGGTGGCTGGGCATGCGTGCTACATGGCCCAGCCAACGCAGCCTTGCGTGCCGGAGGAGCTCACCGATGGGACTTTGTCCAGATCTTTCGAGGATTTGTGAGCTCCTCACACAATCCAGCCTGGTTAAACCCAGGATGGATCGTAGGCAGGCCACCCTAAAAGTTTATAACCGGGGGGTCCACGTTTCGCAAGCGTAGAGAAGGGAGGGAATGACCGTGGCCGAGAAGACCTGGAGATTCGTGCGGAGTGAGAGACCAGGTAGCTCCACACAGCGTTACGCAACCGATGAAAAGATATTGCCGCTCGACTGATTCGGAGTGAGACCTCTGCTGTTAAACCGGAGCCAGTCATGGGAAACTCTCCACTCTCTCCACAACTGCCCCGTCACCAATTGGGAGTTGTGGGGGTGGATTGACCGATGGTACAAAATACCCAGGCAGGTGCTTAGTTTTGGTGGGGCTGATGGTAAGGTCCTACCTCTTAGTGGCAAGCTCCAGGTTCAGCAGCAGCGCCTCCAACTCCTCCTCTGAGTGAGCAACTATCACCAGATCATCGGCATACGTAACATTGTTGAGCAATAGGGAGCCATCCCTTGACCGCACCCGGGCATCGATCAGCCTCCCATTATATCTGTACCCGATGGAAATTCCACCGGTACAGCTATTGAAGGCCTCATGAACTACGTGGTCAAAATAGATGTTAAATTATGTGGGAGCCAGAGGACATCCCTGTCGCACCCCAAGGTGTACAGCGAATGGCTCCGACTCCCAGCCACGTAGTTTTACCCGGGCCCGCTCATCATCATGAAGGTCCTTAATGATCGTGAGCAGAGGGTCAGGTACTCCAAAAGCACGAAGAACAACCCAGAGCCCAGGCCTACTGATGGTATCATAGGCCTTGACCAGGTCAATAAAGCAGAGATGTAGGTCTTGTTGGAATTCCCTACACCTCTGCTGTAGCAGACAGACGTAAAATATGGCATCAGTGCAGGACCGCCCTTTCCTGAAACCGCATTAGGGCTACGCAAGCCTCTCCTCAGCGTGCCTGGCAAGGCAATGTCGAATAATCCTTGCCAGGACCTTTCCCGGCACACTGAGGAGTGAGATGCCCCTGTAGTTGTTCCAGTCTGTGTGGTCCGCCTTCTTAAAGAGGGGGACCACCAGAGCATCCTTCCAATCCTGCGGAACCCATCCAGTGGTCCAGACTGTTGTTAAGATGTCATGTAGGGCAGTTTGTGCACAAACGCCACCCTCCCTCAGCATTTCGCTTGGGAGATCATCTCTGCCCGGTTCCTTTCCTGGTCTCAGACTCTGGATCGCCTTCAGTACTTCCGCAACAGATGGCACCTCAGCCAGCCACTCACAGGGGGTGACTTCTTCCTCCAATATTTGAGGCACCGCAGCCTCGCCAGGGTCATCCCCACTTTGTCCCATTTTCTTTTCCTGGGTGAGGGATTTCCCCTCCCCTAGGACCTCACAGAAATGCTCAACAAATCTGCAAACCTGTTCCTGGGGGTCAGAGATTGGATCACCGTTCTTTCCCTTAATGATGGTATTACACACACACACAGACACACAGAAACACACACACACACAAAGACACACGCACAGACACACGCACAGACACACACACAGACACACGCACACACCACACACACACACACGCACACACCACACACACACAGACACACGCACAGACACACACACACAGACACACACAGAAACACACACACACAGACCCACACACAGACACACGCACAGACACACGCACAGACACATACACACACAGACACACAAAAAGATACACACACACACACCACACACACAGACACACGCACAAACCCACACACAGACACACGCACAGACACACGCACAGACACACGCACAGACACACGCACAGACCGACACACAGACAAACGCACAGACCCACACACAGACACACGCACAGACACACCCACACATAGATCCCCCCCACACACATCACGTGGTGTCGGCACCGTGGTATCGGGGTGGGCGGGGTCGGCCAGCACCACGCCCCGGCGGCCTTTGTCTCCCCCGGGGCCACGCTGCCTCCGCCACCGCCACTCACCGCCACCGGCCGTGCAGCGTGTGGCGATCTCCCACAGAACCAGCCCCAGGGCGTAGACGTCGATGCGAAGGAAGGCGTCGCGCCGCAAGCAGACGGCGCCCTCCAGCAGCTCGGGGGCCATGTAGCGGAGAGTGCCGACCTGCAGGACGCGACGCTCGGCGTCACGTTCGGCGCGACGCTCTCCGGTCTCTTGGCGGGTAACGAACGGTGGCATCCGACGCTCGGTGTCTCCGCCGAGCCGCGGCGACGGCGTTTACCCGCGGGATGTCGCCGAGCGGGCGGCCCGGCTGGAGTTTGAGCGCCAGGCCGAAGTCGGCGATGACGGCCGACAGATCGCTCCTCAGTAGCACGTTGTTGCTCTTCAAGTCGCTGTGGGTAGAGATGGATGGGGGGGGGGTATTGGAGTGATATAATAACAAAAAGAGTTTCAAGATTAGATTTTTTTATTTTCTCTCATCGCGTTCGAGCGGTCGAAGGGTCAGAGAGAGCAGCGTGAGCAGCAAGCGGAGTCTGAACCCAAGGTTGGCAGGGGCCCCCCCCCCACCCACTCCGCCACCCACGGTGATCCGTGGGCGGCCTGCTACTGACATACCGATGGGCGATGGCTGGCTTGCCTCCATGAACGTGGTGGTGCAGATGGGCGAGGCCGCATGCCAACGTCTCGCCAATGTGGCACAGCTCGGCCCACGACAACATGGAGCACTTGAGGTGATCGGACAGGGAGCCCTGGGGTGATGAGAGGGGAGCAGCAGCAGTGGTGGTGGTAGTGGTGGTGATAGTAGTGGTAATGGTGGTGGCAGTGGTGGTAGTGGTGATGGCAGTGGTAGTGGTGGTGGCAGTGGTGGTAGTGGTGATGGTGGTGATGGTGGTGATAGTGGTGGTGGTGGTGGTGATAGTAGTGGTAGTGGTGATAGTAGTGGTAGTGGTGGCGGCAGTAGTGGTGATAGTGGTGATGGCGGTGATAGTGGTGGTGGTGGTAGTAGTGGTAGTAGTGGTGGTGATGGTGGTGGTAGTGGTGGTGGTAGTAGTAGTAGTGGTTATAGTAGTGGTGGTAGTAGTGGTAGTGGTTATAGTAGTGGTGGTTGCAGTGGTAGTAGTAGTGTAAGTCTTTGGATGAGTAGTCTATGGGTCTCTATGTGAGTAGTCTATGAGTCTCTGTGTGTTGCTCTTTTCCTCGCACTTTCTGTTTATAGGTGGCGTTGTATCGCCACTTTGGAAGGGTCTAGCCAGAGATCAATCGATCTAATTTTTGGTCCGCGTTTTGGGCAACTGAGAAAATGGGAGACGTCTTCTGGCGTTGCTTGGCACAAAGGGCAGCAGCAGTTTGGGACGTTTGGGTCGATTCGATGTTGGTATTCGGCTAGCACGGAGCAGCAGTCACCTGAACGGAGTCGAGCCGGTCTTGTGCGAGTTGCCCGGGTCTGGGGATTATTCATCGTCTGCTATGGGTGGGGGCCAACCCCCTAGCACGACATTGGGGGCTTGTAGGCGTTCAGGCGGTGCACGGTGGTGGCGGTGCACAAGTGGTTCTACATTGATTTGGTGGTGCTTTTTGGTGGAAGAGCGTTTAAAGTTTATTGCACGTTGGCGGAGCTGAAGTAAAGGAAGGTGGATTTCATTTCCCTAGCAGGTGCAGGGGGGGGCTCTGAGTAGCTTTGTGCAAGGATGCGTTGTCGAGTGGCATGATGCCGGATATTGATCGGTGAGAAGCTTGCAGTGTTCTTAAATCGGAAGAACTTTGGTTTCTTGGTGGAGATGGTCAATGGGCGCCACGAGGTGGCATCCTGTAGCTAGGCGAAGTGCCTGGTTTTTTGAGGTTTGGAGCTTTTGGTAACCTGTAGAGGAGTGGTTTGGGCACCAAATGGGACTGGCGTAATTGATGATGGGACGTCCAATGGCTTTGTGGGTTAGGAGTAAAGTCTCCTTTTGTTGACCCCAAGATGTGCCGGCTAAAGCTCGTAAGATGTTATTTCGGTTAACCTTTGCATGGACGTTTCTGCCGTGTTGAGCGAAGCTAAACATGGTGTCAAAGGTTACACCTAGAATTTTGGGGGTTTTTGCTAGTGGGAGGCGTTGGTTGTAGCAACCCGCCGGGGTGGTGTGCTTGGTGGTGGTTGCGATGATGCTTATGAAAATATTTTCAGAGTTATGTGCGGATGTGTGGATATGGTTGATGTTGTCGGCGAATAATGCTTCTGATTCTGAAGTAAAAAGTGGCCAGTTGTTTTTTTTTTAAAGTTGTAATACAAGCGATGTTCAGGAGTTTGTGAAGGCTTGGCGGCATTGAGGGTCAACACAATTGGTAGGTGGAAGGATCCAAGGGCCCTAAAGACTTGCCAGCCGATTGACGACAGGAGGTTTCCTGATGCTATTGAGATATCTGGTGAGGATGAAGGGCCAGATAATGGAACTCTGGTTTGATTTTCACCGAGTACCCCATAGGGGGAGCCGTTCAAGATATTTTACCCTTTTATCTGGCAACAAACCTGACACATTTTTGACAAGGAGTCACGTTTGCTTTGACCACAATACCTGCGGTCAGAATGCAAACAAAAAACACACAACTCTGATAATGTATTGGCACTGTACTTGAAATTGATTGGTCCACACCCGAGACAGCTTTCCTTAGAGCCCTCGTCTAACATGGGTGTTGGACCGCAGGTATTGTGGTCAATGCAAACATGACTCCTTGTAAAAAAAAGGTGTCAGTTTGTTGCCAGATATAAGGGTAAAAACCAATGATCATATTTTGATACTGGCAAAGGAGGTTCCAATGGTGTAAATTGAGTCGTTGTTTGGTAAAAGTCGATTTATCTTGAACTGATAGTTACGAGGGCAAGAACTGGTCGGTTGGGGTGTAGACGTTGATCACAGTGAGTGGGCCGAGATGGGATTTGATACGGACGCTTAAGACTTCTGTGGTGATATCGGAAGGAGGCATTGGGATTTTAATTTCTTCAAATTGAATGCTGTTATGGTCGGTCTCGACGGAGGAAAGTGAAATTTTGAAATTTGGGCGGTCTCTGGGAATCAATCCGCCATCTTCAAGCCTGGGTCCTCGGTCTCCGGTCTTCGCGCGCGTGGACCAGGCAGCGTGTTCGCTGTCCTGGTCCGACTTAGTAATTATCCCGTCCAGCGTGTAGATAGTCAGCCGTGGTGGTCACCACCCTAAGTATATATTCAGCCATGGTGGTCACCACCCTAAGTATATAGTCATCTGTGGTGATCACCATCCTAAGTATATAGTCAGCTGTGGTGGTCACCATCCTAAGTATATAGTCAGCTGTGGTGGTCACCATCCTAAGTATATAGTCATCTGTGGTGATCACCATCCTAAGTATATAGTCATCTGTGGTGGTCACCATTCTAAGTATATAGTCATCTGTGGTGATCACCACCCTAAGTATATAGTCATCTGTGGTGGTCACCATCCTAAGTATATAGTCATCCGTGGTGGTCACCACCCTAAGTATATAGTCATATGTGGTGGTCACCATCCTAAGTATATAGTCATCTGTGGTGGTCACCATCCTAAGTATATAGTCAGCTGTGGTGGTCACCATCCTAAGTATATAGTCAGCTGTGGTGGTCACCATCCTAAATATATAGTCAGCCATGGTTGTCACCATCCTAAGTATATAGTCAGCTGTGGTGGTCACCATCCTAAGTATATAGTCAGCTGTGGTGGTCACCACCCTAAGTATATAGTCAGCTGTGGTGGTCACCATCCTAAGTATATAGTCAGCTGTGGTGGTCACCACCCTAAGTATATAGTCAGCTGTGGTGGTCACCACCCTAAGTATATAGTCAGCTGTGGTGGTCACCATCCTAAGTATATAGTCATCTGTGGTGGTCACCATCCTAAGTATATAGTCATCTGTGGTGGTCACCATCCTAAGTCATTATCCTGTGAATGTTAACCTGTGGTAATAAACATGTTGCCTCCAAGATCAAGTGTGCACCTCGGTTAAACGCACTACATGTGTGTCTTTGTGCGTGTGTGTTTGTGTGAGTAGTCTATGAGTCTCTACGTGAGTAGTCTATGAGTCTCTGCATGGTGAGTGAGTCTATGAACCCGCTCGTGGAAGGCGGTGATGATCCACAGCTCGGCTTCGGCGTTCCCTTCCCGCCTCTCCGCGCCGATGAACTCCAGCAGGTTGCGGTGACTCAGGCCGGGCGTGCCGAAAATATCCACCTCGTTCTGCCACAGCCGTTGGTTCTGCTGAGCGTCTCGGACGAAGACAATGCCGATGACGACGGCGGGGAGAAGAGGAGGAGGGAGCAAACGCGTGAAGTTACCCAGTCCGAGGTCACGTCCAGAGGCGCAGAAGTCTCGCGGGGGGAAGCAGAAATGCACGCGGAGACGTGGGGTGACACACGTGGCGAGATCCGCAGACACACGCAGACACACGGGAGACACGCGGAGAAATGGAGACATATGGAGACGCATGGAAACACACGCAGACACACGCAGTGCGTTTCTGTGGGTCTCTGGGTTTCTGTGAATCTCTGAGTATGGGTCTCTGTGGGTCTCTATGGGTCCACTGTGGGTCTCTGTGGGTCTCTGTGGGTTGCTGTGAGTCTCTATGGGTCTCTATGGGTCACTGTGGGTCTCTGTGGGTTGCTGTGGGTCTCTGTGGGTCGCTGTGGGTCTCTCTGAGTATGGGTCTCTTTGGGTCTCTATGGGTCACTGTAGGTCTCTGTGGGTTGCTGTGGGTCTCTGTGGGTTGCTGTGGGTCGCTGTGGGTCTCTCTGAGTATGGGTCTCTATGGGTCTCTATGGGTCATTGTAGGTCTCTATGGGTCACTGTGGGTCTCTGTGGGTTGCTGTGGGTCTCTGTGGGTCCCTGTGGGTCTCTCTGAGTATGGGTCTCTTTGGGTCTCTATGGGTCACTGTAGGTCTCTGTGGGCCTCCGCCAGTCTGTAGAAACACGTGTCGTGTAGGGTCTGTGTGTGTGTGTGTGGGGTCTCACCACGGGCTGGACAATCTTCACCGCGACGATTTCAGACAGGAGCTGAGCGCGCCAGACGCAGCCGAAGCGACCGCCGCCCCTAAACTCCAGCAGGCGCACCGGCCGCAGCAGCAGCAGCGCCGTCAGGCTCACCGCCTCCTGTTGGCGAAGTGGACCGTCAGCCACCCTTGCTGCCGTTAACGGCAGAGACCCCCCGTCGCGTAGCCTCGACAGACCGGCAGGGCAAGTGACTACACTATACACTACTATACACTACACTTTACACTACATTATACACTACACTATACACTACACTATACACTACACCATTCACTACACTACTATACACTACACTACTATACACTACACCATACACTACTATACACTACACTATGCACTACACTATACACTACACCATACACTACACCATACACTACACTATACACAAGATATACAACACTATACACTACCATACTATACACTGCACTATACACTCAAGTTTACACGATACACTGCACTATATTCCACACTACACTATACACTACACTATCCACCACTTCACTATACACCACTACACTATACACTACTATGCACTACACTGTCCACTACACAACTATACGCTACACTATACACTATTATACACTACACTATTATACACTACACTATACACTACTATACATGACACTCTGCACTACACTATATACTAGTAATGAATTGGCCACGTCTCGTTTACGTGACACTAACCTTACTGATTGGCCGTGTCGGGTGGTGGTTGTTTTAACGAAACAACGTTTTTATTTGACTCAAAACAATTCTCTTTTCTGGAGGGGGAGTTGCCCAGCACCATGCCCGGCCGCCGTTGTCGCCCCGATGGCAATGCTCACACATCGCACCGGGTACTCATTTCAGGCTTAGTCGATCTAGGGGAGGCCCAGGACCGGTTCAGATAATCCACGCGGTGTTGGCCGTGAGCGGGAATCGAACTCGGGTCGCCAGGTTCATAGCGCAGCGCGCTAACCACTACACTGCCGCTCCCCACAGACACACACAGACACAACAACCGCCATTCGCCACTAAGTGGCGGTGACATCACCACGATGCTTGTGCCAGGTTATGTGCACCTTGAGGCCACTAGAAGTGTCGAACGCCCGCTGGCAGGAGGTCACGGGGCAGACCCAGCAGGTGCCACGGGTCGACTGACTGAGATGATTGAGATGACTGGCTGATGCACCACCTGTGCCCCTTACTGTGCCAACCTGCTGTGCCTTAGCCACACAGCGCTCCGCTCATTGTTGTGAGCGTCACTCCTCCGCCCTCCGTTGTTGTTGGAGGGCGACTGCCTCCAACTGCCCAGCAGCGTCCTTCACGAGCCTCCTCCACAGAGGCCGATCTTGACACCACTGGTACCAGTCATCGGCAAATCCACTCAGCTCCACATCCTCTTGTACCACATCACTCCATCTCTTCTCTAGCCCGTGCCGCGCCCATTTAGCCCTCTCGATCCGGCTGAACAAAAGCTGTTTAGGCATGCAGTGGCTGGGCATTCGGGCTACATGGCACAGCCAACGCAGCCTTGCCTGCCGTAGGAGCTCACCGATGGGACTTTGTCCAAATCTTTCAAGGATTTGTGAGCTCCTCACACAATCCAGCCTGGTTAAACCCAGGATGGATCGTAGGAAGGCCAGCCAAAATGTTTCTAACTGGCGAAGATGTTCCATTTGGGGGGGTCACGTTTCTAAAGCGTAGAGAAGGGAGGGAATGACTGTGGATTGGGAGATCATCTCTGCCCGGTGCCTTTCCTGGTCTCAGACTCTGGATCACTTTTAGTACTTCCTCAACAGATGGCACCTCAGCCAACCACTCACAAGGGGTGACTTCTTAAAATATTTGGGGCACCGCAGCCTCTGCAGGCTCATCCCCATGTCGAGGGATTTCCCTTCCCCCAGGACTTCACAGAAATGCTCAGCAAATCTGCAAACCTGTTCGTGGGGGTCGGAGATTGGATCCCCGTTTTTCCCCCTAATGATGGTAATAGGTATGGCGCTGCAGGTTACTTTTTTGATGGAGTTAAATAGGGATTTGTGATCGCGGGCCATTGAGGCAGACTCCATCTCCACAGCAACCCGCGACCACCACCCATCCTTTTAGCGCCTCACGGCTCTCCGAACCTCTGAGCGAAGGCTACGGTAAGCCTCCTCATTCTCTGACGTGGGATGCTGTAGACAATTCGAGTGGGCCTGTCGCTTTATCTCAACTATCCTGAACACCTCCTCTGTCAGCCAGGGTTTCTGGGAGGTCTGGACCGCAGTCACAGTCCTAAACCTCACCCATGTACCCTAGACATCTGGAGGAGTGGGGGACGATGCTAACCCCAGCCGCAAGCGATGATTAAATTCTTGCTTGCAACTTTCATCAGCTAGCTGAGACCAGGCCACCTTAGGTTGGAATGGGGTCCTGGGTGTATACCCACCACCCGAGTGGAAGAATGGCAGGCGCATCTTACAGATGACAAGTCGATGGTCAGAGGGCAGATCAGCTCCACGGTAGGTCCTGGTGTCAAGGACATGGACCCACATCCGCTGATCCGTCACTATGTAGTCCAGCAGATGTTCTTGCTTGGACCCGGCATGCGTCCATGATGTTGTGTGGATGCGCCGATGCCTGAACAGCGTGTTGGTAATTTAAAGCCCATGGGCTGCACAAAAATCTAGCAGCCTCCTACCGTTGTTATTGAGCTGATCTGGCCCATGCTTTCCAATCACTCCAGACCAGGTGCCAGCATCATGACCAACTCGGGCATTAAAGTGACCCAACAAGATGACTCTATCCCGAGGGGCCACTTTAGCCAGCACCTATGACAGGAGGTCATAGAAGGCATCTGACTCATCGACCTTGCCAGCATCCCTCCACGGATGTTCGTCTTCGGTGGGGGCATAAGTAACCCTGACCACCACTCCTCGCCTCCGGTTGATGGGAAGGCGAGCCCAAAGTAGCCTGGGGCTTACAGCTTCCCACAAATCACCGCCACGCTCCCACGCCCCCTTCATTCTTTTGTTCAGAAGAAGAGCCACTCCCTGTTGTTTAGTAGTCTCCTCCCCGAGTAGAGGACTGTCCACTCCTCATAGTGGCAGGAGCCATAGCTGGTCCACCGGACCTCCTGATTGCCACAGAGATCCAGACGGTACCGGCCCAGCTCCCGACAGAGGAGTGGCAGCCTCTCCTCCGCAGTGAGCGTTCGAACATTCCACGTGGCCATCCGTAGTGGCTTTTTGTTGTTTATGGAGGAGCCCCGAGGGTAAAGAATCAATCTCCTGGCTCCGCCAAATGGGGTTTGGCCAGGAGACGTCAAAGACGCCTGTCCCCCCGGGGCCTCCGGCACAAGCTTATTAATTAGATATTTTAGACATGGTTTAGTGGTAATTTATTGAAGGTGGAGGGGTTACCAGCCCCTCGCACCCGTCCAGAGCCCCCATTTAGCTGCTGTGGTGGCCACAGACGCAATGAGGGGAAAGGCCAATCGGAATTGGCCCTCCCCCCACGGCACTGCCCATGACGTTGCCCGTCCGGCACCACGAGGAGGGAGGGGGTTGTTCTGCCAGACACAGACACACACACACAGACACACAGACGCACACATAGTACCACCACCACCTGCGGAGGCGTTGTGGCGTGCGTCAGCTTGCGGCATCGCCGGTACATCCACACGGAGAGCAGCAGCAGCAGCAGGAGCAGCAGCAGCATCGTGACGGCCAGCAGGGCCACCGGCGTAGGGCACCGGCCTGGCCACCGGCGTAGGCTGCTGAGTGCCCTCTGCAACAGGAGGCTCAGCTGTGAAGCCACTCACAGGGGCTGCTCCCATAGACTGCAATGTTAAAGGCTGCCATAGACTTCAATGTTAAATCCTCCCATATACTTAAATGTTAAAGGCTGCCATAGACTTCAATGTTAAAGTCTCCCATAGACTTCAATGTTAAAGTTTCCCATTAACTTCAATGTTAAAGGCTCCCATAGACTTCAATGTTAAAGGCTCCCATAGACTTCAATGTTAAAGGCTCCCATAGACTTCAATGTTAAAGGCTCCCATAGACTCCATTGTTAAAGGCTCCCATCGAATTTGAAGCTTTCGTGACTGCAGGAATCCATACTCTTTGGTTCTTTCGGCAAAGTCACGTAGGTATAAAATAAAATAAATCACGACGTCATCAGCTACCATTCCTGGATGTTTTGATCGAGAAGAGACCTGATGGCTTGTTGGGACATTCGGTCTACAGGAAAGCCACCCACACGGATGCCTATCTAAAGCCTGACTCCCACCACCATCCAGCCCAGAAGAATTCCCTCGTCAAAACACTACACCATAGGGCCCGTTGCATCTCCGACCAGCACCACCTAGCCAGTGAGTTGGAGCACGTACACCAAGCCCTCAGGATGAACGGATACTCGGACCGTACATCTGCAAAGATGTCTCCCCAGCCATGCGGAGACAACCTTCTGAGGATCCAACCAAGACCATCACTTTACTGTACATAGCAGGGGTTACCAAATAGATTTCCAAAATCTTAAACAAGCACAAGATCCAGGTTCGTTTCAACACAGTACACAAAATCAGTGATTTAATCCCATCTGAAAGGGATGTGATTCCTGACATGCAATACCCTGGTGTCTACAAACTGAGTTATGGTTGAGGCAACAGTGACATTGGGGAAACGAAACGACATGTCTCGGACTGTGTTCGTGAACACAAGGTAGATCTGAAACACGGTAGGACTAATACCTCTGCCGTTGCCGATCATTGTTTTAACGCTGTGGGTTCACACGAAATTGATTTTTCCAAGACGGAGGTACTCTGCAAACCTACCGGCTACCTTCAGAGATTTGTTCATGAAGCCATCCAGATACATAAACACAGACACAACTCCAACCAAGAAGATGGGTACAAACTGAGCAATCATTGGAAGGACGTTATTAACCAGGTACAGTCTTAACTGACTGTGATGTTTCCATCCTACCTGCCTATGTCAGCTGTTATTTCCGACTCTCTGTGTGTATCTCTCTATGCATCTCTCTTAGATATCTCATGCTCACATGTCCTTTTGATTGCACTCTCATGCTCACATGTCCTTTAGATTGCACTCTCATGCTCACGTGTCCTTTGCATTGCACTATCATGCCTTTGGATTGCACTAACATACTCACATGCCCTTTGGATTGCACCCGTTGGGTTTGCACGCATGCCTTTGGATTGCACCACTCTTCGATTTTACAATAACATCACGCTAATCTCTCACATTAACATCGCCACTTCCATGCCCTCGTCGAGGAGGCCACTCTCCTATCTTAAATTTCGATTTAAAGCTTTTGTGACTGCAAGGATTCATCTTCTTTGGTTCTTTCGGTAAAGTCACGTAGAATGAGAATAAAATAATAAATTAATAAAATAACACAATAAAATTCTCACGACGTTTCGGCCACAACACAAGTGGCCTTCTTCAGGTGAAAGGAACAGACCTGTCGGGACGACAGAGCTTCAATGAACGTTGTTAAGATTCGTAGCGTCTTTTAAGCTGGTTTACAGAAGTGAGGCACCTTGACCCTTTCAAACCTTGACAAAGGTGCCTCACAATTTAAGGCCACACAAGCAATTGTTTACTTTGAGGCTAAAGCAACCTATTAGTTAATGATTCCTTAACACTGCGTTTTTTGTTTGCCTCCACGAGTGTGCAAGGACTCTAAGTTATATTTATTTAACGATGAGTGAATGTATTTAATAAACACATTTTTCTAAAAAGTAGATTTGTTTGCAAAATACATTAATTTATTTAACACGCAAATTTATAATTAGATATCACTATCAAATTATTTTTTCATTTACTGCTTCATAATTTATTCAATAAAAATAGTTTATTGAATAAATATATCTCTTTCCTTTCTTTTTTCCTTTCATTATTTTCTTAAACGAGGATTCTTTATTCATCCTCAGTTTACATTCTCTCAAGGGGAGCTCTGTACAGAAGCGCAGCACCACAGTCAGGTAGAAATTGAAGGCAGCAGGAATAAAATGGCCACCTACGCAAAGGTCGCAGCTGCCAATCTGCCTGGAGTCACGAGGCCCCCCACTAGGGCCTCTCCTCCAAAGCGAACCCCCCCAAGCGCGCAGCGACCACTGCCGCTGCGCGAGAACGGCATCCGCTGCTACACCTCGAGCTCCGTCACGATCGAGGCGTACGTCGAGGCCCTGGCCGCCATCGTCCCGCCAGCCACCATCACCCACGCCTCGAAGGTCAGCGGGAAAGCCGTCTTCTTCCTGACGACGAAAAAGGTGGCAGATGCGGCCGTCGAGAAGGGGATGACCGTGGGGGGACTCCACGTCCAGCTGGAACCCATCGCTTCGGTCGCGGCGCGAATAGTCGTTTGGAACGTGCCGCCCTACATCCCCGACAAGGCCGTGTTGGAACACGTGTCCAAGCTGGGCACCATCGTGGTGCCAGTACGTGCCCTGGCACTGGGGTGCAGAAATCCTGCTCTCAATCACATTTTATCTTTCAAGAGGCAGGTGCACGTCCTGCTGACTACCGGACAGCAGGAAGAGGGCTCGTTTGTCATTGTCAATGCAGGCATTGCCCATAGACTGTTTTATGCCAAAGATTGCATCAGATGCAATCTTTGCAAAGAAGAGGGGCACTTACGAAGGGATTGCCCTAAACCAACGACGGCGAGGGTCGGAGAAAAGAGCGGGGAGGAGGGAGGCAGAGCAAGGGGGGCAAAGCAGCAAGAGCCCCTATTGCAACAAGCCCCCCAACAGCCCACACCGGGCCCGCGAGCCACGAATCCTCCTACACCTGAAGTCGTGGCCCCAACTTCGCCGCCTCAAGGAACAAATCGCAAGAGGAAGAATACAGAAGGACCCGGATCTCAAGGGTCAAATTCAGAGGAGGAACCCCTCCCAGACCTCGAACAGGAAGAAGCGGTGAAACCCCCCACACCAGGGGAGGAAGCAGAACAGCTGCCAGACGCTGAAGACGCGGTTTTTGCCTTCCCGGATGCCACGCCGAGTGACGCGTGGGCGGCGAGGAAGAAACCCGCCAAGAGGAAGAAGCAGCGTGCGTCTGGGGAAGGGTTTCTACAGCAGGAGACCGTCGACGATGAAGGCGACATCACCACGGAAATCGACCCGCCTACTGTTGTCATAGAGACTCACTCCCCACCAGCTATACAGGAAGCCCTTGACCAAGAGGTAGAAGTTGGCAGAGAGACACTCACCAAGGGCAAGGACGAAATGGATGGGAATGAGGAGGAAGGTCCCCGTCCCACTGCTGATCCAAAACCAGCGGAAGAGACACCGGGCCATCCACCCGAAGAGCCTGAGCAGGAGCCATCCCTGGCCATCCCTGACACTGGGGGAGAGGACGCTGCTGGGCCATGCGCCAGCTCAGCCGCTGCAGCCCTTCTAGCGGAGCCGGACGCCGAGGAAATCGATTCAGATCGGGACGACTGCTTCAGCATGGGGAGCGAGAGCAGCCAGGGGTCTACACTCCTTGACCCTCAGACTCCCCTGATCTCCTCGGAAGATCTCTGGAAATTCCTCGACGAGACCAACATGAGGAAAGACAGAGCAGACATTGCCTTGGCTCGATGGAAGGACAGCAAGGCAATAAAGGCCTCTGTGACTCAAGCAGAGAGACTCCTTGCCAAGCAGAGACTCGAGTCCCGGGGCAAGGAGAGGGCAAAGCTGACATTTTTCCGCAAACAAATTATAAGGTGGGAGGCCACGGGGGAAAGGAATAAGCAATGCCTATGTACATCGGCTCCCTGAACGTGAACGGGTGCAAGGAGGCAGTGCGGAGGTTTTCCGCAATGTCTCTTGCGAGGAAACAGGCTGCCTCTGTCTTCTTCATTCAGGAGACGCATCTCACGGTCGAGGACGAGGATGACTGGAGGAAGGAGTGGGGAGGGGACTCCTTCTACAGCCACCTTGACAACACCTCCTGTGGAGTCGCGACCCTGTTCGCTAAAGGGTTTCATCCCGAGCTCATCATCCACACCCAAGTGGTGAAGGGAAGGCTGCTCGCGGTAACGGTCAGGGTGGGCGATGTCACCACCCACCTACTGAACATGTACGCGCCTGTGACCAACAAGGAGAAGATCCCGTTTCTGCACCTCCTGAGGAGGCACCTGGCCGGGATTCCGGACGACGAGTGCGTGATTGTGGGTGGCGACCACAACTGCACACTTGGCGCCCTGGATCATTCGGGGGGGCAGCCGGGGGGAGTAGGGCCTAAGAGGGAAATGCAGAGACTCCTGGAGGACGCCGCCTTGGTGGATGTGTGGCGCATACATCACCCGGGCCAACGCCAGTTCACGTACATGAGGACGAGGCGCGATGGCTCGGTGACGCAGTCCAGGCTCGACAGATTTTACATCTCTAAGAGCTTTGTGATGTGCGCCATAACGACTGGCATCAGGGCGGCACCCTTCACGGACCACAACCTCATCGTGCTCCGTGTCAGGCTGGAGAGGGCCCGTGAGGGCGCGTCCCACTGGCATTTTAACAACTCACTGCTGGAGGATGGCACCTTCTTAGAAATGTTCGAGGACTTCTGGGAAGAGTGGCAAAAAAGCAAAACGCAGTCCGACTCTCTGGCCCAGTGGTGAGATATGGGCAAAGTGCACACCAGGCTGTTGTGCCAACAATACACCTGGGGGAGCACGAGACTGAAGAACGTGGACATCACCGACATGGAAGCCCGAGTCCTCAATTTGGAGGGTCGCCTCGCCGAAGACAGCGACCCTGCTCTTCTCCAAGAATACGAGGAGAATAGGGAGCGTCTCAAAGGGCTACATGAGGAGCAGACGAGGGGAGCGTTTGTGCGATCCCGGGTGAAGCTCATCACGGACCTCGACACGGGATCCCCGCTTTTCTACTCCCTCGGGAGGCAGAATGGGAGATACAAATCCATGGAGTGCCTCTTTGATGGTGACAGTGTCCTGGTGCACGAACTCCAGCAGAAGTCGACCATCATCAGAGACTTCTACGGCAACCTGTTCTCCCCTGAAGAAACATCGGAACCGGCCCAGGCGGAGGCATGGAGTGGTCTACCCACCCTGGGGGAAGACGGGAAAGAGCTGCTAGAGCAAAAGCTCACCAGGACTGACCTTGACGCAGCTGTAAGAGGACTGGCCCCGAATAAATCCCCAGGGTTAGACAGGCTAACAGGGGAGTTTTACGCCGCTTTTTGGCCATACCTGCAGGAGGACTACAGAGAGGTGCTGGAGGAAGCCTCAGTCGCCGGGGTGATGCCTCAGTCTTGGAGGAGGGCGGTGCTCACTCTGCTTCCCAAGAACGGAGACCTGAGGCACCTACAAAACTGGCGTCCGGTGTCCCTCCTGAACACAGACTACAAAATATTGACGAAGGCTCTCTCCCTGCGACTGAAAGGGGTGATTGCACAAGTCGTAAACGGGGACCAGTCCTACACCATCCCCGGACGAACCATCCACGACGGCATCTTCCTGGTCAGGGACCTCATCGCGGTGTCCCAGAGGTTGGGCATCCCAGTCGCGTTTCTGGCTCTTGACCAGGAAAAGGCTTTTGACAGAGTGGACCACAAGTACCTGCTGGGAACCCTCAAGACCTTGGGTTTTGGGGATGCCTTTGTCCGAACGATCTGCCTACTCTACACCAAGGCGGAGTGCATGATCAAGATCAACGGTGCCCTCACTGCCCCGGTCAAATTCGAGCGAGGAGTGAGACAGGGATGCCCATTGTCGGGCCAACTTTATGCCCTGGCATTAGAGCCTTTCCTGAGTCTCATAAGGCGGAGACTCAGCGGCCTGGTGCTGAGGGAACCAAGCGTCAAGTTGGTCCTGACGGCATACGCCGACGACGTCCTCCTCATCCTGCGCTCCCTGGCTGATGTCGCCCTGCTGCATGAGTGCCAGGAGGTCTTTTCGAAGGCCTCCTCATCAAAAATGAACTGGCAAAAGTGCAGCGGCCTGCTGGTTGGAGCGTGGGACATGACCGAGTGTCCCGAGAAGGCAAAAGCCATCAATTGGAGCACAACATCGCTGCACCACCTGGGAGTGTTCCTCGGACCAGAGGAGGAACCACCGCAGAGGAACTGGGTCGAGCTGGAGGAGAAGGTGAAGGAGCGGCTGGGCACCTGGGGTCGCCTGTGCAAGTTCCTCACCTTCAGGACAAAGACGTTGGTGGTGATCCAGCTGGTGACGTCCATGCTGTGGCACCGACTCTTCTCCCTGCACCCCCCCATGAGCCTTGTTAACGCACTTCAGAAGCGAGTCCTCGACTTCTTCTGGTCGGGTGGAGGACACCGGGTCGCGGCTGGGGTCCTGGCCCTGACACTGGACGAGGGCGGTCACGGGCTGGTGTGCGTGCGGAGTCAGCTGGCCACCTTCCGACTGCAGGCGGCGCAAAAGTTCCTGCACGCCGCCCCTGCACCGGCCTGGAGCGTCACGGCCTCCTTCCTCCTGAAACAACTGGGGGGTCTGCAGTGCTCAAAACAACTATTCTACATGGACCTGCAGGGCCTCCCACTGGGACAGCTGCCACCCTTCTACAGAAGCGTCCTGCAGATATGGAGCTCCCTTGCCGTCAGGAGGCTGAACCAACCGCGATCCGCCGTGGATTTGGTCTTCGAACCGATCCTCAGGAACCCACAGACAAAGCTGCCATCCACCACCACCACCCCTGGAATGGAGAGGCACCTCGCCAACGCACGGCTCACCAGGATGGGAGATCTGGTGGAGCCTGAAACACGGGGCCGGTGGCTCGGACCAGCAGACGTGGCTGCAAAGACAGGGCTGCAGCCGCTCCGGGTGGCTGCCCGGATCCTGGCCGAAGCCAAGGGGGCCTTCTCAGCGGCAGCGGGGAGAACGCCCCCCATCGGCGTTGAGGATGACGAGGCCCCTCTCGATCCCCCTCCACCGGAGCTCTCAGTCGTGCCACTGCATCGTCAATGCCGACAAACGAAGGCGGATCACAACCTGTGCCAGCTAGAAGACCTACCGGAGGTGGCCTTCGCAAATGTAAAGAGGAAGGTGCTCTACTCCTACATGGTCCGGTTCCACCAACAGGACACCCTGAGGAGCCACAAGGACCATGCCTGGAGGAGAGCCCTGCCCTGCGTCTCTCCGGAGAGGCCTCGCTGGAGGCAACTCTACTCCAGCCCGACGTACAACCGCATCGGCGACCTCAGCTGGAGCATCGCCCATGGCACCGTCACCACCAACGTCTCCCTGGCGCGCTTCACCGACACGTCCCCGGAGTGCCGGTTCTGCGGTAAAGTGGAGACGGTGGTGCACCAATACATGGAGTGCAAGAGCCTGGACTCGCTGTTCAAGGTCCTGAGAAACATCCTCCTAAGGTTCAGCCTCCACTTCTCCCCGACGGTCCTCATCTTTGGATACCCGAAGGGCGACGGACCCCAACATCTTCAGGGGCTGGTCAACGTGCTCTTCGGCTACGCCAAGCTCGCCATATACAGGGCGAGGAAGGTGGCCCTGGAGGGGCAACGTCCAGCCAGCAGCCTGGGCATCTTCCGCACTCTGGTCGGAGCCAGGGTGTGGCTGGAGTTCCGCCACGCGCGGCTGACCCACGCCGCGCCGGCCTTCAAGGAGCAGTGGGCGCTGGAGGAGGCCGTGTGCTCGGTGGCAGATGACGGAGAGCTCTGCATGCAGATCTAAGCTACCCGTCGGAGGCCATTTGACTGTGGGAAGGGCTGCGTGCAGATGCAGCACTTGTCATAGTTATAAAGAAAAGAGAGAGAGCGCGAGAGAAAGCCAAATGGAGTAGGACGAGAGAGGGCAGAGAGAGAGGGGGGGCAGAGAGGGGGGTAGAGAGAGAGGGGGGCAGAGAGGGGGGTAGAGAGAGAGGGGGGGCAGAGAGGGGGGTAGAGAGAGAGGGAAGGGGAAAGGAGGGAAGAAAAAAATATATATTGTTGGGTCTTTCATTTAAAAGGGGGGGGGTTTACATAAAGCAAAGCATTAAAACAAAACAAAAAAAAACGAAATGATGAACGGAGCAAAGTGCCGACTACACCGAGCATCTTCTTGTTTCCTCTGATCGTAAAAAAAGAGAGAGAGAGCGAGAGAGAGCGAGAGAGAGAGAGCGAGAGAGAGAGCGAGAGAGCGAGAGCGAGAGAGAGAGCGAGAGCGAGAGAGAGCGAGAGAGAGAGAGCGAGAGAGAGAGAGAGAGAGCTTGAATGGCATCAACTCTCCCGGCCTCACGAACCATCTCCAGCGTCTCTCCCGGCTCGAAACTGACCGTGGGCCCTGGGCCGTAGGGCGAAGTCGATGTTACAGAGGTCCCTGTCACAGCAGCAGAAGTAGACGAACGGGTTGCTACTGGACTCCACGCACTTGCTCCTGGTCACAGTGGGAAACCGTGAGGGGGACGAGGGAGCAGGAGGTGGGGGGGGAGGAGGAGGTGGTGGGTGGGAGGAGGAGATGAAGGTGAGGAGATGGTGAGGAGGAGGAGGAGGAGAAGGGGAGATGGTGGGGAGGAGGTGGGGGGGAGGAGATGGTGGGGAGGAGGAGGGGGCTGCTGTGTGCTGGTCTGACCGGTCTGCCTCCTCACCTTCCACGGCAGTCGTGGACCCAGCAGCCCTGACGCTCCAGCAGGATGTCGCCCGACACGTTGCGCCACGCCGCGTAGCAGAACCCGCGACGACTCTCCCCCTCCTCCTCCCCCTCCTCCTCCTCCTCCTCCCCCTCCTCCCCCTCCCCCTCCTCCTCCCCCTCCTCCTCCCCCTCCTCCCCCTCCTCCTCCTCGCCGCCACCGCTGCCGACACCGTCACAAACCACGGTGCCTCCGGCCGCCGACCGCCCCCCCACCGCCTCCTCCTCCTCCTCCTCCGCGTCGCCGTAGCGGCTGAAGGAGAAGCAGAGACGGTGGCGGCGCTGCTGCTGCTGCGTCTCCACGGCCGCGGGCGGCCAGGCGAGCGCCAGCGACGAGGGCGCGCCTAGAAGGGGTCGTCCAGACGGGGGTCGAGCCGTGATCCGTCAACCCCGCGGGTGTTGCCTTGTACCACCACCACCACTCCCCACACTACTACACACAGTGACCTAACCACTGCACCACCACTCCCCACACTACTACACACAGTGACCTAACCACTGCACCACCACTCCCCACAGTGACCTAACCACTGCACCACCACTCCCCATACTACTACACACAGTGACCTAACCACTGCACCACCACTCCCCACACTACTACACACAGTGACCTAACCACTGGACCACCACTCCCCACACTACTACACAGTGACCAAACCACTGCACCACCACTCCCCACACTACTACACAGTGACCTAACCACTGCACCACCACTCCCCACACTACTACACAGTGACCTAACCACTGCACCACCACTCCCCACACTACTACACAGTGACCAAACCACTGCACCACCACTCCCCACACTACTACACACAGTGACCTAACCACTGCACCACCACTCCCCACACTACTACACACAGTGACCTAACCACTGCACCACCACTCCCTACACTACTACACACAGTGACCTAACCACTGCGCCACCACTCCCCACACCACTACACAGTGACCTAACCACTGCACCACCACTCCCCACACTACTACACACAGTGACCTAACCAATGCACCACCACTCCCCACATTGACCTAACCACTGCACCACCACTCCCCACACTACTACACACAGTGACCTAACCACTGCACCACCACTCCCCACACTACTACACAGTGACCTAACCACTGCACCACCATTCCCCACACTACTACACACAGTGACCTAACCACTGCACCACCACTCCCCACACTACTAGACACAGTGACCTAACCACTGCACCACCACTCCCCACACAGTGACCTAACCACTGCACCACCACTCCCCACACTACTACACACAGTGACCTAACCACTGCACCACCACTCCCCACACAGTGAACTAACCACTGCACCACCACTCCCCACACTACTACACACAGTGACCTAACCACTGCACCACCACTCCCCACACCACCCCACAGGGACCTAACCACTGCACCACCACTCCCCACACTACTACACACAGTGACCTAACCACTGCACCACCACTCCCCACACAGTGATCTAACCACTGCACCACCACTCCCCACACTACTACACACAGTGACCTAACCACTGCACCACCACTCCCCACACAGTGATCTAACCAC
Organism: Petromyzon marinus; assembly: GCF_048934315.1. Lineage (NCBI taxonomy): Eukaryota > Metazoa > Chordata > Hyperoartia > Petromyzontiformes > Petromyzontidae > Petromyzon > Petromyzon marinus. The sequence goes on from NW_027422678.1 coordinate 406,741, forward strand.
TGCACCACCACTCCCCACACTACTACACACAGTGACCTAACCACTGCACCACCACTCCCCACACAGTGACCTAACCACTGCACCACCACTCCCCACACCACTACACAGTGACCTAACCACTGCACCACCACTCCCCACACTACTAGACACAGTGACCTAACCACTGCACCACCACTCCCCACACAGTGACCTAACCACTGCACCACCACTCCCCACACTACTACACACAGTGACCTAACCACTGCACCACCACTCCCCACACAGTGAACTAACCACTGCACCACCACTCCCCACACTACTACACACAGTGACCTAACCACTGCACCACCACTCCCCACACCACCCCACAGGGACCTAACCACTGCACCACCACTCCCCACACTACTACACACAGTGACCTAACCACTGCACCACCACTCCCCACACAGTGATCTAACCACTGCACCACCACTCCCCACACTACTACACACAGTGACCTAACCACTGCACCACCACTCCCCACACAGTGATCTAACCACTGCACCACCACTCCCCACACTACTACACAGTGACCTAACCACTGCACCACCACTCTCCACACTTCTACACACAGTGACCTAACCACTGCACCACCACTCCCCACAGTGACCTAACCACTGCACCACCACTCCACACACTACTACACAGTGACCTAACCACTGCACCACCACTCCCCACACTACTACACACAGTGACCTAACCACTGCACCACCACTCCCCACACTACTACACACAGTGACCTAACCACTGCACCACCACTCCCCACACTACTACACACAGTGACCTAACCACTGCACCACCACTCCCCACACTACTACACACAGTGACCTAACCACTGCACCACCACTCCCCACACTACTACACACAGTGACCTAACCACTGCACCACCACTCCCCACACTACTACACACAGTGACCTAACCACTGCACCACCATTCCCCACACTACTACACACAGTGACCTAACCACTGCACCACCATTGCCCACACTACTACACACAGTGACGAAACCACTGCACCACCACTCCCCACACTACTACACACAGTGACCTAACCACTGCACCACCACTCCCCACACTACTACACAGTGACCTAACCACTGCACCACCATTCCCCACACTACTACACACAGTGACCTAACCACTGCACCACCACTCCCCACACAGTGACCTAACCACTGCACCACCACTCCCCACACTACTACACACAGTGACCTAACCACTGCACCATCACTCCCCACACTAACCACTGCACCACCACTCACAACGTCCACCGCAACTTGGTACCCGATTTATCGACCGACTCGGCTCACCGTAGTTACACGTGACGAGGTGGTGGTGGAGGAGGAGAGGCAGGATCAAGTGGAAGAGTAGGCCAAATGTGCAGAGTTTGCGCATCGCCATGAACCCCACACGGAGAGAAAATCGATTGGGACGTTGGGAATTAATTATTGCAGAGTATTGGACGAAGTGAATCAATTCCTATTGGAACTGCATTGGAATCCACAGTAGTAGCGAGTACAGTAGTATAATGGCATCGGATGCCTTTTCGAGAACATGGGAATCTGCCATGGTGATTTGTTCTGATGAAATCGATTCACATTCGGATAACATGGTAATCCATCTTGCTAGTGATTCGAGTGGATGGAATCGAATCCCATTGGGATAACATGAGAATCGATAGTGGTCGACCGAGAGATGTGTGAATCGATTCCCATTGAGAAAGCTTTGTTAAGGGTCTCTATGTTGTGAGTCTGTGGGTCTTTGGATGCGTCTCAGAGTGAGTCTCGGAGTGAATCTGATTGAGTCAGAGTGAGTCTCAGAGAGAGTCTCTGCGTGAGTCTCAGAGTCTCAGAGTGAGTCTCTGAGTGAGTCTGAGTGAGTCTCTGAGTGATTCTGAGTCTCAGAGTGAGTCTCAGTGTTTCTCAGTGAGTCTCTGAGTGTCTCTGAGTGAACCTCTGAGTGAGTCTCAGAGTGAGCCTCTGAGTGAGTCTCTGAGTGTTTCTTAGTGAGTCTGAGTGAGTCTCAGAGTGAGTCGCAGAGTGAGCTTCAGAGTGAGCCTCTGAGTGAGTCTCTGAGTGAGCCTCAGTCTCAGAGTGATTCTCAGAGTGAGTCTCAGAGTGAGCTTCAGAGTGAGCCTCTGAGTCTCTGAGTGAGCCTCTGAGTGAGTCTCTGAGTGAGTCTGAGTCTCAGAGTGAGCCTCTGAGTGAGCCTGAGTCTCAGAGTGAGCCTCTGAGTGAGTCTCAGAGTGAGTCTCTGAGTGAGCCTCTGAGTCTCAGAGTGAGTCTCAGAGTGAGCCTCTGAATGAGTCTCTGAGTGTCTTTGAGTGAGCCTCTGAGTGTCTCTGAGTGAGCCTTTGAGTGAGCCTCTGAGTGTTTCTCAGTGAGTCTCTGAGTGTCTCTGAGTGAGCCTCTGAGTCTCAGAGTGAGCCTCTGAGTGAGCCTCTGAGTGAGTCTCTGAGTGAGTCTCTGAGTGTTTCTCAGTGAGTCTCTGAGTGTCTATGAGTGAGCCGCTGAGTCTCAGAGTGAGTCTCAGTGTCTCTGAGTGTTTCTTAGTGAGTTTCTGAGTGAGTCTGAGTGAGCCTCTGAGTGTCTCTCAGTGAGCCTCTGAGTCGCAGAGTGAGTCTGAGTGAGCCTCTGAGTGAGTCTGAGTGAGCCTCTGAGTGTCTCTGAGTGAGCCTCTGAGTCTCAGAGTGAGTTTCTGAGCGACCCTCTGAGTGAGTCTCAGAGCGAGTCTCAGCAGCTGCTACACCTCCAGTAAGTGACCCCCCCCTCCCGACCCCACCGAATGAATTCTCAACTCACGCCGTGCGGGCTTCGTCCGTCTGTCTGCGTCTCAATCTTTTACTTTGACTGCAGGGAGGAGCAATCGGAAGGGCTACAAAGCTCTTTTGGGTCACAGACAAACGCAGTGCATAGACGCCTCCACCACAGGGGGTGCAAATTAAAGACGAGGTGACTAGGTGGGTGGGTGTGGGGTGAGTGAGCGGGTGGGTAAGGGGCCGTCCATAAATGACGTCACGCACCTAGGGGGGGGGGGGGGGGGTCAGACATTTGTGACGCTGTGTGACGATGGTAGGGGGGGGGGGTCAGAAATCGTCCAAAATCGCGTGACGTCATTTATGGACGGCCCCTATTTGGCTGGGTAAATGTACATATGTTGAACTTCTTTCTCACCATACGTAGACAATTGGAGGTGCGGGGGAAGGTGAACGCCACTAAACAACAGCACAACAACAGCAGCAGCAGTTCTCAAGATATGAGAACAGCAGCAGCGGTGATGGCCGTGAAGGGCGCCACCAGAACCACTCCACCTGCTCACCACGCTCACCACTCAGCCACGCTCACCACTCGCTCACCCCATCCTCCCCTCGCTCACCCCTCTCACCACGCTCACCCCATGCTCAGCACGCTCACCCACTCCTCACCCGCTCACTCACCCACTCACTCACCCGCACGCTCACGCACTCCTCACCCGCTCACTCACCCGCTCACCCGCACGCTCACCCACTCCTCACCCGCTCACCCGGACACTCACCCACTCCTCACCCGCTCATCCGCTCACTCACCCGCACGCTCACCCACTCCTCACCCGCTCACTCACCCGCTCACCCGCACGCTCACCCGCACGCTCACCCACTCCTCACCCACTCCTCACCCGCTCACTCACCCGCACGCTCACCCGCTCATCCGCTCGCTCAACTGCACGCTCAATCATTCAACCGCTCATTCACCCGCTTCTCAACCCACGCACTCAAATGAGTATCTGGTGTAGTGGTAGTGTACAGGAACCATCACCAGTGGGAGAGACAAAGGCGGCCGGGCGTGGTTCTAGCCACACCCCACCCCCGCGTGCCACAGTGCTGTCCTTCAAAAGGGCTAAGGGCGCTTTGTCCTTTACAGTCTGCAGAGGCGACACGCGGGATCTCTGTCTTCGTAAGTGCCGCTACTCGCTACGAGCAGCACTTGCCCCTACAGACCTGCTACAGTTTGTGTTGTCCAAGAGTCATCACGCACACACGCGAAGTGGCACAGCGCCGGCTGCTGGCAGGAAAGGGAATCTGCGGTGTAACGGCAGTCCTGACGTCAGCAGGCCACGTGATAGACACGAGAAGGGGGATCTCGGGGAAAGGTCACAGAAGGGGCCCACCAGGAACCCGCCGGTAGGTTCCAGAAAGGGGGCGTGGCCGTGGGCGGAGCCAGCAGTGTAAGTGGGTGGGGCCCTGTGGGGCACCTCGTGGCTGCTGTTGGAGTGGGATCCCCGTCGTGCTGCTCAAGTCCATCCTTCGCCATTCTTCTCGTCGTCCTCTCCGTCTCCACCATCTCGGGAGGGGGGGGGGGCGCTGACGGTCATGCAGCCCGCCAGCTGTCCCGGCTGAGTAGCGTCGCCGGTAACAGACGGACTGAACGTGAAGCATGTTAACCCAATATGGTGCTCGTTAATAAAGAAGTTGCCTTCACGTCTTATCGTCTCCGAGTTGGTCACTACGCATTTATTTACAAGGACCTGTTGCTCGCTTACGTTACATCACTTTTACCTAGCGTTAAATCAGACATGGGTGTAAAAAACATAAAATATATTATATTTTTAAAATCCCACTTTTGTTACATTATAGAGGCAGGCCTCGACTTACGAACGGGGTACGTTCCTGAGACTCGTTCTTAAGTCCATTTGTTCGTATCTCGGAACTTCATATTTAATTGTACACATGGGCAGCGTTATCACAAAAAGGGAAGCATTGTTAAACGAACAAATGAAATTAAATATTGTATATTTGCACGTAATACGATAAATACCGTGCAGTAAATAAAACATAAAATAACGTAACACAAAAAGAAAAAAGCATTCAATTTCACTGACCTTGACTCGTTGCGCATCGTGCAGAATTTTGGGACTCGTTACATCTCGCGGAGGACTGCTCCGCTGAACAAAAGAGATCCGCCGTTTGGTTCGTAAGTCCGACCTAAATTTCGCAAGTCAGATTGTTAAAAATAATATCTTGGTTTGTCCTGAGATGCACAATAAAATCTCTTGCGATCAACCCATGTGGATCATGGATCACAACCCACATTGGCCTCCGCTGATGTAAAGCTCAGAAAAATGTGAATGGCATTCTGGACATTCTTGACACGTTTATGAAATTCAGCCCGTCAAAAACATCTTGCAATGACTGTTTGCCATGCCATAATCCACCCGTAGTTTTTAAACCGTAAACTTTTGTGTTTAGTATCGAATACATATAGATTACTTTAATACGAACTACTTTCACCATGGCTGGTGTAAATTCTCACGTTCTAAGTGTTATCACGTTGAACGTTGGTACAGAGAATGTTGGAGAGTAAATCCACATTTACAATTACAGTGGAGACTAACCACACAAAGATCCCGAATCCACACAGAGACCCATAGACGCATCACACAAATATCCATAAACTACGAAAAGATATATATATACACCACACATAGACACATAAACTCATCACGCAAAGATCCATAAACTACGAAAAGATCCATGTACACCACACATAGACACATAGACGCATCACACGAAGATCCATAGACGCATCACGCAAGGATCCATAGATTCACCACACTGCGACCCTTAGACTCAAATTTTGACTTAAAACTTTCGTGACTGCAGGAATTCATATTCTTTGGTTCTTTCGGTAAAGTCACGTAGGTAGAAAAAATATAATAAATCACGACGTTTCCATCGCAACACAAGCAACCATCTTCAGGTGTGAAACAAACAGAGCAGGAGGACTGCTGCCGTAGGAGAAAGAGCCGCTGCAACAAGAGGTTATATAGGATATTGGTGGGCCCAACCCACTGATAAGTGGGTGGAGCTAGAGAAGGAATTTGTACATAAATGTAAATGTGGGAGATTAGCATGTCAACGTGAGACGGCCCAATGTCAGAGAGCCGGGCAACAGGAACAAAAACCCCTAAGAGCAAGAGGTACACATGATGAGAGACATACAGAGAGTCGGAAAGAACAGCTGACATAGGCTGGTAGGAGGGAAACATCACAGTCAGTTAATAATTTACTTGGTTAATAAAGTCCTTCCAATGATTGCTCAGTTTGTACCCATCTTCTCGCTTGAAGTTGTCTGTGTTTATATATCTGGATGGCTTCATGAGCAAATCTCTGAAGGTAGCCGGTAGGTTTGCAGAGTACCTTCGTCTTGGAAAAATCAATTTCGTGTGAGCCCACAGCGTTAAAACAATGATCGGCAACGGCAGAGGTATTGGTGTTTCAGATTTACCTTGTGTTCACGAACGCGGTCCGAGACATGTCGTTTCGTTTCCCCAATGTCACTGCTGCCGCAGTGAGATTGGGAATCACATCCTTTACAAATGGTATTAAATCACACACACACAAACTGACACACACTGACACACAAAGAGGATTCATAATGGTTGTCTCTCTCTCAGGGGATTCATAATAGCTCTCTCTCTCTCTCAGGGGATTCATAATAGCGCTCTCTCTCTCTTTCTCAGTGGATTCATAATGGCTGTGTCTCTCTGGGGATTCGCAATGGTTAAGACGGAGACATCGAGATGCTGGGTTTCCAGCTCTGGGTCCATGTGTATCAGCATCTCCTTTGGCCGCGCGTCTCTTCAAGAAGGGTCCTGGCGGCATGGCCTCGCAGGGACAATCAGAACACCCAAGGCAACGAAATCAACAGGACGTAACAAACAAAGACAGCCCGGTCAAGACGGGGAAACGTTTTAATGTTTGCATTCACGCTCTCGAGCATCCTGGCGGAAGGGGCGAGAAGAAGCGATTCACGGACCGCCCTTAAAAGCTGGGGGCTATGATCAAGCGCTTGGAGCCAACGGAGAAAAACAAAAAAACCGGGGGTCCAAATTGGCCAACGGTGGCTTCCCCTAATACAGGTTTTTATTTATTTATTTTGGTGTTAGATCTCTTATCAGTGACTACACTCAGACCTGTCAACCCCTTATCAGTGACTACACTCAGACCTGTCAACCCCTTATCAGTGCCTACACTCAGACCTGACAACCCCTTATCAGTGCCTACGCCCAGACCTGTCAACCCCTTATCAATGCCTACACGCAGACCTGTAAATCTCTAATCAGTGCCTACACCCAGACCTGTCAATCTATACATCTGGAAGACTTCATTGAAAAGGACATTTCGTGTGAATTTTCTCTCGTCATTAAGTAGATGGCCTTGCCGGGGGTTTGGTTCAATGTGGACACAAACAGTGTACACACACAGCGTATACACACACAGTGTACACAGTGTACACACACACAGTGACACACACAGTGTACACACACACAGTGGCACACAGTGACACAGTGTGCACACGCAGTGTACACACTGTGTCACAGTGTACACACACAGTGTACACACTCAGTGACACACAGTGACACAGTGACACAACAACAACCGCCATTCGCCACTAAGTGGCGGTGACGTCACCACGACGCTTGTGCCAGGCACAGTGACACACACAGTGACACAGTGACACACACAGCGACAGACAGTGACACACAGTGTATACACATAGTGTACACACACAGTGTACACACACAGTGTATACACAGTGTACACACACACACAGTGTACACACACACAGTGTACACACACAGTGACAGTGACACAGTGACACACATAGTGTGCACACACAGTGACACAGTGACACACAGTGTACACACACAGTGTACACACAGTGACACAGTGACATACACATAGTGACACAGTGACATAACCGCCATTCGCCACTAAGTGGCGGTGACGTCACCACGACGCTTGTGCCAGGCACAGTGACACACACACTGACACAGTGACACACACAGCGACACACAGTGTATACACAGTGTATACACACACACACACAGTGTATACACACGCAGTGTATAAACAGTGACACAGTGTACACACACAGTGTACACACACAATGTATATACGTACACAGTGTACATACACACACTGTACACCCACAGTGTACACACACAGTGACACACAGTGACAGTGTACACACACATAGTGCACACACACACAGTGTACACACACACACAGTGTACACACATAGTGTACACACAGTGTATACACAATAATGTCCACGTTGCTGAGCCCACGCACCCAAGGGAGGGAGCAATGGAAAATGAATATAAATCAACTTAAACTCCAACTCTGTGACGTCACCACTCTGCATTACCTCATCGGCGTGAAACGCCAGGGGGAGGTGTACCTCGCTAGTGACGTCATGTCACCAAGGTATTCACCCCAAACCCCGTCCACTGCGCTCTTGAGTGTGACGTCACCTCCGCTTGGGTCACTGCCGATATCGTTCCAGTGGCAATCCTTATTTGGGCAAAGCTACGCCCAATACTCTTTGGTTCTATTGGGTAAAGTCACGTAGGTGAAAATAAAATAAAAAAATTAACAAAAAATCACGACGTTTCGGCCACAACACAAGCGGCCTTCATCAGGTGAAGGGACGAGACTGTCTGGAGGACAGCGCTGGAGTGGAAGAAGCCACGCTTAGATCACGACCTATAAGCTGTGTGAGAAGTAAAAGACCAAGCGCCTTGACAAAGGAATTAGCATATAATTTAGCATTGAAATGGCTCATTGAAATAGCTAAGTTAAAGTATACACATCCGCAGAGGTACCCCTTGACAAAGGAATTAGCATAGAATTTAGCATTGAAATAGCTGAGTGATTAGCTTGTAACTGGTCACAGAAATAGCTATGTTAAAGTCAGAGCATATACATTCACCGAGGCACCTAGAACTCATCACGCCCAGTGACTGGTGGCTCATTAACATAATGTGTCCGTTAAAGCCGTCACGAGTTTATTGCGACGGGTTCAGCGCCCACGCCCCCATCCGTCGACATATGGGCCGGCCTCATTAACATAATTTATTCAGTTACAGAGCCGCTCGTGGGAGGGAATTGACGTCATACTACTTCCTGCTGTCGCGAGGTAACAGGAAGCTGCCGTGTGCGCGCTTGCACTGAAATCCGAGGTGAGAAATTCTCATCGTTGTGGTGGTCGTTGTTGTTGTTTACCAAGGTAGAGCCTCTCTCTTGTAGGGATGTCAGTTGAGTAGCAGCGAGCATGGGAATCGATGTCCAGGTTGGAACTTTACAACGCGGGGCCTAGCCAAGCGGGGCCTTGCCTCCTGCCCTCGCCTGATTGCGTTTACTTTAATTATCTCGCTTAAGTTTAATTTGTCTTCACCCGGCTCGCCACTTTGTAACTTTGTTTTATTGTAAATATTCACGCAGTTTTTTTTCTTTTGTTAGCAGGCCAAGCCCGCTTGAGCTGCTATACCGCTCTTGTTATCAGAAGCGACCTGCCCACAACAACACAAGGTGAGGCTTTGTCAACGTGTGTGAATGTTTTGACTTAAAACTTTGGTGACTGCAGGAATTAATATTCTTGGTTCTTTCGGTAAAGTCACGTAGATAGAAAATAAAATAACAATAACATAATAAACATAAAAATATTAAATAAAGCAAAAAACCCCGCGTTTTGATTGCAACTCAAGTGGTCTTTATTTAATGTAATTGTTTTATCTGTTATTGTTATTTTCTATCTACGTAACTTTACTGAAAGAAACAAGAATACGTGTGTCAATGTCTATCGGCCTGGTATACTTCCTGTATACCAGGTGAGTTAGTTAACATCTCACCACGGAGAGAGACACGCAAACTCCAGTTTGCCTCGGCTATGTTCGTTGATCCTCAATTAATTACTTGGTGGAGTGAGGAAGCATTCATGCCAAGCAGATGAAGGTGGCCAGGCATGATTCTAGACATGCCACCGCCTGTTTACCCAGTGACAGTGTACAGTTTGTGTTTGCATTAACGTCTATTAACTCTGTTGAACACGGAGGTTATATCGTAACAATAGTTTATTTTTGTTTTCCTCTGGAACTCTTTATATGAATGGAAACAGGAAGTTAACACAGCACACACATTCAGCTGAAGTCGGAACTGTTCATCCCGGCATTCAAGGACATCTGAGCCTGGATTCACACCTCTAAGTTGCGATTGAACATTAATTTATGCATTTCTGCCTAACACAAATAGTATTGTTTTCAACACCCTTTGCTATGTCAGCTGAATTTAGCTCTCATAAATATTCCTTTTGTAGCCAGACAGCCGAAATTGTGTGCTCGGGGTTTTGGGTGAACATTAATTTTGAAGAATCGAGGGCTTCCATGCATGTTTATGACCATTTGCCCTCTCATTGTGTGCCATAACAGCCCTGTGATGAATTTGGGAAACGTTTTTACTGCATCATGAATATATGAATAAGTATAGACGTATAAGTCACATGTGACTATATATGCATTCCTCTGTGCCTCGATACTGTCGTGTAGATGGTGTGGATATTATTTTTTTATGTCTGCAGCTGACCCTTCCTCTGACACTTCCTCTGCAGAATTGGTCTGATGGAGCAAAGGCGCTCGGCGCAGCTCGGTATGACGAGTCAACAATGCGACCGGTGTGCATACAGCACGGATCGTACTGGATATTTCACACGGCACAAGAGAACTCACACGGGAGAGAAACCCTTCAAGTGCACTGTGTGTGGGAAGGCATTTTCACAGTCATCTACTCTTAAAAAACACCAGAGAACACACACAGGAGAGAAACCCTTCAAGTGCACAATGTGCGGGAAGGCGTTTGCACAGTCATCACATCTTCAACTACACCAGAGAACACACACGGGAGAGAAACCCTTCAAGTGCAGTGTGTGTGTGAAGGTATTTCCACATTCATCAAATCTGCAAAGACACCAGAGTACACACACGGGAGAGAAACCCTTCAAGTGCATTTTGTGCGGGATGATGTTTGCACAGTCATCAAATCTTCAAGTACACCAGAGAACACATACAGGAGAGAAACCCTTCAGGTGCACTCTGTGTATGATGGCGTTTGCACAGTCATCACATCTTAAAGTACACCAGAGAACACACACAGGAGAGAAACCCTTCATGTGCAGTGTGTGTGGGAAGGCGTTTGCACGGTCATCTCCTCTTGTAACACACCAGAGAACACACACGGGAGAGAAACCCTTCATGTGCACTCTGCAAGAAGGTGTTTGCACATTCATAAAATCTTCAAGTACACCAGAGAACACAGAAGCATCAGAAGATCCGCAAGGAGTGGAGTCTGAAATCGGCTTGTGAAAGTCAAAGTGCCACCATGAGCCCATCCCTCATGAAACACGAACCGGAAGAAAATCCCAGCGTGGACACTTTTAAAGGTATCGAGGTGAAATATGAAGAGGTGATGGTGAAGAGGGAAGAGGTGATGGTGAAATGCGAAGAAGTGAAGGTGAAATGTGAAGATGAAGATTCAACTCCAAAATGGGACCTTCACATCGATGGAGGCAACGTGACGCAGGAAGGAGAATTCTGACTGTGAGGCAGAGCGAGGCAACTCCCAGCAGTTTGTGGAAGTGGAGGTGTGGGTGGACTTCCTCCGAGACAATCCAAAGTCAAGTGGAGACCCAGTAGATGTGTAAGCCAGAGACGATGTCGCTCCAATAGATGCACCTTTGTCACAGGCCTTTAATGACAAGAATGTGAAGTTGAACACTCAGCTCCTAGGTTCAACCTGCAGAGTAAGAGCGGCCAGTCTTTGTGGACCTGTGGGTTGGGTCAATCTCTCACCAGGAGCGAGAGCCAATAAGCTCCCAAGCATTCACGATGTTCTAATGATAATTGCTTTTACATGGTGCTTACTTAATCGCCTCAGCAACTAGGAGTTTTGTATCTCGTCTGAAACTCTCGAAGAGCATCCCCAAGTAGCAGCTGCCCCTGTGTGGCACAGGGTGGTGGCCCTGCACCGGCCTGCATGTGGACAAGAGCCTGTCAGTAGGGGGGGATGATTGATGCGTCATCTCAGTTGTGTAGTTTGTAGGCAATCTTGATTCGAAGCTTAACAGACCACGGCGTTTAGATCACAGCACAAGCAATCGTCATCAGGTGGGACAACCACAGCAAGAAGAAGACTCTGAAATAGGCGCCTACTTCAGCAGTTTTGTCTTCTTGCTGCTGTGCTTGTCCCACCTGATGACGATTGCTTGTGTTGCCATCGAAGTGCCGTGATTTATTATTTGTAGCGTAATGGTTTGAATTTGCTACATTTTGACCCAGACGCCAGCATGCAATGGCCTACTCGTTTTGAATGACGCAACAATACTACGGTGTACATACACTGTTAAGCAGACGGTGCGTATTTGTTAAATAACTTGTTAATACGATGTAACGTGATGCAGTCAATTTCGCTGCAGTAATGCAATGTTCTTAATATGCCCGTCAATAATTTAGAATTAATACTGTGCGCGTGCATGGAACATTTTTTCTGTGACGGTCAAACATTGATTAAGTGATGTTAGGACAAAGTGTGTGTGTGTTTTGGAAGTAACCTGTACAGAGAACTCGGGTGAGACCCGTTGTTCTTGTGATACAGGTCAAAGGGTACTTTTGTGTTTCACGAAGCGTCTGCCTCTGGAGCAACTCGTCTTTGAAATAGGGAGCACGCTCGGATCATTCATCAGTTACAAGGCATACCACTTAAAAGTTACACGTATAGGAGGAGGTACATTCTCTACAACACGAATTGTAGTTTTGTCTTACGTGTTGACGTAGATTTTGTCTAACTGGGACTAGAAATGCACCTTGCTAATTCACGTCTGGATGTTCGTACCTATCGGTTGAAGCAAACCCCACTGCTGTTGTTGAGACGCTGTGCACCAATAATGGTCCAACACATTGACGGCCTTCAGGCCAGGAAAGTCACAACATTTGCAATGAAACATCTTTGAATTGTGTTGTGTTTTGAATTAGATGATTTTATTTCTTCATTAAAAGCTTGTATCAATTCACATGTGGAAGACTTAATTGAAAACGACATTTCGTTTGAATTTTCTCTCGTTAAGTAGATGGCCTTGCCGGGGGTTTGGTTCGATGCGGACTTTCACCTGTTTGGGATTGCGGGATCGAGATAAGGCGACATCGAGCTGCTGGCCGTGCGAGAAGACCGCCGTCTGCAGATCGATTCCAACGTAATCGAACGTCTGTCCCTGCGCCTCCGTCGTCCATACAGGGGGTGCGTAGGTTTGCAGCGCCCCCTGCATGAAAACAACGGAAAGTGCAGTGCTCATCACAGATAGATAAAGTTGTGCGCTTATATTTAAAATGTTATTCTTTTATAAGGTGATGTTGAAATCGAAAAGTGTTTGGCCAGGTCATGATTTCAATCAGATTGATTCATTTATTATGAACCACATCTGAGCTTTTGTGGTCCTGTTGAGCTAAAGTTAGAAAAAGTCCGTGACTATAACTTCGCTCAATATTGTAAACGTGTTTCTATTATTCAGTTATTGTTTAATACAAACTACTTCAGATAATGGGTTTCATGATGTACTTGAATGGCACGTTCGTTGTTCCGGTGTTTAATGGCTTGGACGTCATGGCAAATGGCTTCCATCGATGTGGAAGTCAATGGTGGATGATAATTTGACATTTCGGTGTTGATTTAGAGTAGATTGTTCAACTGTTGAATACCGGGTGGTGAAATGCTTTGCCGAGTACCTGAACTGTTTGACCAAGTGAATTCATGAAGAGTTCGATACGAGTTTAAGCGTCAATATTCTTGCAGAACAACAAAGGTCGGATATTTTAAAGATTCCTGATCGTACGTTTATTGCGACAATGTTCAAGGGGAACACGTGTGGAGGAGAGTTCCGGGTGAAGTCTCCCCTTACCTGGCAACCATGGTGGCTGTCCGCTGATCACTCTCACTCCGTCACAGCTACGAGCTGTAGGGATCAGGATTCTCCACGCTGGCGCTGTTTTAATTCACAGCACCAAGAGTGGAGAGCCTCATCCCTGTAGTGCCCTCCTGTTGTGCCGCAGCATTTACCGCGTAACGAGGCAACGTTTTCATGAGCAGTGCGTTCCACTACACACCCACACGAGCGAACCATGTGCAACAGTGTGCGTACATACAGACACGAACAAACACGCGGGTGCACATACACACACGAGCGCTTACTTGCATACACGGACGAGTGGAGATGCACGCACGAGTGTGGTCACCACCTGGCTAGCTACACTAGTCACGTGATAACTAGTATAGTAAACTATACACTACACTATACACTACTATAGACTACACTATACACTACACTATACTAAACTATACACTACACTATACACTATTATACACTACACTATACACTACACTACTATACACTACACTATACACTACACTAAACACTATTATACACTACACTACACACTACACTATACACTACGCTACTATACACTACACTATACACTACTATACACTACACTACTATACACTACTATACACTACACTATACACTACACTATACACTACTATACACTACACTATACACCACTATACACTACTATACACTACACTATACACTACTATGCAATACACTATTATACACTACACTATACACTACTATACACTACACTATACACTACACTACTATACACTACACTACTACACTACACTATACACTACTACACACTAGTGCTGCACTAGTCCCCAAACTGCAAAGACAAAGGCTCCCCAATGTAGACTGACGCATCCACAGACCCACTCATGGACCCACGGACTCGCACAGAAACCCACGGACTCATCGACTCCCACTGGGCGTGCGCTGTTAGCGAGCACCGGTGAGGATCGTGATGGAACAACACCAGGGGCTGGTGTGGACAGAACCACGGCTGGCCGCTCGTCTCTCACATTCTGATGTTAGCACCCCCACCCACCTCACCACCTCCTTAATTATGGCTGAGTCCACCTAAGTGACGCTCAGGACTGCTTCAGGTAAGGGGCCGACCTTAAATGACGTCACGTGATTTTAGAGGATTTTTGACCCCCCCCCCAATCGTCACACGACGTCACAAAGTCAGACCCCTCCCCCTCAAATATGACGTCACAAAGCTCTGCCCCCCCCCCCCCAAAAAAAATATAAAACATGCTTCAAATCTCTTTAAACTATTGTTGTCATTGTAGTGCGTTGTAAATGTGGCGCTGCACTCTGATGTTGTCGGTAGAAAACATTACAAAGTCTATTTAAGTAGAACGCGTTTATATTTATTTAAAGTTGCGTAATTTGATGTGACGTCACATTTCTCAACCCCCCCCCCCCTTGCCACACATCGTCACAAACGTCTGACCCCGCCCCCCCCCCTCTAGGTGCGTGACGTCATTCACGGACGGCCCCTAATTGTCGCTGGTATTGGCCGTGAGCGAGAATGGCGCAGCGCCGCTAACCGCTACGCCGCGATGGTGCCCTTACCTGCATGAACGGAGACGCGGTCAGACGATGGGTGAGCCGTTGGTGCGGGCAGGACGAGTGATCTTGGGCGTACCTCCTGACGTGGAAAGCGAGGGAGGTCGGAGTGCGCGTGTGAAGAGAGACGGCAAGGGGCGGGAGGAGAGGGGGGCGATCGGACGGAGCGGAAGCAGGAGGACGAGGGCAGGAGAGACAGCGGAGCCTTGGAGGAGTCTAGGCGCGCATGATGGTGAAAGTTGTCGTGGACGCACGCTGCAGAAGAGGAGAAAATCGTCACGCTCGGCGCCACACACAGCCAGACGTAGCTCACCTCATCCGTCTTGCTGACGATGTGTGGGACGACTAGACTCTGATTGTCTTGTAGCTCTGTGGAAAGAAGGAGAGGTGTCTTGGGTCAAACAAGGCCCTCTGCCACCGGTGTGGGCGGGGGGGGGGGGTACCCTAGTGGAGGGCTGAGCGTGGGAGTGAGTCGAGGGGAGGATGAGTGGTGGTTGACATGAATTTGAATTCTTATACATGCTATGTATTGTAACATTTATTGTCTTATGGGTTTACATATGGTAGAACATATAGGCTATTAGACGAGGACCAATTCAGTGCTAACATCGTTAACACGGACCCAAATCGTCATCAGGGACCCACATCGTCAACAGTGACCCACAACATGAATATGTTCACGTTTTTATTTGTTGCGGTTGTACCCGAGTCAAGGGCCGCACGGCTCACAGGGCTCTACACCTAACACATGAAACTTAAATTAAACTGAAGACGACGTCTCGCCAGCATGCGTCTATCATCCACGCGTGGATTCTGTCACGCGACTTCCACGATTTCGCCTGAGAGTCTCCTGCTGCGTGCCCCCATAGGTCTTCTCCATCGGTCGCTGGGCTCGCGTAGACCATTCATCCGCGTGGTCCACGTGGTCAAAGAAGAAGTTGGTACCAGCCGAGGCAGCACAACGCCAGTAACACAGACTTATGTTAATGGTCGATAAGAGTGAAGTACAGTACGTCATAACCCACTCATGTCAAATGCTTGCCACAATTCGTCGCTATTGGTCACATAAAGAACTTGGAATTGCTAATGCTGTGCCACCTCAGGTTCTAAGGCAAAGTGAAATGTCTGCTCTGGGCCGGTCAAGGATTCCATTTCTGGGATGAAACTATCTCACATTCACAACACGTGATAAAGCATATAAGCAGTATGCACTGCTGTAACCTTAGCAGGTCCTACCACAGTATGCACTGCTGTAGTGAAAGCAGGTACCACCACGGTATGCACTGATGTAATTATAGTAGGTACCACTAGTTGGTATACCTACTGTAATCATAGCAGGTACCACCACAGCAGTATGCACTGCTGTAGTGAAAGTAGGTACCACTAGTCAGTATACCTGCTGTAATCTTAGCAAGTACCACCACAGTATGCCCTGATGTAATTATAGCAGGTACCACTAGTCAGTATGTACTGCTGTAATCATAGCAGGTACCACCACAGTCAGTATGTACTACTGTAATCATAGCAGGTACCACCACAGTATGCACTGCTGTTATCATAGCATAAAAATATATAACGATACTATTATAGAATGTTAACGAAACGAACATACATTTTTAACTAATTTAGGATAAACATTAAACTTAATGAGTATGGATAAATATACTGCATTAGCATACAGATTAAAATTAATTAGCATACCAAAATTAGCATAGGACAACCGTTGACCAATCGCTGCGCACCATCGCCGGAGACGCGCCCAGGTTTGCCCTTGTGCGTGTGAGTGTTTAGTTTTGTTTTAATTATTTTAATCATTAAAGTTCGCGAGTGTCAAGGTAAGCTACGTTGACTTTTTTTTAAAGCATTTTCTCAAGAGAACCGTTGTTGCTGCTGCTGCTGTTATTGTTGTGAAAGGCTCGGTACACCCTGAGGCCTTGCCTAGACTAGGACAGCCTTGATGTCACGTGGGTCCACACTCTTTGCGTCTTTCGGAAAAGTGACGGAGGTAGAAAATAAAATTTATTTATTATGTTATTAAATTTATATGTACGTTAAATTTAATTTGAAATTTTGATTAATTTAAAATGTATTTTATACCTACGTAATTTTTTTTATAAATGAATATTTTTTTTATAATTTTAATTCATTTTATTTTATACCTACGTTAAATTTAATTTAAATGTGTAATAAATTAAATTTTATTTCATACATATGTTAAATAAAATTGAATTTTTTTGTGAATCAAATTTATTTAAATTTATTTTATACCTACGTTTAATTAAATTTTTTTATAAATTACATTTATTTCAATTTATTTTATTTTATACCTACGTTAAATAATTTTTTTATAAATTACATTTATTTAAATTACATTAATTTTATACCTACGTTAAATTATTATTTTTAGTAAATTTATTTAATTTAAATTTATCTAATACCTACGTTAAATTAAATGTTTTAATAATTTAAATTTATTTTATTTTATTTTAAATTTATTTTATTTCATACCTACACATGTACAGTCATTTTAACTGCTCTGACTGCTACAAGCTAAGTGTGGCCTGGAAGCGTATTATTAAGTAATACATTTTACAATTACAATTCCTTATAGAGGAACCCCATGCTAATGAACTGACTACGTATCTATATAATTAAAAGACCGCACACAGATGTCGCAAAAGTGGACCCCGTTGTCAATGATATAATTTGATGCACGTACAGCAGTTGCTGTATGTACATCATTAAAATTACACCGATTGCAATACGTCACCAAAGACGACACAATTTTAATTTGACCCCCGGGTCTGATCGCGTTAACTGTGCAGGTGGCGGGTCGAGAGGTGACTTGCACGTGTGTGCAGCTTGTTGAATATTGACGTGCGATGACTTGTGGAGAGGAAGAATGATGATGATGGCGATGCAAGTCTTGAAGTCTGACGCTGTTCTCCGAGTCGTGTAGCCTACCGCGTGCGACTTTGGGGATTGCGTAATGTCATTTTAGTTTCCTCTGTGGAACTGTGTGAACAGACACACACATTCACAACTTTGCCTTTGATATATATGATTAGTAATAAATTGTTAATTTAACTACTTTCATGTTGATGGATTGGAAATAGGAATAGCACTGGCTCACCACGGGGCTTATCGCGTGGTATCTGGGCACTATAATTTGACCCCACAGTTTGTGAGTACAGTTTGTGAGTACAATTCCTCGCAAGTTGCGTCCACAGAGACAGACAGACTGACAATGACGTTTCTAGGTAAGAGTAAGAAATTAATCTACGTGTCGAGGAGAGACGAGAGAGCCAAGAGGTCACCTTGGGAGACGGGGCGGCGCGTCAACCTTAGTCACGTGACGGAAGCAGTGTGGGCGTGCCGTGCGTGTGTGTGTACTATGTGTGTGTACTTTGTGTGTGTACTGTGCGTGTACTGTGTGTGTACTGTGCGTGTGTACTGTGAGTTTGTGTGTACTGTGTGTGTGTACCGTGCGTGTGTACTGTGTGTGTGTGTACTGTGCGTGTGTGTGTGTACTGTGAGTTTGTGTGTACCGTGTGTGTGTACTGTGCATGTGTGCACCGTGTGTGTGTACTGTGTGTCTGTGTGTACCGTGCGTGTGTACTGTGCGTGTGTGTGTGTACTGTGCGTGTGTGTACTGTGTGTACACTGTGTGTACTGTGTGTGTACCATGTGTGTGTACTGTGCGTGTGTGTGTAACGTGTGTGGCGGTAGTCTAGCGGTTAGTACGCTGCTTACGAACATAACGACTCGAGTTTGATTCCCGCTCACAGCCAACACCCAGTGACGATTATTTGAACCGGTTCTGGGCCTCCCCTAGGTCGACTCAGCCTCAAATGAGTACCCGGTGTGGTGTACAAACATCGCCACTTTGGGAGACAAAGGCGGTCGGGCACGGTGCTGGCCACCCACCCCGTCGTGTACCGTTCCGGCCTTCATAGGTGGCGCTGCTACTTGCTAACAGCACTTGCCCCAACAGTCTGTTAAGGCTACACGGGGGTTCTTTGTCTTTGTATCACCACCCAGGAGTCACGGAGCTTTTGAGGCTCCGAGCCACGTGGGGATCCACAACAGCGTGAGGCGGTGCCACTCACAGGTGAGACTCGGGGATATGTGATTTCTAATCGATAGCCATCCGTCAGTTAACCCATCGCAACTGCTGAGTCTGTCACGCGACTTCCTCCTTCCAGCGAGCCTTTGACACTTCACATGGCCTCAAAGTGTACCTGGCCTGGCACGGGCGCCACGGCGATGTCACTGCCACTTACTGGCGAACGGCGGTCGTTGATGTCGGTGTCGACGGCGGCCATTGTCATGGTACAGGTGCGCGTGGTGCATCGCTACCCCCGGCAAGACGCTGCGGGAGGGGCCAGGAGGAAGAGCGCAATCGGAGTACCACGATGGAGAGAGAGAGGAGAGGCGGGGATGGGGGAGGACAGAGAGGACCAGGGGGTGGGGGGGATCGACCAGGGGGAGATAGATGGGGTGAGATGAGAGAGCTCGTGAGGCAGAGGGCACAGAGGGAGATGGCCAGAATTGAGAGGGGCGGAGGAGAGGGCGGAGAGAGGCCACGGAGAGTGAGGGAGAATGTGGAGCGGGGGCGGGCGGGAAGAGAGCATGAGACGCGGGCGAGGGAGGGGGCAGGAGGAGGTGGACGGTTGGAAGAGGGGGTCATGGGGCTAGAGGAGGAGCAGTGGGCTCGTAGAGAGCTTGCTCGACGGAGGGGAGGGAGAGACGTGCGCGGGGAACGGGAGGATGCGGGCGGGGCTTTGGGAGCGAGGGAGAACGTGGACCGGGGGGGACAAGAGAGGGAGATGCGGGCGAGGGAGGGCGAGAGGGGTGGACGGGCGGGGGGAGAGGGACCCGGTCAGGCAGAGGGGAGTGGGAGATGTGGTTCAGGCGGCAGAGCGGCGTGTGTAGGACATGGAGGGGGCCAGATTGAGGGCAATGAGAGAGGTAGATAATAGAGTGGAGAGGATGTTAGTAAACAGGCCTCGATTGGAGAGAGAGGCGGCCAGATTGAGGGCAGAGGGAGAGGTGCGTAGGCCAATGGACAGGGGAAGAGCGGAGGTGGACATTGTCAGAGGGGCCGGTGGCCCGGGTGGAGAGCAGCAGATAAGAGAGAGAGCGGGAGAGATGCTAAGGTGGGAGAGAGAGGGAGCACGAAGGAGAGATAACAGAGGGGTAGATAGGGGAGCAGAGAGGGAAAGAGCGGAGGCAGACATTGTCAGATGGGCCGGTGGCCAGGGTAGAGAGCAGCAGATAAGAGAGAGAGCGGGAGAGATGCTAAGGTGGGAGAGAGAGGGGCTTGGAAGGAGGGGAGGGAGAGAGGTAGATAGAAGAAATGAGAGAGAGGTGGCACACAGGGGCATGGAGGGGGCTGGAAGGATCAGAGGTGGTAGAGAGGTAGAAGTGTCGATTGAGAGGGTTAGGCAATACTTGGACAGAGCGTGGAGAGTCGTGGAGGCCGAGAAGGGTCGAGACCGGGGGGCGGGGGGGGAGGTGGTCGTGAGAGACAGAGGAGTCGCGGAGAGAGATAGACGGCAAAGGGAGAGGGGGGAGGGGGGGACAAGAGAAGGGGGAGAGGGGGGAGGGAGGGGACAGTTAATGCACATGATGCGGCATATCGCGAGAGAGAACCGCTTGGTGGGAGTGGTAGATAGGGTGCTGGGTATTGGGAACAGGGGGCGAAGGTGGGTGGACAGAGAGGGAGGGAGAGAGAGAGACAAGACCCCGGCTTGTCGTTGTTGCATCAACGACCGCTGATAGATGATGTTTGCAGGGAGGGGGGACTTTGAGGGGGGTGAGGAGAAAGCAGCGGCGCAGAGATTCAGGCTACACTGCACTACCAACACAGCAGAGACCCCAGTTCGATTCCCGCTCCTGGCCAACAACAACAGTGACGATTATCTGAACCGGTCCTGGGCCACCCTCCTCTAAGCACCGACTCGGTTTCAAGTGACTGGCGGTGTGTTCATGAACACGATTTGGAATTTAAATGCAGCGGGTGTGTGGCGTGGGACTCACACGGAGAAGAACGGAAATATTAAGGATATGTTTTTCAAACGAACGGTTGTGTGGGTTGCGTTGTGTTCATTAAAGTTACTTGCAATTCAAAGACAGGTGTGTTGTTGGTGGTTGTGATGGCAGATGATAACATTGTGAGGAGCAATGCCTGAATCCTTACCATTGGGGTTCCTCTAGAAATGGCAAAAAGCCACTGAGAGTGGCCACGTGGAGGAGAGGCTGCTACTCTGTACAGAGCTGGACCGGTACTACCTGGATCTCTGTGGCATTCAGGAGATCCAGTGGACCGGCTCTGGCTCCAATCATCATGAGGGGTGCAGAGTCCTCCACTCGGGGCAGGAGACTGCCAAACAACAAGGAGTGGCTCTTATTCTGAAAAAAAGAATGAAGGCGGCATGGGAAGGTGGCAGCGAGGTGTGGGAAGCTGTAAGCCCCAGGCTACTTTGGGCTCGCCTCCCCATCAACAGGAGGCAGAGAATGGTGGTGGTGGTGGTGGCTGCTTACGCCCCCACCGAAGATGAACATCAGTGGAGGGATGCAGGCAAGCCCGTGGATTCAGATTCCTTCTGTGACCTCCTGTCACAGGTGTTAGCTAAAAGTGGCTCCTCGGGATAGAGTCATCCTGTTGGGTGACTTCAATGCCCGAGTTGGTGATGATGCAGGCACCTGGTCTGGAGCGATTGGAAGGCATGGGCCAGATCAACTCAATAACAATGGTAGGAGGCTGTTAGACTTCTGTGCAGCCTATGGGCTTGTCATTGCCAACACGCTGTTCTGGCATCTGTGCATCCAGACAACATCATGGATTCACGCCGGGTCCAAGCAAGAACATCCGCAGGACTATATAGCAGTGGACCTGCTAATGCAGGCCCATGTCCTTGACACCAGAACCTACAGTGCTGCTGACCTCACTGACCATTAGCTTTTCATATGTAAGATCTGTGGGCTGGGTAAATCTGCGAGCAGGAGCGAGGTACAATTAAGCTCCCAAGCATTCACTACGTTATAAACAACATATTTGCACTCATAAGTCGCTTGCCTAATTGCCTCAGCAACTCGGTGTTTCGTATCGAATCTCATCTCAAACAATCGAAGGGCGCCCCTAAGTGGCAGCTGCCCCTGCGTGGCACAAGGTGGCCCTCCACCGGCCTGCACCTGGCATGAGTCTGTCGGTACGGGGCGATCATTGACACGTCATCTACATTGTGGAGTTTCCGGATAATGTTTGGAATTACCACAATTTTGACCGTGACACCAACATGCAATGACCTGTGCGTTGTGAGTGACACAATACTCTGTTTGACATCCGCCGTGAAGCAGAACAGCACATAATGTGGTGACTGTTACTGGAGTAGCCAGGTGTGCCTGTCGGATTTGAACTTTGAACCTCTGCAACAAATAGAGAATGCGCTACCATATTCCTGGTTCTTTCGGTAAAGATTAACGTAGATAGAAAACAAAAAAATAAACAAAATAAAAGATAAAAAAATGAAAAAATGTAATACAAATAACAAATAAAAATAATACATTTAAAAAAATTAATTGATGATAAGATGCCATGGGTCGACTGACTCAGATGACTGGCCAATGCACCGCCTTTGCCCCCCACTACACACACACAGTGTGTACGTACACACACACACAGTGGCTGTACGTACACAGTATGTACGTACATACACAGTGTATACGTACACACTGTGTGTGTGTGCGTACACACACACACAGTGTGTATACACACAGTATGTACGTACACACAATAATGTCCACGTTGTAGTTGCTGAGTTCACGCACCCAAGGGAGGGGGCAATGGAAAATGAAGCTAAATCAACTTAAACTCCATCCATGCTCTGTGACGTCATCACTCAGCATGACCTCATCGGCATGAAGTGCCAGCGGGAGGTGTACCTCGCTAGGGACGTCATGTCACCAAGGTATTCACACTCCCCCAACCCCGTCCACAGCGCTCTTGAGCGTGACGTCACCTCCGCTTGGGTCACTGCCGATATCCAGTGGCAATCCTTGTTTGGGCAAAGCTACGCCCAAGTGACTGAGGTTCATTAACATAATGTGTTCGTATTCTTAGTTTTTTCGGTAAAGTCATGAATTACTGCAGTCACGAAAGCTTTAAATCAAAATATAATGTATTCGTTGAAGCCGTTGGGTTCAGCAGCCACGCCCCATCCCTCGACATAAGGGAGGGGCGTGTCTCTTACCCCGGAAGTGACGTCATGTTACCTGCTTACCCGTGTGATGTCGCGAGGTAACAGGAGGCTGCCGATCCACGCTTGCATTGAAATCCGAGGTGAGAAATTCTCATGGTGGTGGTTGTTGTTTACCAAGGTAGAGCCTCTCTCTCTCTCGTAGGGATGTCAGTTGAGTAGCAGCGAGCATGGGGATCGATGTCCAGGTTGGAACTTTACAACGCGGGGCCTAGCCACGCGGGGCCTTGCCTCCTGCCCTCGCCTGATTGCGTTTACTTTAATTATCTCGCTTAAGTTTAATTTGTCTTCACCCGGCTCGCCACTTTGTAACTTTGTTTTATTGTAAATATTCACACAGTTTTTATTTTCGTTCTTTTGTTACCAGGCCAAGCCCGCTTGAGCTGCTATACCGCTCTTGTTATCAGAAGCGACCTGCCCACAACAACACAAGGTGAGGCTTTGTCAACGTGTGTGAATGTTTTGACTTAAAACTTTGGTGACTGCAGGAATTAATATTCTTGGTTCTTTCGGTAAAGTCACGTAGATAGAAAATTAACTTAAAATAACAGATAATAAATTTAATGAAAAATAAAAAAAATTGAAAATGAAGCAAAAAACCCACGACGTTTCGATCGCAACACAAGTGGTCTTTATCTTATTGAATTTAATCTGTTATTTTTATTTTCTATCTACGTTACTTTACTGAAAGAACCAACAATACGTGCGTCAATGTATCTATCGGTCAAAGACGCTAAGCGCGTGCCGCTGTTGACTCTGAATGTGTGGATGGGAACACCTTCACCACGGGGAGAGAGAGACAGAGACACGAATAGCCTCGGCTATGTTGATGATCCTCGATTCATTATTTGGTGGAGTGAGGAAGAATTAATGCTGAGCAGATGAAGGTGGCCAGGCATGGTGCTGGTCACACCACCACCTGTTTACACATGGCAGTGTGTGACAGTGTCAAGTTTGTGTTTGCAGTAAAGTCTATTAACTAGGTTGAACACGGAGGTTATATCAAAGCAATAGTTTATTTTTGTTTTCCTCTGGAACTCTTTGTAAGAATGGAAACAGGATGTGAACACAGCACACACATTCAGCTGAAGTCAGAACTGTTCATCCCCAGCATTCAAGAACATCTGAGCCTGGACTCACACCTGAGTTGCGATTGAACATTAATTCATGCATTTCTGCAAAACACAAATAGTATTGTTTTCAAAACCCTTTGCTATGTCAGCTGAATTTAGTTTTCATAAATATTCATTTTGTAGTCAGACAGCGGAAATTGTGTGCTTAGAGTTTTGGGTTAACATTCATCTTGAAGATATGAAGGCTTCCAGGCATATTAATGACATTTTCCCTCTCATTGTGTGCCATAACAGCCTGTGGAGAGAAACCCTTCAAGTTGCAGTGTGTGCGTGAAGGCGTTTGCACGTTCATCAAATCTGATGAATTTGGGAAACTTTTTCACATCATGAATATATTAATAAGTATAGACGTGTAAGTCACGTGTGCATTCCTCTGTGCCTGACGTGTAGATGGTGTGGATATTCTTTTTTTCTGTCTGCAGCTGACGCTTCCTCTGCAGATTTGGTCTGATGGAGCAAAGGCACTCAGCGCAGCTCGGTACGACAAGTCAACAATGCGACCAGCGTGCATACAGCACGGACCGGACTGGAAATTTGACATGGCACCAGAGAAGTCACACAGGAGAGAAACCCTTCAAATGTACTGTGTGTAACAAGGCATTTGCATGGCCATCAGTTTTTCAGAACCACCAGAGAACACACACGGGAGAGAAACCCTTCAAGTGCAGTATGTGCGTGAAGGCGTTTACACAGTCATGTAATCTTGTAACACACCAGAGAACACACACGGGAGAGAAACCCTTCAAGTGCAGTGTGTGCGTGAAGGCGTTTGCACAGTCATCTGCTCTTAAAGAACACCAGAGAACACACACGGGAGAGAAACCCTTCAGGTGCACGATGTGCGGGATGGCGTTTACACAGTCATGTAATCTTGTAACACACCAGAGAACACACACGGGAGAGAAACCCTTCAAGTGCAGTGTGTGTGGGAAGGCATTTTCAGATTTATCTACTCTTAAAAAACACCAGAGAACACACACAGGCGAAAAACCCTTCAGGTGCACGATGTGCGGGATGGCGTTTACACAGTCATAATCTCGTATTACACGAGAGAACACACACGGGAGAAACCCTTCAGGTGCACTCTGTGCGGGAAGTCGTTTGCACGTTCATCAACTCTTCAAGTACACCAGAGAACACAGAAGCATCAGAAGATCCACAAGGAGTGCAGTCTGAAATCAGCTTGTGAAAGTCAAAGTACCGCAATGAGCCCATCCCTCATGAAACACGAACCGGACGAAAATCCCAGCTTGGACACTTTTAAAGGTATCGAGGTGAAATATGAAGAGGTGATGGTGAAATGTGAAGAAGTGAAGAGCGAAGAAGTGAAGGTAAAATGTGAAGATGAAGATTCAACTCCAAAATGGGACCTTCACATCATAAAGCAGGAGGAGAATGCTGACTGAGGCAGAGTGAGGCAACTCCCAGCAGTTTGTGGAATTGGAGGTGTGGGTGGACTTGCTCCTAGACAATACAAAGTCAAATGGAGACCCGGTAGATGTGTAAGCCAGAGACGATGTCGCTACAATGGATGCACCTTTGTCACAGGCCTTTAATGACAAGAATGTGAAGTTGGACACTTTGTGGGCCCATGGGTTGGGTAGATCTCTAACCAGGAGCAAGAGCCAATAAGCTCCCAAGCATTCACTATGTTATAATTGCTTTTACATGGTGCTTGCTTAATCGCCTCAGCAACTCGGAGTTTTGTGTCGTACCTCGTCTGAAACACTCGAAGAGCATCCCCAAGTAGCAGCTGCCCCTGTGCGGCACAAGGTGGTGGCCCTGCACCGGCCTGCATGTGGACAAGAGCCTGTCAGTAGGGAGCGATGATTGATGCGTCATCTCAGTTGTGTAGTTTGTAGGTAATGTTTAGAATTTGCTACATTTTCACTCAGACGCCAGCATGCAATGGCCTACTCGTTTTGAATGACACAATAGTATGTTTTACATACACTGTGAAGCAGACTGTGCAACTTTTTTGTAAAAGCTTCTTGTTAATGCGATGTAACGTGATGCAGTATGTTTCACTGAAGTAATCCAATTTTGTTAATGTGCCTGTCAATAATTTAGAATTAATACTTGCTTGATTTTGTGCATACTTGTAACATTTGATCTGTAAGGGTCAAACATTGAATAAGTGATGTTAGGACAAAGTGTGTGTGTGTGTTTTGGAAGTAACCTGTACAGAGAACTCAGGTGGGACCCGTTGTTCTTGTGATACAGGTCAAATGGTGTTTTTGTGTTCCACGAAGCGTCTGCCTCTGGAGCAACTCATCGTCTTTGAAATAGGTAGCACGCTCGGATCATTCATCAGTTACAAGGCATACCACTTAAAAGTTACATGTAGCGGAGGAGGTACATTCTCTACAACACGAATTGTAGTTTTGTCTTACGTGTTGACGTAGATTTTGTCTAACTAGGACTAGAAATGCACCTTGCTGATTAACGTCTGGATGTTCGTACCTGTCGGTTGAAGCAAACCCCACTGCTGTTGTTGAGACGCTGTGCACCAATAAGGGTCCAACACATTGACGGCCTTCAGGCCAGGAAAGTCACAACATTTGCACACGAAGGACGCATTCACGCAAACACCCGGTGCTCCGTTTTGAAGTTTTAAAATGAAACATCTTTGAATTGTCTTGTGTTTTGAATTAGATGATTTTTATTTCTTCATTAAAAGCTTGTATCAATTTACATCTGGAAGACTTCATTGAAAAGGACATTTCGTGTGAATTTTCTCTCGTCATTAAGTAGACGGCCTTGCCGGGGGTTCGGTTCAATGCGAACACAAACAGTGTACACACACACAGTGTACACACACACAGTGTACACACACAGTGTACACGCACACAGTGACACAGTGACACACACAGTGTACACTGTGTGTACACTGTGTGTGTACACTGTGTGTGCACACACAGTGTACACACACAGTGACACAGTGACGCACACACAGTGACAGTGTACACACACAGTGACACACACACAGTGACACAGTGACACAACAACAACCGCCATTTGCTACTAAGTGGCGGTGACGTCACCACGACGCTTGTGCCAAGCACAGTGACACACAGTGACACAGTGACACACACAGCGACACACAGTGACACACACTGTATACACAGTGTACACACACACAGTGTATACACACAGTGTACACACACAGTGTATACAAACAGTGTACACACAGTGTACACACACACAGTGTATATACACAGTGTGCACACAGTGTATACACACAGTGTACACACACAGTGTACACACACAATGTACACACACACAGTGTACACATACACAGTGTATACACAGTGTAAACACACAGTGTACACACACACAGGGTATACACAGTGTACACACACAGTGTACACACGGTGTACATGCAGTGTATACACCCAGTGTACACACACAGGGTACAGACAGTGTATATATACACACACACAGTGTACACACAGTGACACACGGTATACACAGTGTATACACACACACAGTGTATACAGTGTACACACACACAGTGTACACACACAATGTACACACAGTGTACACACACTGTACACACACAGTGTACACATACGCAGTGTACACACACAATGTACACACACACATAGTGTACACACACAATGTACACAATGTACACACAGTGTACACACACACACAGTGTACACACACACAGTGTACACACACAATTTATACACACAGTGTACACATACGCAGTGTACACACACAGTGTACACACACACAGCGTACACACGCAGTGTACACACACAGTGTATACACATAGTGTACACACACAGCGTACACACGCAGTGTACACACACAGTGTATACACATAGTGTACACACACAGTGTATACACAATATACACAATGTACACACACAGTGTACACACACACAGTGTACACACACAGTGTACACAGACACAGTGTACACACACAATTTATACACACAGTGTACACATATGCAGTGTACACACACAGTGTATACACATAGTGTACACACACACAGCGTACACACATAGGGTACACACACAGTGTATACACACACAGTGTACACACACAGTGTACACACACACAGTGTACACACAGGGTATACACAG
This sequence comes from Petromyzon marinus, assembly GCF_048934315.1. Taxonomy (NCBI): domain Eukaryota; kingdom Metazoa; phylum Chordata; class Hyperoartia; order Petromyzontiformes; family Petromyzontidae; genus Petromyzon; species Petromyzon marinus. The sequence continues at coordinate 435,580 of NW_027422678.1, forward strand.
TTTACATACACACAGTGTACACACACACAGTGTACACACACACAGTGACACAGTGACACACAGTGTACACACAGTGACACACACACACACACAGTGTATACACACACAGTGTACACACACAGTGTATACACACAGTGTACACGCACTGTATACAGTGTACACACACAGTGTACACACACAGTGTATACAAACAGTGTACACACATACAGTGTACACATAGACACCTGGGAGCCAGAAATCTTTCTGATGGGCCAAATACTCATTTCACTCATTAAATGCAAATAAATTTATAACATTTTTGACATGCGTTTCTCTGGATTTTTGTTGTTATTCTGTCTCACTGTTCAAATAAATCTACCATTAAAATTATAGACTGATCATTTCTTTGTCAGTGGGCAAACGTACAAAATCAGCAGGGGATCAAAATATATTTTTTATTTTATTGTTTCCATTCTACGTGGTGACTTTACCCAAATAACCAAGAAGATGAATCCCTGCAGTCACGAAAGCTTTAAATCTAAATTGCAAGTGCTTTGAGTGTGTGCACGTGCCGTGTGCGTGTGGAAAAAAATGTACGATACGCTTATGGTGGATATGATTAGGTAATATCGTAGTATCGCCATATCGCGATAACTGTCGGAGTTAAATGTTGTACAATTCTGCAAGAGCGTTCCGAACTTTGATCGCGTTGTGTGAACGTCATCATTTGGAACGAACCAACTTACCGCTTTAAATAGGGGGGGTCGCAGACACGGTAATATTTTTTAAAATATATAAATATATACATCTACAACAGCAATACAATGACGGAGCGACCGTGACTATTACAGATCATTCAGCATATATTGTTTGAGTTTATACAATTCAAATTATGTGATGGAAGTGAAAGTATAAGATTGATAGTTTGAGCATCAACCCTTCGCTGGGAGTGGTAGCTTCCAAGTGCCAATGGCTGACGCCTCAAGCGCGGCTCCCAGGACGCTTCGAAACTGTTCGGAACATAACGACTCCCCACCCCCACCCACCCCACCCTAAACTTGCACGAACAATTCCTCTCGCCCCTTAAAACTCTGAGCAGGATTGAACTCACGCGAACCGGTAAGTGGGTGTTTTGGTTTTAAAATTTTTACGAAAAAAAAAATCCGGTGTTGTGTGACCCCCGTTGCGGCGGTGACACCGTAGGCTGTGGTTGCTCCCCGCCGGGGAAGGCGTCTCCTTCTCGGTAGGCAATCCAGGCCATTCAGGCCCTCCCTGGCGTCTCGGGCCTAGTCTGTCACAAAGAAAATAAACATTTATACATGCTTTGTGGAACTGTTTTCACAGTAAGATACACAGGCAGCAGTCGTAAGAAGAAAGGCTGAAATACAATCGTCAGTAACAGAGGCGTTATGAAAAAGGGCCATTGCACGATTATGCACTACAGTATTTACTTTTAAGGGCAGTGTTATTGGTAAATTTGTAGGGGTTTTTCTCTCGTGATATACCCGTCTTTGTGTTTGTCCTCATGCTTTGGGTTTCGGGCTGTTCCACGCGAGTTTGAAGCCTTTGGTTAAACGAGGTAACACAACGACGGGTCAAGTTATCTCTTGATGCATCACAGCTGTCATAACCCGTACGGTTTACCCCGTATTCTTGTACAGAGACATTGAGTTTTCACGCCCATACGGGGTACAGCCGTTTCAATACGGGCAAAAAAAAAACATGATTTGGTAACATAATATTGTCTGTTTGTGTTTCTACATTGTGATGGGACTCCGTAGGACGAACGTTGATATTTATAAAGACACGTGGTGGCCGATACGGTCTGAATTGATCTGTAATAAGGTAGGGGCACTGATTGATAGGGGGTTGACAGCTACGTGGTGGTGAGTGTACTCGAAGTGAATGTCTATTTGTGTTTCTCCCTTGTGATGGCACTTTGTTGTTGTTTTAGGCGGCTGCGGGACTGTGCAACGTTGGTGAGCGGCATAGGAGCGGTGGGGGCAACATCCATTGTAGAGTACAATGTCACTACGCTCCCACGTCTACGCTACCCTCCTCCACCAAGCCGCCACACGGACGAGCGTGGTGAAGTATGGTCAAATCACGACCCGGGGCGGCGTGGGGAGACCCTCGTCTGGCAATGGATTAACAAATTGGCTCTTACTGTATACCTCCATATATATAAAAATATGCAAGGTTGTGATTGTGTGTGTTGTCTGTTCAAAATGTTTAGCGTACTTCCCGACATGCAACAAAACTGGAAATTTGCCATGTGGGTACTTTCCAGACTGTACACCGTGCAAACATTATACAAATACACTTTTGTGTTGTTTTTTGGGGGGGGAGCTCAATAATGTATAGATTTTTTGGACGGCAAGTGAGCTGTGACGTCAAATCTGTCACGTGACCCTCGCATGTGGAAGCGTCACGCATTGTAGTGTAGCGGTTAGCGCTGTCTGTGTGTGTGTCTGTGTGTGTGTCTGTGTGTGTCTGTTTGTGTCTGTGTGTGTCTGTGTTTGTGTGGAAGCGTAACGCATTGTAGTGTAGCGGTTAGCGCTACGCCGCGCTACGAACCCTGCGACCCGAGTTCGATTCGCGCTCACGGCCACCACCAGTGACGATTATTTGAACCGCTTCTGGGCCTCCCCTAGGTCGACTCAGCCTCAAACGAGTAACTGCTGTCGTGTGAACATCGCCACTGGGGAGACAAAGGCGGCCGGACGTGGTGGATCCAAGTCCCGGGCGAAGCTGGGTAGTACAGCTAGTCGTGAATACATGAATGAATATAGACGTCTAAGTCACGTGTGACTGTATATATTCATTCCTCCATGGCTCGATACTGACGTGTAGATGGTGTGGATATTCTTATTTTCTGTCTGCAGCTGACGCTGGTCTGATGGAGCAAAGGCCCTCAGCACAGCAAGCCGGGACGACAAGTCAACAATGCGACCGGCGTGCATACAGCACGGATCGGACTGGAAATTTGACACAGCACCAGAGAACACACACAGGAGAGAAACCCTTCAAGTGCACTGTGTGTGACAAGGCATTTTCAGGTTCATCTACTCTTAAAAAAGACCAGAGAACACACACAGGAGAGAAACCCTTCAAGTGCACTGTGTGTGGGAAGGCATTTTCAGATTCATCTGCTCTTAAAACACACCAGAGAACACACACGGGAGAGAAACCCTTCAAGTGCAATGTGTGTGGGAAGGCATTTTCAGATTCTACTACTCTTAAAAAACACCAGAGAACACACACGGGAGAGAAACCCTTCGAGTACAGTGTGTGGGGGAAGGCATTTTCAGATTCATTTGCTCTTAAAACACACCAGAGAACACACACGGGAGAGAAACCCTTCAAGTGCAGTGTGTGTGGGAGGACATTTTCAGATTCATCTACTCTTAAAACACACCAGAGAACACACACGGGAGAGAAACCCTTCAAGTGCAGTGTGTGTGGGAAGGCATTTTCAGATTCATCTCATCTTCAAAGACACCAGAGAACACACACGGGAGAGAAACCCTTCAAGTGCAGTGTGTGTGGGAAGACTTTTTCAGATTCATCTACTCTTAAAACACACCAGAGAACACACACGGGAGAGAAACCCTTCAAGTGCAGTGTGTGTGGGAGGACATTTTCAGATTCATCTACTATTAAAACACACCAGAGAACACACACGGGAGAGAAACCCTTCAAGTGCAGTGTGTGTGGGAAGGCATTTTCACAGTCATCTAGTCTTAAATCACACCAGAAAACACACACGGGAGAGAAACCCTTCAAGTGCACTGTGTGTGGGAAGGCATTTTCACGGTCATCTACTCTTAAAACACACCAGAGAACACACACGGGAGAGAAACCCTTCAAGTGCAGTGTTTGTGGGAAGACATTTTCATGGTCATCTGCTCTTAAAAAACACCAGAGAACACACACGGGAGAGAAACCCTTCAAGTGCACTGTGTGTGTGAAGGCATTTTCACAGTCATCTGCTCTTAAAACACACCAGAAAACACACGGGAGAGAAACCCTTCAAGTGCAGTGTGTGTGGGAAGGCATTTTCACAGTCATCTGGTCTTAAATCACACCAGAAAACACACACGGGAGAGAAACCCTTCTAGTGCACTGTGTGTGGGAAGGCATTTTCACAGTCATCTGGTCTTAAATCACACCAGAGAACACACACGGGAGAGAAACCCTTCAAGTGCAGTGTGTGTGGGAAGGCATTTTCACAGTCATCTACTCTTAAAAAACACCAGAGTACACACGGGAGAGAAACCCTTCAAGTGCAGTGTGTGCGGAAAGGCATTTGCACATTCATCAAATCTTCTAGTACACGAGAGAACACAGACAGGAGAGAAACCGTAGAGGTACACTCTACGTGGGATGTTTGAACAGTCATCAAATCTTATAGTACACCGGAGAACACAGGTGCACTCTGCGGGAAGGCGTTTGCACATTCATAAAATCTTCAAGTACACCAGAAAACACGGAAGCATCAGAAGATCTGCAAGGAGTGGAATCTGAAATCAGCTTGTGAAAGTCAAAGTGCCACAATAAGCCCATCCCTCATGAAACAAGAACCGGACGAAAATCGCAGCTTGGACACTTTTAAAGGTATCGAGGTGAAATATGAAGAGGTGATGGTGAAGAGGGAAGAAGTGATGGTGAAGAGGGAAGAAGTGAAGGTGAAATGTGAAGATGAAGATTCAACTCCAAAATGGGACCTTCACATCGATGGAGGCAACGTAAAGCAGGAGGAGAATTCTGACTGTGAGGCAGAGCGAGGCAACTCCCAGCATTTTGTGGAAGTGGAGGTGTGGGTGGACTTCCTCCGAGACAATCCAAAGTCAAGTGGAGACCCGGTAGATGTGTAAGCCAGAGACGATGTCGCTACAATAGATGCACCTTTGTCACAAGCCTTTAATGACAATGTGAAGTTGAACACTTTGTGGGCCCGTGGGTTGGGTAGATCTCTAACCAGGAGCAAGAGCCAATAAGCTCCCAAGCATTCACTATGTTATAATAATTGCTTTTACACGGTGCTTGCTTAATCGCCTCAGCAACTCGGAGTTTTGTGTCGTACCTCGCCTGAAACACTCAAAGAGCATCCCCAAGTAGCAGCTGCCCCTGTGTGGCACAAGGTGGTGGCCCTGCACCGGCCTGCATGTGGACAAGAGCCTGTCAGTAGGGGGCGATGATTGATGTGTCATCTCAGTTGTGTGGTTTGTAGGTAATGTTTAGAATTTGCTACATTTTCACTCAGACGCCAGCATGCAATGGCCTCGTTTTGAATGACAATAGTATGTTTTACATACACGGTGAAGCAGACTGTGCAACTTTTTTAAAAAGCTTCTTGTTAATATGATGTAACGTGATGCAGTATATTTCACTGCAGTAATCCAATTTTGTTAATATGCCTGTCAATAATTTAGAATGTATACTTGTCTGGTTTTGTGCATACTTGTAACATTTGATCTATAAGGGTCAAACATTGATTAAGTGATGTTAGGACAAAGTGTGTGTGTGTTTGAAAGTAACCTGTACAGATTACTCAGGTGAGACCCGTTGTTCTTGTGATACAGGTCAAAGGGTACTTTTGTGTTCCACGAAGCATCTGGCGCAACTCATTGTCTTTGAAATAGGTAGCACGCTCGGATCATTCATCAGTTACAAGGAATACCACTTAAAAGTTACACGTATAGGAGGTACATTCTCTACAACACGAATTGTAGTTTTGTCTTACGTGTTGACGTAGATTTTGTCTAACTAGGACTAGAAATGCACCTTGCTGATTCACGTCTGGATGTTCGTACCTATCGTTTGAAGCAAACCCCACTGCTATTGTTGAAACGCTGTGCACCAATAATGGTCCAACACGTTGACGGCCTTCAGGCCAGGAAAGTCACAACATTTACGGCACACGAAGGACGCATTCACGCAAGTACCCCATGCTCCGTTTTTAAGTTTTAAAATGAAGCATGTTTGAATTGTGTTGTGTTTTGAATTAGATAATTTTATTTCTTCATTAAAAGCTTGTCTCAATTTACATCTGGAAGACTTCATTGAAAAGGACATTTCGTGTGAATTTTCTCTCGTCGTTAAGTAGACGGTCTTGCCGGGGGTTCGGTTCGATGCGGCCCTTTACCTGTTTGGGATTGCGGGATCGAGGTAAGGCGACACGGAGCTGGCCGTGCGAGAAGACCGCCGTCTGCAGATCGATTCCAATGTAATCGAACGTCTGTCCCTGCGCCTCCGTCGTCCATGCAGGGGGTGCGTCGGTTTGCAGCGCCCCCTGCATGAAAACAACGGAAAGTGCAGCGCTCATCACAGATAGATAAAGTTGTGCGCTTATATTTAAAATGTTATTCTTTTATAAGGTGATGTTGAAATCGGAAAGTGTTTGATGATTTCAATCAGATTGATTCATTATTATGCAACACATATCTGAGCTTTTGTGGTCCTGTTGAGATCAAGTTGGAAAGAGTCCGTGACTATAACTTCGCTCAATATTGTAAACGTGTTTCTATTATTTAGTTATTGTTATTTAATACCAACTACTTCAGATAATGGGTTTCAAGATGTACTTGAATGGCACGTTCATTGTTCCGGTGTTTAATGGCTTGGACGTCGTGGCAAACGGCTTCCATCGATGTGGAAGTCAATGGTGGATGATGATTTGACATTTCGGTGTTGATTTGGAGTAGATTGTTTAACTGTTGCATACCGGGTGGTGAAATGCTTTGCCGAGTACCTGAACTGTTTGACCAAGTGAATTAATGAAGAGTTCGATACGAGTTTGAGCGTTAATATTCTTGCGGAACAACAAAGGTCTGATATTTTAAAGATTCCTGATCGTACGTTTATTGCGACAATGTTCATAGGGAACACGTGTGGAGGAGAGTTCCGGGTGAAGTCTCCCCTTACCTGGCAACCATGGTGGCTGTCCGCTGATCACTCTCGCTCCATCACAGCTACGAGCTGTAGGGACGAGACTCTCCACCCTGGCGCTGTTTTAATTCTCAGCACAAAGAGCGGAGAGCCTCATCCCTGCAGTTCCCTCCTGTTGTGCCGCAGCATTTACCGCGTAACGAGGCAAAGTTTTCATGAGCAGTGCGTTCCACTACACACCCACACGAGCGAACCATGTGCAACAGTGTGCGTACTACACTACTATACACTACACTATACTAAACTATACACTACACTACTATACATTACACTATACACTACACTACTATACACTACGCTACTATACACTACACTATACACTACACTATACACTACACTAAACACTACACTAAACACTATTATACACTATACAATACACTACTATACACTACACTATACACTTATACACTACAATATACACAACTATACACTACTATACAATACACTATTATACACTACACTATTATACACTACACTATACACTTATACACTACAATATACACTACTATACACTACAATATACACTATTATACACTACACTATACACTTATACACTACAATATACACTACACTATACACTACACTATACACTACACTATACACTACTATACACTACACTACTATACACTACTACACTATTATACACTACACTATACACTTATACACTACAATATACACTACTATACAATACACTATTATACACTACACTATTATACACTACACCAGGGGTCGGGAACCTTTTTGGCTGAGAGAGCCATGAAAGCCACATTTTAAAATAAATGTCCGTGAGAGTCATATACTTTTTTAACACTGAATACAACTAAATGCGTGTATTTTTAACTAAGACCAATTTTAGAATATAATAAGTCTCTGAATGTATCCTTTTTAATAACGTTATACCAACAACTAATAATAAATAAAATACTTCTTACCATTCATGCGACTTCTGGTGCTGCATTGTTTTGCTGATGGCTTTGTAGTCTGGTTGTTACGTGGTGAGGTTAAGCTTCATGCAGGCGTTGAGGCTTTAATCCGTTAAACGGGATCGTAGGTTGATCTTGATGTTTTTTAGATGTGAGAACGACTGCTCACATGAATACGTAGAACCAAACATGGTCAATAAAGCAATACTCACACGCTGCAGTGTGTGGTATGTGACAGGAAGCGCGTTCCATGTTTTGACAATCAGCTGGTCTGCAGGTTGAAGTTTTTTCATTTCTGTCCACTTGTGTTTGCTCGCCAGCTCTGCTTGCTGTTGTTCAAGTCTTTCCAAAGCTTCATTCAGTGACTTGAACTTATTCACCCACATGTCTGAAGCCTTCAGGTCAGCAACTTCCAGCTCAAAATCTCTGATGGAGACACCAGGGATGTAACTCAGGTCGGCTTTGTCCACTGAACACTCGTGTGGATGAGTGATGAACTTGAAAAGACGAGTGTGCTCAGGAAATTCTCCAAAGCGTGCTTTGAATGACTGCTGGAGATCAGATGTGAAGCCAGCTAGCTGCTGGAGATCAAAATGTTAAACGGGGTCACTTGCTGTGCACGCATCTTTAAATTCTCTCAGTTTTTCATAGTGCAGTAAACGACCTTTTTCAATATCCACGATGAAGAGTTCCAGCTTGTTTTCAAATGCAAACACTGCTTGTTGAAGGGATAAGACTTTCCAATGCCTTGCATTTTCACATTGAGCTGGTTCAGATGTCCAGTCATGTCCACAAGATAGTACAACTTCAGGAGCCACTCAGTGTTAGCTAGCTCAGGATGCTCGACATCTTTCATTTCAAGAAAATAAATACAAACCGCCACTTCTCTCAAATGTTTCTTGCCGTTGATTTTCACACCTGATGATGACTGCTTGTGTTGCAGTCGAAACGTCGTGAGAATCCTCTACACTTGTTAAATTAGCGCTCGTTTACCATTGATTTACTTATTGTTACCGAGACTATCCTTGCCAAATTACTTGTTTAAGAGATAGCAACTCGCCAGGTGTTTAAGAGGAGAAACCAAAGAGGCAAATTGCTGGGAGATACGGCCACAGGCCGAAGAGTGACGCACCTTGAATGTCGTCATTCAAGGTGCGTCACTCTACGTATGAATGTACTCGTCGTCGCTATTAAATCATTGTTTAGTGTCGAGCAAGGGCGGGCACGTCCAAGTTGTTTCCCACTGAAGCAAGTGAGTGGTGGGTGTTGATTGGTTACTCGCGATGAGCACCTGCCCCAAGTCTGTTATGGCTACACAGGGGGGGTTTCTGTCCTTGCCTTTGGTCAGAATCAGAATCTCAATCAATATTCACACTGGAGGAATACGATGAACTATAAAGCTCGTTCTCACAGATGTTCAGTACCCTTGGTTCGCCTCGTAGACCGCGACCACTTCGGCCCAAGCGGCTGTGGATGAGGACCTCGCAGGCTTCTCAGAATCCGGAGTCAAAAGGGAGGGAACCGGGGGCGGAGGAAAAAAAAATTGTGAAGCGTGCCGCTAAGCACGCTCCTCACGTACAGCTGCAGAGACGAAGATGCCCCCCTGGTAGCCTTGGGCCGGAGCCGTGCTGAAGACCAGCACGGCACACCACGCCTGGCCACCTTTGTCTCCCCTATGCTGATGCCTTCAAGGGGAGGTCTCCACATTGGTAATGTTTTAACGCGTTAAATCAGATGCTGTCATCGTTTCGAGTCTGAGTGGATGTAGAGGAGGCCCATGACTTAAAAAAAAAGAACTCAACAACTGGAATATAAATTCGCGTTCATCCTCTAGCGACGCAACAGCCCTGCCGACTCCCCACACGGGAATCTACACACACAGCGACACTCGCTCCACTCGCCATGTCAGTGTCTTTCTGTGCAATCTTCTCGTACGAGGTCATTCTTCGGGAATCTTGAGCACCGCAAGAACGCGGCTATTTGGCTGACGGCACGGCACGTCACGTGCTCCGTGGCGCACGAATCGGAGAGGAGCCCAGCACACGAAGCACTAGCACGCGCCTCGCGCACCCTTATGAACAGACTGTTGGTAGAAGGTGCGCACACACACACCCCAACAAATACACTTCATACATGACACGCATGAATACGAATGTAAATACATGTTCTGCCGTCCAAATATTGATTTCAGATACCAAGTTGTGTGTGTGTGTATGTGTGTGAGTGTGTGAGTGTGTGTATGTGTGTGTGAGTGTGTGTATGTGTGTGTGTAAGTGTGTGAGTGTGTGTATGTGTGTGAGTGTGTGTATGTCTGTGTGTGAGTGTGTGTGTATGTGTGTGAGTGTGTGTAAGTGTGTGTGTGTATGTGTGTGTGTGAGTGTGTGTATGTGTGTATGTGTGTATGTATGTGTGTGTATGTGTGTGTATGTGTGTGTATGTGTGTGTGTGCGTGTGTGTGTGTGTGTATGTGTGTGTATGTGTGTATGTGTGTGTGCGTGTGTGTGCGTGTGTGTGTGCATGTGTGTGTGCGTGTGCGTGCGCGCGTGTGCGTGTGTGTGTGTGCGTGTGTGTGTGTACGTGTGTGTGCGTGTGTGTGTGCATGTGTGTGCGTGTGCGTGCGTGCGTGTGTGTGTGTACGTGTGTGTGCGTGTGTGTGTGCGTGTGCATGTGTGTGTGTGTGTGCGTGTGTGTGTGCGTGCGTGTGTGTGTGTGCTCGTGTGTGTTGGGTGTAAGCCAGGCGGGGCGGGTGGGACGAGCGTGTGGATTGAGCATTGCGCTCGGTCAGTAACTCTGTGGACCTGTTCGCTGGCGGGTGGTGGATTACAAGGCAATGAGATTTGCCCTACCGGTCGGCAGCCAAGTACCAGTGTTGTGTGCGTGTGTGGTGGGTGGCGGGGGGTGACTGAAACAATTCCACAACAGGCGAAACACACATGGACACTGTCGGGAATAATTCTGCACTCGTCCATTCGATCAGCTAATTGGACTTCCTGAGTGTCCGAGCGTTCGGATATCGAGGGTTCAAAACGGGAGGGCCCGGACGATAATCCACGCGACCACGGGGAGATCACGCAAACTCCAAATACACGTGTGTCAGAGGGTCAGGGTCGCACCCACGACATCCTGCATACCTGGCGAGGTAGTTAACATCTCCTAGACACTGTGATGATGATGATGATGAGAGAGAGACACGCAGACTTCAAATATACAGCAGCAGCAGGCGTCAGGGTCGGGGTCGAACCCACGACCTCCTGTGTACCTGGCGAGGTAGTTAACATCTCCTAGCCACCGTGATGATGATGAGAGAGACACAGACTCCAAATATACAGCAGCAGCAGCAGGCGTCAGGGTCAGGGTCGAACCCACGACCTCCTGTATACCTGGCAAGGTAGTTACCAGATCGCATATTGTACAGGCCATCTTGTCAATCCACTGCTGGATGAGGGCCTCCCCACACGGTGAGGGTTACATGAGCATACTTCACCACGCCAGCCAGTGCACGGTTGGTTAGGCGGGGGAAGGGGTGGACGGGGCAGTTAAAGATATCTCACTCTTGATTTGATACATCACTCACCGCTCATGTTGGGCACGGCTTGGAACTGAATTCAGGTTGCTGCTGGGTTCATATCGAAGTGCGTTAACCACTGGGCCACAACTCTACGTAAACAGCGAGGGAAAAAAGTATTTGATCCCCTGCTGATTTTGTACGTTTGCCCACTGACAAAGAAATGATCAGTCTATAATTTTAATGGTAGGTTTATTTGAACAGTGAGAGACAGAATCCAGAAAAACGCATGTCAAAAATGTTATAAATTGTACTCTTTGGTTCCGTTCGGTAAGTCACAGAGGTAAAAAAATCTAAAAAAAATCACGACGTTTCGGCCACAACACAAGTGGCCTTCGTCGGGTGAAGGGACCGTGCTGTCACGAGGACAGCGTTGGAATTACGATTCCAACGCCGCCTTCGTTTAATTCGGCGAGGTTTTAGAGATTGAGAGGGTGGACGGCGCGTTGCGAGGTTCACAGGACGCCCCACTCCCGCGCCACCTTCTCGAATGAGTCCCGAGGCAGAAGTCCAAGGGAAAGACAAAGACGGATGCGGTGGTGGGTGGTGGGGGGGGGACACAACAACAAGGAATGGATCCAGTGACCATCACGAGGCCGTGCGGCGAGGCTACGCACCGACACACGTTGACCGTCAACCCCCCCACCACCACCCCGAGCGGCTCAGGGAGCGGGCGGGTCGGCGGGCCCAGCCCACACCGATGGGACGGGTGGGAGAGACGGAAGTGGGAGTCGGCCAAGCAGGCGGTCGGAGGTGTGGGGGTTGACTTGAGGGCGAAGCGACAACCGTGCTCCTGCCTGGCCGAGCCCCCGGCGGGTAGTCGCGGCGGTGGCGGGGGTGGGGGCAGTCAGCCCCGACTTAAGAGCCGCATGGCTCACAGGGCTATACCTAAATAAATGAAACTTGAAAACTTGTTCCATATGATTGGAGGAGACTTCTACCGGGTGCTCCGGGTTCCTCCCACCTGCAAACACGCGTTGGCTGCCCGATAACACCTCAATGTATAGAGGCCTGCAGAGCTTGGGCAATTGTCGGTATCGTTGAGCTCCCTCCTCTCTCCTTGCCTCTCTTCCCCGACGAGAGAGCGCGCGGACGCTGAGCGGAGGCGTTGAGTAACAAGTCCACATCATCATTACCTCTATTTACGGGGGGGGGGGGAATGAGTACCTTGGGTTGAGGAGGTGGAAGAGGTGGAAGAGGTGAGAGAGCGACCCCCTTCAGCTCAGCTCAATGTTCACCGCGCCCACCGAATCCTTTCTCGCCCCGTGCCACGCGCGATGGCGATGTACACACCCCCCCCCCCACCCGGGGTATATTTATTTGCACCGCCAAGTTGCCTACACCCCGAGTGTTTGTTTACATCACGGCGGCGACGTTTACACAAGCAACTCTTAACAAAAGCGGCACCGGGACCGAGTGGGGGGGCAATGGGGATTGGGGTTCCCGGGCCCCCCGGACAGGGCAGAGACGCGTGGCGGCGATCGGGCGGCGAGGTGGAAAACCTTCTCGACGGATTCGCGCGACTTCCGACGAATTAACTCGGCGTCTTGAGAGTCACGTGTCAAACGATGGCCGCCGCGTGTCCGCTCCGCCTCGAAGGCGGCACGAGGACCACCAAGCGGAGACGATCGTCGCGCATCAAGCGGCCGCCCACGCATCGTGGGCGGCCGCGCGGCTCTCCGCTCAAAGGGCAGGAAACGAAAACGCGACTGGCGAAGGAAACCCGATCCTCTCGGCTCTGTCCGATCCCCCCTCTTCGTGGGCCGCGAGCCTCCCCCCCCCCCCCCTCGGGCGACGCGACACGTTTACCGGACGTTTGCGTGCCGGAATCCGGCGAAGGTGGCAAAGGTCGTAAGTTCGAATCCTCGTTTCGGCGGCGGTCGACCGAGCCCGATATCCCTCCGGGGGGTTGAAAAAATGAGCGCCACTCTGCGGGGAAGATCGACAGTGCTTTTGCCCTGTGGACGGACTCGTCCTCGTAGCTGCAACGTGGAATTCCCACGCTCCGTGGCTCTGCAGGGCTACGAACAGCACACGCCTCGACGCTCGCTCGAGAAGCAAATCGCTCCGACCACGCCTTGCGTTTCGTTTCCCTCGAGCCGCTTGCGGCGTTTCCCATCGTGCGGCAGTTCTGACGCAGCCAGCTGAGATCTCGTGAGAGAGACGTCCCGAGCGGTGGGTGGGGGGGCGGGGGGCGAGGGGCCCCCCACAGAAGCTTCAGGAAGTTCACATTCTTTGGTTCCATCGGTAAAGTAACGTAGACAGAGAAATAATAATAATAATAATAAAGTGAATACAAATATAACGAGAATAAAAACCGCGATGTCCCCATCGCGACGCGAGCAGTCGTCATCAGGAAGGGGGTGGGGGGGTGACGTCGACCGCCCGCGTTGCCTTCGGAACGTCGCCGTTCTTGCTCTCATTATTTTTTTATTCGCTCCATTTGTTATTTCTCTATCCGCGTGAGTTTAACCGAAAGAACCAAACAACACAGAACTTCCCGCGGCCGCGGGAAGTTTTAAGTCTTCAGGAAGTCGCGGTGAGTAAAGTTAGGAGGGGTGGTGGTGGTGGGGGGGGAGGGGGGCAGTTAGAGCAGGGCCGGGGGGAGCGGAGGGAGGGAAGCCGAGAGGCGGTGACTCAGGGCGCCCGGCCCTCTAGGAGCCGCGCCTGAGGTGGCCGCGCTTGGGTAGCCCCGGGCCTCATCCTCATCATCCATCGCTTGCCACCCGGGATCCATCGCAGGCCACCCGGGATCGATCCGCCACGCCAACGAGCCCTGCGCCGAACAACGGCTCTGCCTCTGCTAACCCCTCCTGCTGCTGCTGCTGCTCCTGCTGCTCCTGCTGCTGCTGCTGCTCCTGCTGCTGCTCCAGCTGCTGCTGCTGCTGCTCCTGCTGCTGCTCCTGCTCCTGCTGCTGCTCCTGCTGCTGCTGCTCCTGCTGCTGCTCCTGCTGCTGCTGTTGCTCCTGCTGGAGTTTCTGGAGCCGGTACGCGACCTGCAGGAGCCGCCGGTACACCGTGGCCTGCGACTCGGGCGTCTGGTCGCTCGCGAGGCCCTCGAATGACGCGGAAGGATCGGCCGCCGCTTCCGCATCTTCCTCTGCTTTGCGCTCCTCCTCCTCATGCTCCTCCTCCATCTCATGTTCATCTCCCTGCTCTTCTTCTTCTTCCACCCGCTGCTCTTTTTTTTCATCCCGGGGTCTCGTGCGCTGGACGCGGGGACCACCTGACGCGCCAGTGGGGACCAGCTGGCCGCTCGGCCGATCGGCTGACACCTCCGACGGTGCGGAGGTTTCAGGGTCCCCGTCTGTGTCCGCCTATTATACAAGCAGCAGCAGCAGCAACAGCAGCAACAGCAGCAACAGCAGCAGCAACAAACAAATATGAATTATATTCTTAGTTCTTTCGGTAAAGTCACCACGTTGAAGGGAAACAATAAAATAATAAAATATATAAAACAATAAAAATTCTCACGACGTTTCGACCAAAACACAAACGGTCGTCATCAGGTACGTCGTGAGATTTTTTTTTATTGTTTTATATATATTTTATTATTTTGTTGTTTCCCTTCAACGTGGTGACTTTACCGAAAGAGCTAAGAATATGAATTACTGCAGTCACGAAAGCTTTAAATCAAAATATGAATTAGTTTTCCCTACGATTCCAGACTTATGGGCCACCCAATGTAGGCCACACACGGAGTATTTTATAATGGCACGAGCTTTACTACTAACCGGCTTCGCCCGGGAGTTGTGGAGTCTTGCCTTGGGATTAATTTAATATTCCCTTTTATTTGACTGACAAAACCTGGCGAAAAAATTGATGCTCGCAAGAAATAAAAAAGCCGAGACAAATCAATTTAACTAAATCGGATAAAAAAATCGATTTAAAGCGTTTATAACTGCAGGGATTCATCTTTATTGGTTCTTTCGGTAAAGTCACCACCTGGAATGGAAATAAAATAATAAAAATAAAACATAATAAAATATAATTCTCACGACGTTTCGGCCACAACGCAAGTAGAAGAAGGCTACTTGTGTTGTGGCCGAAACGTCGTGAGAATTTTATTTCGTTTTATTTTTATTACTTTATTTCCATTCTACGTGGTGACTTTACCGAAAGAACCAACAAGATAAATCGGACGTCTTTCAATCGAGGAAGTTCAACCTTAACCAGGCGACCCGGGAAGGGACCGTGACGTGGCGAGCTGAAAATCGGGCGTAAGCTGTGCAAATTTCACGACGTCAGAGAGTCAGCGTTGGAGAGGTTTTGCCGCTTCACGCAAACGGATGGATCTTCCGCTTCATATTTAAGCGTGAGCTGAAAATAGTCGCGTCAACTTAGAACATCGAGACAGCTTTTGTTCGGGATGCACGGCCTACGCGGAGGGTTGGGGGGGGATGCGTGAGGTCAGCAGGCACTCTGCGTGACGCTGCCGCATGCCGGTGACATCACGGATGCGACATCGCCGCTCACTTGCCGTGCACTGTGTGTGAGTGTGTGTGGGCTGCTGTGATTTACTTTGTGCTATTTATTATTTTACCAGGTAAGGGCCACCGAGCCATACGGCTCTCATTTCAGACGCGACCTGGCCACAAACGATAGCCCGGTGAAGTGGCTTTTCAAGTGGAAATGTACAGTGGCCAAATACTCTGAACGCGTGTTCATAAATGCGGAGGGGAAAAAAACCGGAGAACCCGTAGAAGAACCTCCATGCCCACAGGGAGAGAGAGAGAACACGCAAACTCCAAATATGTGGGCGTCCAGGTCAGGATCGACCCCGTGACCTCCTGGCGCTTTGCGTGTACGCTGCGTGGGGGGGGTTAATCCCGGGTGAGGCCACTGCCCTGCGTCTCGCGATGTCCCCGTGTCCCCGAGTGCGAAGAGACGCAGAGGCCGGCGGGAGACGGCGAATATGAATCGTCGCGTCTCACCGTTCCCGACGAGGCTCGGCCGCTCCCGGACTCCGTGGAGGGCGAACTGCACCCAGGCACCGTCCCTGTACAGCGCAGACACAGAGATGATGCACACGAGACAAAGGTCCCCCCATCACGAAGAATTGCGTGGAGTTCACACACGCAGACACGACACAAATTCACGCGCAGACATTAAAGCGAAACACCGACAGAAATTCGCACAGGCACAAATTCGCGCGCGTAGACACGCGCACGAAAATGCAGAGACGCACACACACACACGCAGACACATTTACACGCACGCAGATGCGCCAACACAAATTCACACACGCACACAGACGCGAGCTCGCACACACAGACACGCGCGCAGACGCACACGCGCTGGGAGAGCCACGCGGACACCGCCATGGACGCGAGACGTGGCTGACAGTGCTGCCTCGTTACGGTGGCGCCGATCGAGCCGCAATTAAAATGCGCCGCCCGCCATTTCCCAGTAATCACCTCCTTCTCGCTCCACAGGCGCGGGGACCATGCTCGTCCGAAAGCAGGGCGAATCGCCGATGCCGCGAGCGGACGGCGACGTTTTGCCGTCAAGCGCCGAGCCGGGGCCGCTCCTGGGGCTCCGATGTCGCGAGGCGAAGCCCGGGGCCGGCTCCGTGTCCGCTGGGCCATACTCCTGGGGGGGCCCGTGTGGAGGCCCGCCAGGCCCCCACTGCATGGGACTTAATCCCAACTGCTGCTGCTGCCACGGGTCTTCAACCCCGAACCGGGGCCTGGGGGTTGAGTGCCCACGATCGTCAAGGAGGCTGTGCTCAGTGGCGTCCGGCTGTGAGGGCCTCAGAGTCTTGGGCCCGCGGTCCGAGTCCCGACGGCGCGCGAGCGGCCCAGGGCCCAGGGCCTCGTTGGGGGCGAAGTCGGAACGCTCCATGAGGCGACCTGCGCTGGGCCCCGTGGGAGAACGGTGAATGTGAGGAGGATCACCATGAAGTGACCTGCGCTGGGCCCCGTGGGAGAACGGTGAACGTGAGGGAGGATCATTGAGGAGACCGCAGCCCCTCCTTGGCCGCCGCGGGGGAAGGGTCGCGAAGTCGAAGCCGGCGTGGAAACACAGGTGGGTAAGTAGACGCTCAAACGTCTGTCTGTAGGGATGTTGGGGTGTGCGCTGGGGCATAACGGGGTGTAGGGGTTGATGGGGCGTTTTGGGTGGCAGCGTGTGGGTGCAAACGGGTGTGCAGAGTTCAAGTGTCAAGTTGATTTTGTGTGACCGGGGTGAGACCTCAAGAGACCAGGATAACTGATTTGCAAGAGTGACCTGGGGGTCGTGGCAATGACAAAAAGAATAACGTAAGAGTACAGCAAAATGAAGCCAATTGAAGCCAGAAGCAAGACAACTCAATTTTAACCCACTTCCCAATGTGGTATCAAACTTGGTAAACTTATGTCATACTGATGACAATACCATATTCTATCATTAAAAATCAAATAAAAACGTATTTTTTTTTAAACATTATTTTTTACGTGTTATGTTTCGGCTCGGCTCTAATTGTCCACGCTCAACTGACGTTGGCTGTGAATGACCACGGTCCCCTTACGTTGTGGCGAGCTTCTGCGGCCACATTAGTGCGGTGCATTTCATTAAAGCGCGTTTTTTATAATACTTATTTGACAGGTTTTTGCGTACGTACTCAACGGATGACCCCCTAGCTGCGCTGCGCTACCAACAACCTGTCGACCCTAGTTCGACTCCCGCTCCTGGCCAACATCAGTGACGATTATCTGAACTGATCCTTGGCCTCCCCCTAGATCGACTCAGCCTCAAATGAGTTACCTGTTGCAATGCGTAAACATTGACACCCGCCCCCCTCGTGTTTCCGTGCCGGCCTTCACAGGTGCTCGCTAACAGAACTTGCCCCGACAGTCCGTTAATGCTCCACGGAATATATCGTTGTCGTAAAGACCACCACCACCACCAACCACCACCACCGGCCCCACCGTATAACATTTAAACAATTGTTGGGCGTCAACTGCTGTCGCGAGTGGTTATCGCACCTGGCCCCCCACGAGTTCCAAATTCCCGGCTCGCGACGAATACGAGCGCCTCCCCTAGGTCGACTCAGCCTTAAAACGAGTACCTGGTGCGGTGTGTAGACATCGACACGGGGCGAGAGAGAGAGGAGAGAGGAGAGAGAGATGTAGCAGCTGAGCGTGGTGCTGGCCACCCACCGCCGGCCTCTCGCGTGTCCCGGGGCGACCTTCACAGCAGCAGCAGCAGCAGCTTGCCGACGGCACTTGGCCCCCCAAAGGTTCAGGTCACGTCGGTTATAAAATCACTTCGTTCTAGATCTGAAGCCAACGTGACTGCAGGGATTCGCAGGCTGTGGTTTTTTTTTCCGCTAAAGTCAGGTAGTAGGTTAAAAATAAAATAAATTAAATAAATTAAAACTAAATTCTAGATTTAAAGCTTTCGTGACTGCAAGGATCCATACTCTTTGGTTCTATTAGAAAACAAAGCGCCTTGACAAAGGAATTAACATATAATTTAGCATCTGCGGATGTGTATACTTTAACTTAGCTATTTCAATGAGCCATTTCAATGCTAAATTGTATGCTAATTCCTTTGTCAAGGCGCTTTGTTTCTCTCACACAGCTTAAAGGTCGTGATCTAAGCGTGGCTTTTTCACTCCAGCGCTGTCCTCCAGACAGTCTCGTCCCTTCACCTGATGAAGGCCGCTTGTGTTGTGGCCGAAACGTCGTGATTTTTTGTTATTTTATTTTCACCTACGTGGTGACTTTACCCAATAGAACCAAAGAGTAAATTAAAACTAAATTCTATCACGACGTTTCAGGACGCAACCACAACAAGGGTCCTTCACGTTGTCTCCCCCCCCCCCCAACCTGAAGGTCGCTTTGGGTTGCGCGCGAAACGTCGTGATGAAATTTTAGTTTTCATTTATTTTATTTATTTTTGTTACCTACGTGACTTCACCGGAAAAAAACAAACTAAAGAGTGCAAATCCCTGCCGACACAAAATCTTTCAAATCTACAATCATATCGATTACTTGTCTATTGCTTATCGATCAATACGATGCCCCTGAACTTGCGCGTGCTCCCCGATCCCCCCTCGTCTCTAAATCCGAGCGTCCTATGTGACTTCACCGGAAGAAAAAAATAAAGAGTGCGAATCCCTGCCGACACAAAATCTTTCAAATCTACAATCATATCGATTACTTGTCTATTGCTTATCGATCAATACGATGCCCCTGAACTTGCGCGTGCTCCCCGATCCCCCCTCGTCTCTAAATCCGAGCGTCCTATGTGACTTCACCGGAAGAAAAAAATAAAGAGTGTGAATCCCTGCCGACACAAAGTCTTTCAAATCTATAATCATATCAATTACTTTTCTATTTTTATATTCTTAGCTCTTTCGGTAAAGTCACGTTGAGGGGAAAAAATAAAATAAGAAAATATATATAAAACAATTCTTATTGTTTTATAAATATATTATTATATAAAATTTTTTTTATTTTTTTTATAATAAAACAATTTTTATTGTTTTATATATATTTTATTCTTTTATAGCTTCCCTTCAACGTGACTTTACTGAAAGAGCTAAGAATATGAATTACTGCAGTCACGAAAGCTTTAAATAAAAAAATACTTGTCTATTGCTTATCGATCAATACGATGGCCCTGAACTTGCGCGTGCTCCATGATTCCCTCCCCCCTCGTCTCTAAATCCGAGCGCTCCCCACGCCGCTCTGCGCAAATCTTCGTCGTCGTCGGCGGCGGCGAGAAACTCCCTGGGAGGCAGAAGATAAGTCCACGAAGTTCCGGGCGCGCACGCAAACAAGCGGCCAATCGCCATCAGGTAGGGGGTCAAACCGCAGCAGGAAACAGTCGCTCAAGTGGGCGGTAGGCTGCCTCTTGCTGTGGTTGTGTCCCTCCCTCCCCCCCACCCGCCACCACCTGAAGGAGGACGCTTGGGGTCGCGCCCGAAACGTCGTTATAACCTATTGCGCGGGTTATCTTGTTACTCGGATTTTTTTTCTGTTATGTTTTCTGCAAATTGATGAAAAAAATTTACCCCCAGGAACGTACGCTACATTCATATCATTAAGTCAATAGTAAATTAGGTTTAGATTGACATTGTTTCGCCTAACGTCGCGTTTTTCAGGGACATATCCCCAAAGTAGAGGCCTTACCATATTTCTACATAAATTCATGGAAGCTATAAACAAACCATAAAAAATTTTGATTTAAAGCTTTCGTGACTGCAGTAATTCATATTCTTAGCTCTTGGGTAAAGTCACCACGTTGAAGGGAAACAATAAAATATTTAATTGTTTTATATATTTTATATTATTTTATTGTTTCCCTTCAACGTGACTTTACTGAAAGAGCTAAGAATATGTCGTTATTTAATTTTAAGTTTTCATTCATTCGTTAATTATTTTACCTAGGCGACGCAAGCGATGTTAACCGTGGCTGCTGCTGCTGCTGTGGTGGTGCGAGGTGGCGGCTGCTTGGGGTGGGGTTGGGGTGGGGTGGGGGGAGACTTTCATCCAGCAGAGGGTTGATCATGGCTGATGGTGTCATCGTCGTCGTCGTGATCGTCAAACGATGTCGCCGTGGTGTTTGCCGGCAGAAGCATGGTGGAGGAGGAGGAGCAGGAGGATGAGGAGCAGGAGGAGCAGGAGGAGCAGGAGGAGGATGAGGAGCAGGAGGAGGAGCAGAAGGAGGAGGATGAGGAGCAGGAGGAGGAGGTCGCCGCCGCCTCCTCTCTGCGTCACTGCGGCCGTGGCGGCGTGGAGCGGCTTCACCTCAACGTGAAGACGTCGCTCAGTCACACGCGGCGGGGGGGAAACAACAACAGCAATAACAACAATACAACAATAACAACACAACAATAACAATACAACAATAACAACACAACAACAATAACAACACAACAATAACAACAATAACAGCAACACAACAACAACACAATAACAACAAAACAACATCAACCACAAAAATAACAACAATAACACAACAACAATAACAGCAACAACAATAGCAACAACAATAACAACAAAACATCAACCACAACAAAAATAACAACAATAACAAAACAACAATAACAAAATAACAATATTAACTCCCTCAGCAACTCCCTCACTCCTCACCTGGCGTGTCGTCTTCCTCTTCCTCACCTCTTCTCTCCCCACCTCTTCTCTCCTCACCTCTTCTCTGCTCACCTCGCCTCACCTCTTCTCTCCTCACCTCTTCTCTCCTCACTCCGCACCTCAACTTGCTGCTTCTCTGCTCCTCACCACCACCACCAAACTCCCCCACCCGTGGGCACGTGACTGCCCCACCCCACCCGTGGGCATGTGAAGTGACAAAGTGACATCACGGGTACAGCCACAGAGGTAACAGCCAATCAGGGAAGGAGGCGTATCTGAGGCAAAGGCAACAGGAGGGGCTAGCCGAGATGCTCCGGGAACCTGCTCGAAGGTTCCACGAGAGGGCGTGGCCGGAGGCGGGGCTTAGCCACTGAGTGGGGGGGGGGTGGAAGGCGCGCGCCAAATTAACCCCTAGGCGGTGTCTGCCAGCCGCCAGCTGTCAGTCAGAGAGGGCGCTGGTGGGGGGTGAAGGCAAACGAGAGAGAGAGATGGGGGAGAGATTGGGGAGAGATTGGGGAGGGAGAGATGGGGGAGAGATGGGGGAGGGGAGGGAGATGGACAGGGAGAGAGAGAGGGAGGGATGGGGAGAGATGGGGGAGGGAGGGAGAGATGGGGGAGAGATTGGGGAGGGAGAGATGGGGGAGAGATGGGGAGAGAGGGAGAGATGGGGGAGAGATGGGGGAGAGATTGGGGAGGGAGAGATGGGGGAGAGATGGGGGAGAGATGGGGAGAGATTGGGGAGAGATGGGGGAGGGAGAGATGGGGAGAGATGGGGGAGCGATGGGGGAGGGAGGGAGAGATGGGGGAGAGATTGGGGAGGGATTGGGGAGAGATCGGGGAGAGATTGGGGAGGGAGAGATGGGGGAGAGATGGGGGAGAGATGGGGGAGAGATTGGGGAGAGAGAGGGAGGGGAGGGAGATGGACAGGGAGAGAGAGAGGGAGGGATGGGGAGAGATGGGGGAGGGAGGGAGAGATGGGGGAGAGATGGGGGAGAGAGTGGGGAGAGATTGGGGAGGGAGAGATGGAGGAGAGATGGGGGAGAGATGGGGGAGAGAGAGGGAGGGGAGGGAGATGGACAGGGAGAGAGAGAGGGAGGGATGGGGAGAGATGGGGGAGGGAGAGATGGGGGAGAGATTGGGGAGAGATTGGGGAGGGAGAGATGGGGGAGAG